>NC_056744.1:465153256-465293256 GCF_019279795.1 Protopterus annectens | reverse complement strand
AGATTATGACCTAGTCTTCGACCAACATGTGTCCAAGGTAGTAAGAAAATCCTTCAATGTTGGCTCAAGGTGTAAGTAAGAGCATGGCATCTAGGTCCAGGAAAGTCATCATATCACTGTACTCAGCCTTCATCATACCCAAAATAGAATATAATGCCCCCATTGTTATGTACCTGATGCGACACAAGTAACAATTGGAACATCGACAAAGATTCCCTACAAAAAGAATACAGGGCATAAACACAATGTCCTATGCAGACTCCTATCTCTATACTCAGTCTCCTACAGACTACTGAGAGATGACCAATACTTGGATTAATAAGGTGTCCTTGGACCCTGCTGTGATGAATATTTTGCAGATCCACAAACAATCGCCATCAGAACTACTAGAACCTAAGACCTAAATGTTGCTTGTGATATAAACAGGATACCTTGGAGAGAGAGAGAGAGAGAGAGAGAGAGAGAGAGAGAGAGAGAGATATGTATCGCTAAGAATTCCCATTCTCTGGAATAGGCTCCTCATCCATGTGAAACAAAGTTCCTCCCTAATCCTATTTAAGTGCAACTTGGACCACTATGTGGGAAACTGGAAATTCACCCCTGGTCTGATGCCTATGTCTCTGATGGACAGAGTCAGTCAGTAAATCGAGTCATAACCACAAATCACTCTCTATAAAGATATCTAAAACATAAAACTTGAGTCACCTCTGGATTGCATAGCCAGGCTTATAAAGGCCCTAGTGGTCGTTAGCCTAGTATACACCTATGAACCTGTGAACCCTTGTTTTGTGACAGAATCACTCGCCTCTCAGCTAGCTCCAAGTAAGACTGAAAAACAGAGAGTAACACATGAGAACTTTACACAATTAATTTGGAAGAATGGGTCAGACAACTCACTAGCATGATGCACCAAAGTTCAAAAATAACAGCCTTATAATTGTGATGGCCTGCTAAAGTGGGATTGCATACCAGGAATGCAAGGTAATACAGTCTGGCTAGCAGTTAGCAGTCAGGCTTAGTTTGTTCAAGCACTGATATCTTGGAGCGCAGTGTGTGTGGTGGTCAGGTCAGGAACAGTAAGGGATAGGTCAGTAAAGTGTTGGGTAGTTCATACAGAAAAAAAATCTGCTAGAAAGAATAGAGGTGATGGGTAGATTGATCAGACATTGTATATTACATTGCTTACAGTGGAAGACAGAGTGCAACACGAGAGTTAGATAACTTAACAGATCCTCTATCTCATTTACAGTGGTCTCTGTCAATATACTGGCAATGCACAAAGAGCTAATACAACAGCAGGCACAAATTAAATTTACAGGATTTGTGGACATGTCAGAATGGCAGCTAATAAATAACACCTGCAGTATATGTACCTGGGTAACTCTTAAGCATTTTATAGACACTAGGAAGGCACAAAGTTGGCTAGTGATATGGCCCATAACAGTAAAACAATGGAGGGTATTTATGTCCTGGTAATGCTGGAGGGTAGGTGAGACCAAGGAAAAGGCTGCCTTACACGTGGCAAGCTATCAGCCTGCTACACAAAGCCATGGGGGTGGGGGTGAGAGTCCTCAAAAGCAAGCCAGATAACATACGAGATAAAGCTCAGGCAAGGAGACATACATGCAACTGATACAGAAGGTACTCAGTTGGCCCTACAGTAATGCAATTCGTAAATGCCCAGAGGTAAATCATCATGAATATAATGTGTGGGTTTTCTGAGCATGTTTAACAGCTTTGTGTGAAGTAGTTAGCTGGTCAGAATTTGTACGTTCTACTAGTAAATGAGAATCAATAGTTCTGCATACCCAGTATGTGAAGTTGTGAACAAGGATGCATGCATATGGTTAAGCAAGTCTATGACTTATCAAGAGGCGAAGGGTCAGTGGATAACTTCAGCCCCAGAGGGCACAAAATGGAATGTAGTGTAATTACATTACGGTGCTGCAGTAGCGTTGTCGCCTCACAGGAAGACGCTGTCCGATTCGATTCTCCGCTAGAGCGTCTTCTGTGTGGTGACATGCGTGAATGGGCGTACCTTCGTTGGAGGTTGTGCGTCAGGGCTGGTAACTCGGCACGTAAAAATCAACTACCAATCATTAGTGGACTGGAGTTCCGCTGTGGCAACCCCTAACCGGGAAAAGCTGAAAGACACAACAACCAAACACATTTTTCAATCACTAACAAGGAAGTTCACTCACATAAACACTGAAAGGTACTTAGGAAGGACCATTTTTCTGTCATCAGATGGATATCCCACTTAACCAATTTAAAGTGAGGGTCTTACTAATCAGAACAGTTGTGCATTATGGCTTAGACCCCAAAAATATACGCCACACATTGGGCAGGAGCATCACGGGACAGCATTAAGAAATTGGGACGAGTGAAGTCTAATGCTTACAAAAGAGAGTCTGCTATAACAAAGTCCAATATGTTATCCACTGTATTACAGAACCAAGACCTCAAGCACAGCAGAAGTGTAGATACTGGATACGGAGTCGCACCTATGAGAGAAGTTTACAGAAATGGCTACAATTGAGTAAAGAGATATCCCCTGTGAAGACTGTCTGTGGGTTGGAAGTTTAATATGGCTAGAATCAAAGCAAAGATTAATAAGCAGGGGCAAACCATGGGAACAACTACATCTAGCAGGGAATGACATTTGTCACATGCCAATTGAGGAGCTGGTGAAATTAATATGGCAGGAGGTAACATTGCACAGGCCACAGGCTCATGAGGCAGGTCATAACTTCTTGGCACTAAAATTTCAAAAGAGTAACTGAAGCAGTTAATGGTGGATATTTAATATACATTGCATGCTTTGACCTAGCCAAAGCATCCTATACGATCTGGCATCACTGACAAAAACCTAAACATCAGACAATATGTAGTGAAATGGACAGTAAATTCATCATAAAATGGAACAAATCATTAGAGTTGCAAGCACCACCCTGGACAGCAAAAATGTCAAACATGGGGTACTGCAATGTTTGGTGCGGTGTCCTCTTTTATTTAAGATTTATTTCTCTGACCTACAATCTCTCTCCCTGGGTGACAAAATTCATTAATGACTATAAACTAAGAGTTGTTAAAACACTCACGGACAGTCCAAAATGGCTGGACTAGGCAAATAAATGGGGCAAGGACAATGGTCTCACATTACATGCAGTATAGTCTACCTTGGTAAAACAAATAATTCCCTATCATACCAGACAGGTGTCATACCCCTCATAAATGTTGCTGCCATTAGAGATCTGCACATCTTTATTAATGACTTCATATCCTCTACCTTCTGTTGAGAAAACTAGAACAAAAATCATCTATCTAGTATTCAACACACACATAACATTTCCCACACTCCCCCTATTCCAGCTAGAGCAGCCACTGGCAAAGGTATCCTTCTTATCCATTTAGGATATTGGCCTACCCTTAACAGCTGCAGCACTCCCTATAGGAATATTACAACACTGCAAATAAAATATGCAACTTCATACCCAACTTTTCCTACTCAAGAACACTACTGTCTTATTACCAAGAAGGCCAACTGCCTCCATACTAAACAAAGAATTAACCTTCTACGAGGATTGCTCCTACGTAAACTACTAAGCTAGGAAACGTTACCCCCCTTTCAGCCAAACCCATTCCTTCCCATCATACAGCCTCGGAAGTTCTTCACAATCAGCTCATGCACTGCAAACACCTAGAACAAACCTCCACTACATCCAGCATAGTTTTTTTCTCGGTCTCCTAGACCCAAAACTTTGGCAAGCACTCTCCTCAAACTTAAAGCAACTCTCTTCCTGCACTAAATTCAGGTCTCAGTTCAAAGCACACTTTATTAAATTGTACTGTCACACTTTAATAGTGCATTATATAATACAGCAAGTTGAGTGCTATGATGCACCTTGCCCTAGACCTTTCTTATTTGTTTGGGGCATGTTTTGAATAAAAAGCACTTTTTATTCACACCATGGCCCAAACAAATCTAGTGTTTCAGTAATTGGAAGAAAGAAAACATTTGCCAGTCAGTACTTTATGCATCATGCAGGGTGGTGCTAAAAGGTAATGCCTAGAGTATGACAATACACTTTAATGAAAGCCAATACTGCTGTCTCAGCTCAAGACACACCACATAATAGCTTCAATACTCAGCCCTAACCATTTTCTTATAAATCCACCTCTATAAACGACCAATGAAGATTGTGTCCGTCTTGTAAATATGTGCACAGTTCCCCTTCTTAATCTCTCATATTTTCTGAAAACTTCTCCTCTATCATCTGTCAATTCTACTTCTTCCTTTATCTGCACATTCTAATTTTTGACAGTGTACTTACATTTGTAACTGAACAAGGTACCACTGTAATGTTTTCAGCCTGTAAGCTATTCTTTCAGTTTTCTATACGTCAGAAAGCACAGTACATTTGTGTAAACTGAGCTTACCAAAACAGCATATGTTTGAATGATTACTGCTGCAGTAGCCTTAGCTATATGTGGTTATATTCAGCCAAGGATACAACACCTGGCCAGCCTCCCAAGTTTCAAGGCACCTTCCACGCGGCCAAACTGTCAAGCAGCACTACCTGAGCTGACTAAAAGACAAGTTTGGGTGCAACACCCTTTAGAGTTTTCCTGCCAGCAGAAACGGGGATGGCAAGCCCTGAAAGAACAAAAAATATATGCCCACACCCTGTCATAAGAAAGCACCAAAATACAAGGGGGGGGGGTTGGAGGGAGGAAACTGCTACTGCAGCACTGATTATTAGAGCATCTACTGATATTGTAAATTCAACTCGTACAACTGTACTATGTTCTTCATATTGATCACTGCTGCAGTAGCCTTAGCTATGTGGATAGATCGCCATAGCTAGGGTCCAGAAGCCCCTTTGGAATGGTCCTACCAAAGTTTGATCTAGAAGTAAAGAAGGAAATAAGCTTATAATGCTTTGTACAAGTATGCACAGAGGACCAAGCAGCAGCCTCTAGTATACTTTTCGAATCCAACCCTCTTCAAAAACAAGGCCCTGGTGGACTGGACCTTAACAGATTTTTTTATGTTGAGTATAAGAAAAGGTAATAGCCTCAATCTGTTTTGACACAGGTTGTCCCTTCTTACTTTCACAAGAAATGAGCAATTAATCATAAGATCTAAAAAATGTAGTTCTGTCAAGATAGTACTAGAGATGTCTGTGGACATCCAAAGTATAGAGTATCCTTTCTCCCTCATTTTTAAGTTCAGAAAAAAATGGGGAGATGGACAGTTTGGCTTAAAGTAAACTCCGATACCACTTTAGGCATAAAGAAGAATTAGTTCTTAAAAAAAAACATATCCCTGTGGAAAATGAGATGGGGTTGATGCACTATAAGAACTTGTAACTCTGATACCCTTCTTGCAGAGGTCAGAACAATCAGAAAACTATATTTCATGGCAAGAACCTCAAGTCTGCCAGATTAGCTGGTTTCAATGGAACAAGTGTGAACTTCTCTAATACAAAATTAAGATCCCAAGGAGGGGCCACCAGTTTACTAGGAGCCCACTGACACAAAACCCCCTTCCATAACATTTTGACATCAGACTGCATTGAAAGAGAAGGAGCCATGGACAGAAATGCTGAAATGGCTGATAAATTAAGCTTGTTAGAGGAACAAGAAAGATCATAAGATAGTAACTCACATAAATATTGCAAAACTAGAGAACTAGCCCTGAATGGGTGCTTGTTATGCAGATGACACCAACTAGAAAACCTTTTTCCATTTGCTAACATAGGACTTTCCAGTAACAGGTTTTCTTGTCTCCGTTAGTACTGGCTGCACTTCATCAGAAAACAGGTGCCTAAAAGTTATAAGACCCTCTCATCGACAGTAAACTGAAGATGATTGATGATGGGTTGTATCAAACACCACTGGTCTTGAGTGAGTAGATCCAGTCTGTGAGGAAGCTTGCAGTAACTGTTCCTGGCCATTTCCGAAAGAATGGAGAACCATGGTTGCCTGGGCCAGAAAGGAGTCACCACAATGACCTTGGGGGATTCCTTCTGAATCTTCAGAAGTACCCTGGATATTAGTGGAAAAAGTGGAAAGGCATACAGGAACATTCATGTTCAAAGAAAAGCTGTTAGAAAAATATGTATTAATGTGTGTATTAGCAATATGTTTAGTGCATTTAGAGCTTGAAAAGGGTTAACACATTTATTCTATTTCATACTGCATAAATCTGTAAAAACTGCAGTTGCTTTCTGACCTTGTACTGTTAGCTAAAATCTTGCTTGTGCCTTGGAAATTTACTGAGAAGCAGGTGATTTCTGCTGCATTAGGAAAATAATGAATAGAACAATACTACTTGTATGAAACTTAGACAAGAAGTTCAGCTGTGCCATGAGAAAATACACAGCTGTAGAAGTTACAGATAATTAGTACAAAGCCTGCTTGAAAATATGAACTGCAATCAGCATTTGCTTGTATCTGAATTAGAAAAGTACCTTGAAATGTAACACTGTACAATAGACGCTTGTAAACGGATTAATGGTCACCAAGGCCATGTTGTTTTTCTCAAAAGTTTCACACAAATCTAGTCATGTCAGCAGAAAATCTGAGTAACATCTGCTGTAGAACAATACTGAAAGTTGTGCTTGATTACGTCAGCTTAGAAGGCCATGTCTTGTAAAATAGTATAAGAATGAACATACTTCCTGTTAGTAGATAGACAAATCCTTGTATTTGCATGTTTTTGTCTCCTTGCAGCAAGTCAATTAAAAGTGCCTTAACTGAACCTTACGTGTATTGGTCTTTGAAGTTTTTTCCTTTGACAGATTGGTCCTCCGGACCGGAAACCCTCACTTCGCCTCGGATCAGACAGGCCAGGTGGCTTGAAACCGTACGGGGAAGAAACTACATTGGTTCTTCTTATTTGAAAAGCCCTCTGACTGAATTGTCGTACAAAAGAGGCCAGCCACTTTCTGATCTGTGACTGAAGGACGGGCTTACTCGAACCAGGTGATCAATCACGAAGGCTCAGGTAAGGTGAATCTACCTTCTTTTTCTGTTTTAGATCAGGGACTAGATTTGCATTTGTTCTGTTAAGACTTTATTTTTAAGTCAGGGACAGAAAGATTACTGTCTTGTCATAGATCAGGGAAACAGAGCAGGTAGGCAGTCATTCTGAAGAGACTATAAAAACAACCGTGATACCACGTTAAAAATGAGTTGCGTAACGATTAAAAGGGTAGAACAAAATGGGTAATAACTGTACAAAAATGTCCCAAAATCCACCGTTAACCAAAGACGCGAAATACATGCAGTCACAGCGTGCTGATAACATTAAATACTACTCAAAATGGGTTAATAAGTATGAATTTGATGGTAAACTAGAGAAATCCTCACTTGTCAAACTTGTCAAACAGCTTAAAACCGATTCTAGAGGTCGGGTAAAAAAGCAACATCAATTAGGAATTCCTCAGGCACGTAGGTGGATTGAGGCAGTAAACCGAAGCGAACAAAATAGTAATAATTCAAAAGCAATGTTTTTAGATGAGGAGGACAATAACTTGGTAATAGCGTCGGCCCCTCCGCCTCCCTTACCAGAATATGAGGCAAGTGAACAAGTTAGTCCACCCCTGCGATATCCTGCTGTCACTATAAGTAGAGACACTACAAAAGCGAAACCGTTTATTAGAGATCCCGTCGACCAGGTCTCGAACACGGGCAGGAAACTCAAAAGGGGACATTGAGTTATATCAAATGGATAGGAATTCACGATTTATGAGTGAAGAAGAAATATGCCCACTTATAGAAGTGCCTAATCCTCAGGCAGGGCAAGAAGGTCAGGACTCAACTATTCTAGTGTATAGACCCTGGACTCCGGAAGACATCCGGAAAGCCACTGAGGGAATTCCCCATCCAAAAGTTCATTTTAGAAAGTTCTTAGAAGATTTGCAAGGAATGAGGCTGAGTTATATATTAAACGGAGAAGAGGTAGAAAAAGTAGTCAGACAAATTGTGGGACCAGATTGGCACATGATTAGTGGCGACTGGAATCCCCATGATATTACACTCAGGCCCCTCCCACACAGCAGCGCAGAATTAGACAACAGAGTGAAAGGTCTTACAGTCCGAATCTCTGAGAAATGGAAGCCTAGGACAGACTGGACTTGCATTAATCAATGCATCCAACAGGAAGGTGAAGCTATTGACCAATATTATGCCAGACTATTAGAATGTTTTAATAACCATTGTGGAATGCAGATTCCTGAAGATCAGACACACAATTCCCCATATGAGCAGCAGTTAAAGAATGCATTTTTGAAGGGCAGTATTGCACCTATAAGCAGCTTTATTACAAAACACATGGTAGATCATCGTACAAGCAGGTTACAATCATTGCTTGAATACGCTAGGCATGCCGAAAGGCATTTTAATAGCAAAAAGAAAAAGAAAGCCCAAGTATTTTCTGTAGAAGATGGAGCAGAGGTATATGTAGTACAGTCCGGGAAAAAGGGCAAGAGAAATGCCCAGGGAAACACACAATCTGATCAACGATCAGAGGACTTTGAAGGGCGAAAGAAAAGGGGTGAATGTTTTAAATGCAGTAAGAAGGGACACTTGGCAAGGGATTATAAGAAAAACAAGAAGGCAACCACGGAGGATAAAGAGGGTGAGGACTGACTATATGATAGTCAGGGATCACTAGAAGGGGATAGCAGAGAAAGGACAAATGAGTATGTGATAGAGGGAGTAGAGAATGTGACAGACGAAATAGAGGAAGTGCAAGAAGTCACGGATAGTGAAGAAAATGAAATATTGGATTTGGCTTTATTGAGCGTAGAGCTCTATTTAGTAGACACGAAACCAGAAGTTACACTCCTGGTAGAAGGGAGGGAAGTCAGATTCTTGTGTGACTCAGGGGCATCACAAACCCTGGTACATCCCTCCAAACTGCCAGAGAATTCAGAGTCACCTGATTACATATTAGTGAAAGCAGCTAATGGACATCTGTACCGGGAGCCCCTCTCCCATAATATTGTGATAACTGATCCTGTTTCAGGATTGACCCAGAAAAGCAAAATTGTTGTATCTGCAAAATGCCCAGTAAACCTCTTGGGCAGAGAACTTATGCAGCTATTTGGTATAGCAGTAGTTACGACTATGCAGGGTATGGAAGCACAGCGACAAACTGATACCTTTGCAGTGCAATCGGAGGGTGAAATGTTTTATTGGTACAGCCAGGACTTGGTTACGACTGGTCCAGGGACGGTGACTGAAGAGTTGATGAACGTAGCCATCAGCAAGTTCCCCTCCCTTGACATTGATAAACAGCATTTGTAGCACTGTACTCTGTATTATTGTAACACACCAGGACCCGATGAGGAATATGAGCAAGAATGGTTTAGAAATCGTGCAAACAGATTGGTATTACGTAATCTGTACTGGGACACAGAAGGGAGCAGTGTAGCCAGCTATTCATTGCCCCAGGAGTTCTTTGCACTCTATAAATCTAATCGATTACCACATGTTAGCTTAACTAAGGACAAGAATGTAAAATGGGTACACTTAGGAGAAAAAGTCATGAGATGGGAAAAACAGACAGAGTTAGAACTGTCAGAACAGGGAATACAAATGCAGAAGCTGAATTGGATAGCTCAGACTCACCCAGCTGTACACTTGCGGTCTAGCAGGGACAGCTGATTGGCACTTCTATTGAAGGAGGAAGAGAATGCCTTACAGAATATACCAGAAAATCTCTGGTCAACAGGAAAATCAGATGTAGGACTTATTCGTACAGCAGGACCAGTTACTATTACGCCAAAGTCAGCATTTAGACCACAAAAGAGACAGTATCCCTTAAGAAAAGATGCAGAGGTAGGAATCAAACCTATTATAGCAGCTTTACTTAAGGAAGGGGTGCTGGTGGAATCTCCTGATTCACCATGTAACACACCCTTATTTCCTGTTAAGAAAGCGAATGGAGAGTGGCGTATGGTCCAAGATTTACAAGCTGTAAATGACGCAGTAATGCCAAGGGCATCTACGGTGCCAGACCCACACAGCCTGTTGAATGATTTAAAACCTCAACAGAAATATGTTTCTGTGGTAGATATCAGCAATGCGTTATTTTCGATACCGATACACCCTGACAGCCAGCATTGGTTTGCATTCACATTTCCGGGGAAAAGGTATACATATACGCGACTACCACAGGGGTATTGTGAAAGTCCAACAATATTCTCACAAGAAATGGCAAGCAACTTGGCAGGATTTACCCCACCAAGAGGTAGTCAGATTTTGCTTTATGTTGACGATATCCTGCTGGCGTCCCCCACCCAGCAAGATTGTAAAGAGGATACCATAGCGCTATTACAATTTTTAGCCACTGAAGGACATAAAGTAAACAAAAATAAACTGCAGCTTTGGAAAAAACAAGTTAAATACCTAAGGTATGTAATATCCAAGGAAGGTAGGACATTAGATGAGTACAGAAAAATAGCGATTTTGCAAGCACCAAAACCCACTACCAAGAAGGAAATGATGTCCTTCCTGGGTACGACTAATTTTTGTTGGAGTTGGATTCCAAACTATGCCTTGGAATCTGCACCGTTGACTAACCTGATTTATAAAAAGCCTATGGCAGCACAGGATTTATTACAATGGACACCAGAAGCAGAATCTGCCTTCTGCAAACAAACAGTTAATAGCGTCCTCATTAGTTTTGGGATTACCAAACTATCAAACGTTTTTTTCCAAACTGTAGATTGTAAGCAAGGTTATATGACATCAGTGTTAACACAGCAGCATGGGGACAAGCAACGCCCTGTTGCTTATTATTCATCACAACTGGACCCAGTGGCACGGTCTTTACCTCACTGTGTACAAGCAGTAGTTGCAGCTGCAATGGCAGTACAGGCTTCGGCCTCAGTAGTGTTGTTCCACCCTCTCACATTGAGAGTGCCTCATGCAGTCGCGATTATTTTACTACAAGAGAAAGTAGCATATCTTTCCCCTGCTAGGCATCTTTCCTGTATGACAATATTGTTGAGCCAACCTCATATGACAATTGAACGATGTACGACTTTGAACCCTTCTACCTTGCTCCCAACCCCTGCAGATGGCAGACCACACAGCTGCCTGCAGGTGATTAAGCAAAAGACACTGCCTAGAAAAGATCTTACGGATGTTCCCTTGGATGATGCCGAGGTGACATACTACATGGACGGCTCATGCAAAAGGGGTCCTGCAGGACAGAACCTAGTAGGATATGCAGTAGTTTCTGACACAGACATTATAGAAGCGAAATCTTTACCACATAGTTTATCTGCACAGGCAGCAGAATTGATTGCCTTGACACGGACATGTACCTTAGCAAAGGGTAAATGTGTGAACATTTTTACTGACAGCCAGTATGCTTTTTCTACTGTACATGTTTTGCGCAACAGTGGAAAAATCGAGGAATGATAACATCTACTGGCAAACCAATCAATCATGCACAGTTTATTTTAGATCTTTTAGAATCTATTCAGTTACCTCTGAAAGTAGCTATTTGTAAATGCACAGCTCATACCAAGCAACAGGACAGGATTTCAAAAGGTAATGCGAGAGCTGATACAGCTGCAAAGCAGGCAGCTTCAGAAGTATTTCTTTTGAATGAGGAACTACAACCCTCCGAGATTTTAGACTTAGAAATGTTAAAGACAATGCAAACACTTACTACGGCAAACTGAAAAAGAAAGATGGGTAAAACGAGGAGCAATTCTTGAAAAGGGGCTGTACATCTCTAAAGAAGGAAAACCGATATTGCCATCTAATTTGTTTAGATATGCAGCTTTTTTGAGCCATGGACAGTGCCATGTCTCAACAGGGGGGATGGTACAGCTGGTGAACCAAGTGTTCACGACGTACGGATTTACAAACTACTCTAAAAAATTTTGTTAGTTATGCCACATCTGTAATAAACATCATGCACAAGGGGCGTTGAAGCCCAAGCAAGGGAGTTTCCCTACACCACCGTATCAGTTTCATACTATCCGTATAGATTTCATAGAGTTGAATAAATGTGAAAATAAGAAGTATTGCTTGTCATTGTAGATATGTTTTCCAGATGGGTGGAAGCCTTTCCAACTAAAAATCCAGATGCTATGACTGTGGCCAAAGTGCTTGTTAAAGCAATCATCCTCAGATTCGGGATTCTGGAAAGGATCTACACAGTGACAACGGTACACACTTCATAAAATCAGACCATACAGCAGTTAAGTAGACATTTTGGTATTTCTCTAAAAAATCATTGTGCATATTACCCACAATCAGCAGGGCTAGTAGAGAGGCATAATGGGATTTTAAAGAGTAAGCTAAGAAAATTAATAACAGAAACGCACAGAAACTAGGTGTACTGTCTGCCCCAGGCACTGTTGAGCATGAGAACTGTTCCAAATGCAAAAGGATTGACTCCTTTTGAAAAGCTCTTTGGAAGGGCTTACTATATACCTCAGTGGAAATCTCTCATGCCCGCAGACCAGGAAGCTGACAGTACATTGGCTGTGTACATGCGAAACCTCCTAAATTCTAAACATTTGTTGCAGTTAAATTCTGTTTCAGATAAAGAACAAACCAGACCGTCAGAAGTGGCAGTGCCCCCTGGAGCGTGGATCTGGCTGAAGATAGTTAAGAAGAAGAATTGGGAGTCTCCGAAGTGGGAAGGTCCATATCAAGTGCTTTTGTCAACACCCACTGCAGTCATAATTGTGGAGCGTGCCTCCTGGATCCACCTGATGCACTGTAAATTAGTTAAAAACTTTAAACTGGACAAAAATCTTGTTACATGCCAAGAGCAAAAATGATAGAGTCCAGAAGAAACAGGAATGCAGAACAACACTTTCCTCAGAAGTATTGCATAATCATCCTGTTACCTGTATTAGTGACAATAATATTTTTGTTGTAGCCTTTTCTTTTCCCAGCCACACAGACTGAACTGAAAAAACATGAAGTGTTACTCAAACTGGCATGCAAACTTTAACACTTACCAGGCAATTAAATATGTGTATGCTGAGACTTTCAATGTTTCGAATTGCTGGATTTGCACAGCTTTGCTGACAGCATATGGGGGGGGGGGGTTATTAATGACTACAAGTCCCCCTATGGGTCAATGTGACCTGGGAGAACTTGATTTAGAATACCTCAACCATTACAGCACAAGATAAAATAGCATTGCACTTGTCTGTTCCACAAAAGGGAACTGTGTGGTTTTTATAAAAATGATACTGTTCAGGTGGGTTGGAGCAATTGCAATGTGACTGTTCCTTATAAATGTTACACTAAAGGTAACAAAGTAGATCTTTATTGTAATACAAACTATGATTCATTTCTTGGATTGATGCACAAAACACTTGATGTTCTTTATAAACAGCTGTCTACAATTGATAGAAAAATGTTTCATGCAGGGCAAGTATATATTCATAGCAAGGTTACTACTAAAGTAGAGGGTTGTTATTTTGTGTGTGGCAGAAAGGCATACAAATGGTTACCTGAGAATTGGTCCGGCAGTTGTTTTTTGGGTTACCTGGTTCCGGCCATATGACACTGCAGTTTTGCCTCATGGAAAAATTCGAAATGTCCAAGAAGTCGTCAAGAAACCTGTAAATCCAGTGGGACAAATCGATGCGCGTTGGAAAGACCATTATTTTCTAGGCAAAGGACTGACACACATGGACTTGAGTGATAGCGTTATATCATGGGCAGGCATATCACCAGCGTATGGAGCAGTGACATTGATCTGGGGGCTGAGAAAACTGTCAAAACTTCTCAAAGTAATGAGCAACGCAACTTTTTCTGCTCTCGAATTGGTGACTGATGAACTGAATGCTATGAGAACTGTAGTGCTCCAAAACCCCATGGCTCTCGACTTCACCCTAGCGGCAAGAGGTGGTACGTGCGCTTTAATCCAAGAAGAATGCTGTTCGTATATTCCTGACCATAAACACGAAACAGACGATCATCTTAAGGTAATTCAGCAAGTGTCAGCCATGACCAAACCAGGCCCAAACCCACTGTCGGACTTTTTCCAGAAATGGTTTGGGGGGTGGGGTACCATCCTAATGAACATCCTGATTGCCATTTGTGTAGGTATGCTTCTACTGGGAGTATGTGTTTGTTGTGGTATCCCCTGCATGAAAAGACTGATTAAAGACCTTATAGACATTTCAGTTTCTGAAACCTTATATCAAAGTACTGAGTTTGAAAAACTGTTAAAAGACTAAAAATGCTTTCATAAGTTTAAACTGAATGACTCTCAACTGCAAATCCTGAGTGGAAGAAGTTAGGAGAAGAAAACAAACTGTTTATGCTTATTTTGAAAGTAGAATAAAAGTATTAATAGGGGGGAAATGTTAGAAAAATATGTATTAATGTGTGTATTAGCAATATGCTTAGTGCATTTAGAGCTTGAAAAGGGTTAACACATTTATTCTATTTCATACTGCATAAATCTGTAAAAACTGCAGTTGCTTTCTGACCTTGTACTGTTAGCTAAAATCTTGCTTGTGCCTTGGAAATTTACTGAGAAGCAGGTGATTTCTGCTGCGTTAGGAAAATCATAAATAGAACAATACTACTTGTATGAAACTTAGACAAGAAGTTTCGCTGTGCCATGAGAAAATACACAGCTGTAGAAGTTACAGATAATTAGTACAAAGCCTGCTTGAAAATATGAACTGCAATCAGCATTTGCTTGTATCTGAATTAGAAAAGTACCTTGAAATGTAACACTGTACAATAGACGCTTGTAAACAGATTACTGGTCACCAAGGCCAGGTTGTTTTTCTCAAAAGTTTCTCACAAATCTAGTCAGCAGAAAATCTGAGTAACATCTGCTGTAGAACAATACTGAAAGTTGTGCTTGATTACGTCAGCTTAGAAGGCCATGTCTTGTAAAATAGTATAAGAATGAACATACTTCCTGTTAGTTAGACAAATCCTTGTATTTGCATGTTTTTGTCTCCTTGCGGCAAGTCAATTAAAAGTGCCTTAACTGAACCTTACGTGTATTGGTCTTTGAAGTTTTTTCCTTTGACAAAAGGCATCTGTCTTCCAGGTCTTCTTGCATGGAGTCCTGGAATAGAAATTTGCCAGTTTATTGTTCAGAAAGGAGGCAAACAGGTGCACTTGAGGAATTCCTGACAGATGGATCAAATCTTAGAAGACCCCCTGATCTCATTTCCATTCGTGAGGGTCTGCCCTGGTCCTGCCACAAAATTTTGCTCTGACAGAATGCAGGATGTCTGTACAGTCAGATTATGCTGTGAAGCTATACCCCAAGCTAACATGGCTAGTCTGCAAAGGGAGTATGACCTGGTTTCCCCTTGTTTGTTGATGTACCACACCACTGTTGTATTGTCTGTAACCCTTTTAGAGGTCCCGGGGACCAAAGATGGTTGAGAACGTTGAGTGCCTTGATAAGGGCAAGGATCTCCTTGATGTTTATGTGCTTCTGTCGATCCTCGGTGTCTTATACCACCTGTACTTTTAACTTGCCTGAAACTACTCCCCAAGCAAAGTATGAAGAGTCTGTGATGACGGACTGCTTTGGAGCAGAGATGGAGAAGGGGAGACCTGGATTTAATGATATTTGTTGTCTCCACCAAAAGATTTCTCTTCTGACAAACCCCAGCACTGAGATCTGAAAAGATAAGGGGTGTTAATGCTGGGACCAGAGAGATGTGGATACCACTGTATCTTTCTCAAGTGGAGTCTTGCCAGGGGTAACACAAGTATCACAGATGCTACGAGACTCAACATCCTGAGGTATTCCCTCAGTGACAGAAGTCAGAGTGGAAAACATTAGAAATATTTCTAAATAAAGATCAATTTGTTTCTCTGTGGAAGAAAAGCTCTTGAAATGAGGCGACTATCTCACATCGCAGGAACACATTCTTGTAAAAAGGATTCAAGAAAAATGTTTGAATGTTCTCTTATAGTCCCAGTTTGTGCGAGAGAGAGAGAGAGAGAGAGAGAGAGAGAAGAGAGAGAAGAGAGAGAAGAGAGAGAAGAGAGAGAAGAGAGAGAAGAGAGAGAAGAGAGAGAAGAGAGAGAAGAGAGAGAAGAGAGATTCCTGACACCTTGAAAAAGACTCTGCAAAGATAAGCAAGTTGTCTAAATATCGTGAAGCGTGGACACCCCATAGCCTGCAATGAGCTATATAATCAGAGCTAGACACTTTATCAACACTCTTGGTGTAGTGGTAGTCCAAAGGGTAAGACAGAGAAGTGATAAATACATCGTGACACACAAAATTTTAAGAAACGTCTGAAGTCTGGATAAATACAAATGTGATAAGCATCTTTTATGTCTAGTGTACCAGGAAACATGAAAGAGGAAGAACAGATAACAGGTTGTGAAGTGACAACATTCTGCATTGGGCGCCATCACAAACAAGTTTAGGAAAGAAAGATACAGAACTGCTCTCCATTCATTTTCTCTTTGTCACTAGGAACATCTTTGAATAAAACCCCTTCCCCACCTGGAAAGAAGGAAAGTACAGCTGTGTACACTTACCATAAATGTAGATGTTCAAGTGTATTCACTGCTGCAGTCATCACATTTGGGTTATCTGCTTGCAGTAGCCCTCAGTCGGCTTGATTATCAAAGTCTTGGGTCCTGCGTCGGTTGCTGTCTCATCTTCCATGGCGTCAGGTAGTCCGGGATATAAAGCATGCAGCCGATGCCATTACATCAGTTTTTCTTGCCCCAGATGTTGGGTGCCTCCATAATGGGAAGCAATTACATACAAGGTTACACCTTCAACAAAAAAGCAAATACACCAAAAAGCTTTAAGCATAGTAAGCCAGAATAGAGGAATAGTCAATAGAAGTAAGGGGACTGGAGGGAGGGTAACCAAGACTGCAACAGTGAATACATCTACATTTATGGTAAGTGTACACAACTGTACTATGTTCTTCGTGTTTCACTGTTGCAGTCGTCACATTTGGGTAGATTCCCAAAGCTAGGATGGGTGGTGGTAATTAGATAGCATTAGGACTGGCTAAAAGGCACTGCAAGACTGCAGCGGCAAAGCCAGTGCTGGATTTAGAAAAAAAATCAGCAAGTGGTAATGCTTGGTGAAGGTATGTACAGAACTCCAGGTAGCAGTTTCTAGGATGTCCTTGGTAGGGACACCTCTAAGAAAGGCTGTAGAGGTAGATGCAGCCCTGGTTGAATGTGGTCTTATCCCCTGTGGAGTAGGTTTTCCATGGTGCTTATAGCAGAAATAAATGGCCTATTCACGTAGAAATGGTTTGCTTTGAAATGGCCTTCCCCTCTGCCCCTGCAGCAAATGTAACCAGCAGCTGTTCAGATTTCCTGAGAGGTTTAGTCCTGTCCAAGTAACATTTAAGTTGTCTGTGCACATCCAAGGAGTGCAGTATTAGTTCCCCTTTGTTCTGTGGATTAGAAAAGAAGGTAGGCAAATGAATGGACTGATTAAGGGCCACATTGGATACCACCTTGGGCATGAAGGAGGGATTGGTCCTGAAGGACACCCTGTCCACATGAAAGGTGATGAAAGGCTCCACTGCCATGAGAGCAAGTCAGACACCCTTCTTGCTGAAGTGATGGTTAGAAGGAAGGCTGTTTTCCAAGAAAGGTATTTCAACTCTGTATTTGCAGCTGGCTCAAAGGGAGGTAGAGTGAGTTTTTCCAATACAAAGCTAAGGTCCCAGGCTGGAGTAGGGGCTCTCCTGGGGGGGGGGTCTTAAGTTTTTGGCCCCTCTCTGGAACTACTTCAGCAGTGGATGAGAGAAGAGGGGTGGCTCTGTACTGTAATGAGCTGAAATGGCTGAGGCATAACTTTTGATGGAGGAAAAGAAAAGGCCCTTGTGAAGCACCTCAGTTAAGTATTGAAGTATCTGAAGTAAATTGGGTGAAGCTGTGCCCATCCCCTCAGTTTGGCTCCAGGAACAGAATATTTTCCATTTTTCAGCATAGGATTTTCTAGTACTAGGCCTCTTTGCCTCCAGAATGACATCCATCATCTGCTTACTGAGGGATGATAACTGAGATATCAGGTAATTAACCAGGCTGCCAGGTTCAGGGTTTGAAGCTGTGGGTGCAGAATCTGCCCCGCCTACTGAGATAGCAGGGCAGGGGTCTGAGGTAGGTGCCAAGGTGCTAGCATTGACACATTGCGTAAGAGGGGTACCAGTGTTGGCGTGGCCAGTCTGGTGCAATCAGTACTGTCCTTGGTTTGTCCTGTTTGATCTTTAGTAGTACCTTGGAGAGGAGAGACACAGGGGGAAAGGCATAAACTGATAGTTTTTCCAGGTGAAGGACAGGGCAGCCACTTTCCAAGCTTGTTTGTGGGGAGTCCTTGTGCAGAATTTGTCCAATTGGTAGTTCTGGGGGGAGGCAAACAGGTCTATCTCTGGGCTCCCCATTTGTTTCTCAACATGTTGAATATCTTTGGTTCCAGTTTCCACTCGTGTGGGTCCATGAGATTTCTACTTAGGTCGCCTGCCAGTGTATTTAGCTTTCCTGGCAGGAATTGAGCCTGTAGGTGCACTTGGTAGCTCAAGGCTGTGTTCCACAGAGCCATGGCTAGTCTGCAGAGAGGATATGAGTGGGTTCCTCCCTGCTTGCTTATGTACAACATTACAGTGGTGTTGTCCGTCTTTACCAATAATTGTCCTGGAAGAATGTGGTCCTGGAAGGCTGTCAGAGCATTCTGTGCAGCTAACATTTTTTTGATTGATATGCAGGTGCATTTCACTTTGGTACCATTCGCCCTGAATGCACTTCCATGCCAAGTGAGCCCCCCATGCATAGTCTGATGCGTCTGTTGTTAGGGTTTGGGCGGCAGGGGGTAGAATGAATGGCAGTCCCTTGGTGGTGGTGGCAGGCCTCTGCCCACCAGAGGAACTCTATCTGTAGACAAGGTATGATAGGAATCCTTGATTCTAGATCTGGAGAATGTTGGCACCATAAGCTTTTTAGATACCATTGTAGTTTCCTTATATGCAGTCTTGCATATGGAATTAATAGAATGCAGAAGGCCATGAACCCCAGGGTTTGCAGTATTTTCCTTGTAGAGAGCTGGGTCTTTGTGGCCAGTAGTTTGAAGTAGGCTGTCAAATGAACTTGTTTCTCTGGTGTGAGGTAGGCCATCTGAGAAGTTGTATTCAAACTTGCTCCCAGGAATACAATTTGTTGGCAGGATACAAGCTGTGATTTCTTTTCATTTATGGTGTACCCCTTCTTTACAAATGCTAGATGTTTTAATAGTATGTGCTGGTTTTCTGCCTGAATTAGACAATCGTCCAGGTATCGGTGTATCTGAATATTTCTTTGCCTGCAAAATGCAATGACTGGAGCTAGGCACTTTGTGAATACCCTGGGCACAGTAGATAAGCCAAAGGGCAGTGCAGAGAACTGATAGTGCATGTAGCCTGCTTTGAAGCATAGGTACCTTCTGCAAGATTCCCTTACTGGGATGTGCAGGTAGGCTTCCTTTAAATCCAGTGTTGCCAACCAGGCATCTTTGCCTAGCATAGGAAGCAGCTGATGAAGAGTTAGCATCTTGAATTTTGGGATTACCAAAAAAGTGTTTAGGATAGACAGGTCCAGGATAGGACACCAGGAATAGTCTTTTCTGAGTACCAGAAAAATTTTCTAGTAGAAACCTTGTCCCCATTCTTCTTCTGGGACAGGTTGAATAGCCCTGATGCTTGAAAGAAAGAGAGAGAACTTGCTTTTGAGCCTCTGCCCACTGATCTGGGGGTAGATTTGGCCAACCGTTTGGGGTTGGGTAAGGAGTGGAAGTGGAATCTGTATCCTTGGGAAACTATATTTAAAACCCATTTGTCCTGGGTAATGAGTTCCCAATTTTTGGCCTGCAGGGCAATCTTTCCCCCTAAAGGAACAGTCAGTTGTGCAAGGCTTGGAACGTTTAAAGTTAAGTCATTGAGACAGTTTACCATAGGGGGAGTCTTACTACTCCTTGCTTTGGAAGTGTGAGGCCCCCACTACTTAGTCCTGTGAGTACCTTGGGACTGAAGCCTGGGTGTTCTGCTAGTTCTGGGTTTGGACTGAGAAGGCCTGAAGAGGCAGGAAAGGAGCAATTCTTAGAGGGCCAATGCCTACTAAATCTGGGAGGCTGTACTTGCAGGAAATCTTTAACAGTTTACATAGATTTAGCTTTTCATAGTTCATAGGTTCATAGTTTAGTACTAAGCTAACTGTGCTTGCGAGCCACTTTAAGCCTAGCCAATTATCCTTTGTGAGACTCAAACCCTGCACCTTGGGTTTGTAAGGCAAACACCTTAGCCATTAAGCCACCCTCCATCTTTTTAAGTACTACTTCTGCTCTGTTGCCAAACAGGCAGTCTTGGTTTAAGGGAACATCCAGCAATTTAGCTTTAACATGATCTGGCAAAGATTGCTCCTTAAGCCAAGCATGCCTTCCAAGTACAGACCCAGTGACAGCAGCCCTACAAGATGCCTCTAATGAATCAAAATCACATTGCAAAGTATGTTTTCCAACTTGTTCAGCAGAATGCATTAAATCCTGTAAATCTTTATTTTCAGCACAGTCAGGAATCAACATCATTTACTGTTTAAGCAATCCAATAATATGCTGTTGATACTTTAACATATGAAACTGGCAGTTTAAGGCCCTAATGGCCAAGGCTGCAGAAGTGTATACTTTCTTACCCCATCTATCCAGCACCCTGGAATCTCTATCAGAGGGGGTAGGATTTTTGGCAGTAGTAAAGTACAGTGTTGTACCTGCCATAAATGTAGATGTCCGATAGATATGCAACTGCAGTCATAACATATGGGTTGTCCTGCCTCAGGCAGCCCTCGGTCGGCCGAATTCCAAAGTCTGGGTCTGGCGTCGGCTGGTGTCGCCTCCTCTCCGACGTCACAATGGCTGGAGTATAAAGGCATCGGCCGACGCCATCTTCTTCAGTGTTTCTTGCCCCAGATGCCAGGTGCCCTCCTAGGGAGGCTAAATTTGGTGAATGGATAAACAATTCCAGACATGCACAACAGTAATAAACAGATACACCATAGGAGATACCCCCAGCTAAAAGGAACAGGGGGAATGGACCCATAAAGAAAGAGAAGAGGGGAAGGAGGGAGGGAAAATCTGACTGCAGTTGCATATCTATCGGACATCTACATTTATGGTAGGTACAAAACTGTACTATGTCCTTCAAGAATGCAACTGCAGTCATAACATATGGGTGGAATACCATAGCCAAGCTGGGGGTGGATGGAGCTAAGAAAAAGATGATGTAGCTAAAATGCCCTGCAGGACTGCCGAAGCAAAGCCTGCTCGGGATCTGGAGTATAAAGGCAGGTTGTAGTGTTTGGTAAATGTATGCACGGAGCTCCATGTAGCAGGCTCTAGAATGTCCTTTGCAGCCACTCCTCTTAGAAAAGCTGTGGATGTGGCTATAGCTCTGGAGGAATGTGGTAAGAATAGCAGAATCTGATGCAGTGTCCAATCCATTTTGAAATTGTTTGCTTGGAGATTGCTTTTCCTTGTATTCCAGCAGCATAGGCTACAAACAGCTGGTCAGACTTTCTGGTGGCCTTAGTTCTGTCCAAGTAGTAGCGTAGTTGCCCGTGTATGTCCAAGGTATGCAGCAGTCTTTCCCCTTTATTTTGAGGATTGGGGAAGAAAGCAGGAAGGTGAATAGCTTGATTTAGAGACACCCTGGAAATTACCTTTGGCATGAAAGAAGGATTTGTTCTTAGAGAGACTCTGTCCTGATGAAAAATGAGGAAAGGAGGTACTGCCATGAGTGCCTGTATCTCCGAGACTCTTCTTGCTGATGTAACTGCCAATAGAAAAAACATTTTCCATGATAGAAATTGCATCTCTGAAGTTGCTGCTGGCTCAAAGGGAGGAAGAGATAATTTTTCCAATACAAAATTGAGGTCCCATGCAGGTACTGGTTGTTTTCTGGGAGGCTTGATATTCTTTATCCCTCTCAGGAACTGTCTTAGCAAAGGATGTGAGAACACTGGTGGATCATAATTGTATTTTGCTGAGATTGCTGAGGCATGAATCTTTATGGAAGAATACGAGAGTCCAGAATGAAACATTTCTGCCAAGTATTCCAATATCTGAGGTATACTCAGTACTGTTGTATCTTGACCCCTGTTGGCAGCCCAGATGCTGAATCTCTTCCCCTTGGCTGAATAGGTTTTTCTGGTGGAAGGTCTGCGTGCTTCCAATAAGTTGTCCTGAACTGCCTTGGAAAGAGTGGAAGCGGAAGGAGTTAAGGTAACCTCCAGGCTGTCAGATGTAATGTTTTCAGGTTTTGGTGAACAGTCCTGTAGTTGTGTTGTGTTAGGAGCAGGGGCCATAGGGGCAGAGGCCACGGTTTGGTTCGAGTTATGCTCAACAGCAATGGGTACCAGTGTTGCTTTGGCCAGTCTGGAGCTATAAAAATGCCTGTTGGTTGTTCTGCTTTGATCTTCAGGATCACCTTGGTCAACAGTGGCAGAGGAGGAAATGCATAAATTTTTAGGGAATTCCAGCTGAAGGAGAGAGCATCCGTTGTCCAGGCTAGAGGATGGTGGGTCCTGGTACAGAACTTTTCCAGGTGATGATTCGTGTGAGATGCAAAGAGATCTATGTCCGGTCTTCCCCATGTCTTTGTTATTTGTGAGAAGATGTGGGGATGCAGCATCCATTCGCGTGGATCCAAGAAATTTCTGCTCAGCTTGTCCGCCAGTACATTGTCCTTGCCTGGCACAAACTGGGATTGCAGGTGTATCTTCAGCCTCAGAGCTTTTTCCCAGAGAATCATTGTTAGTCTGCAGAGGGGGTAAGAATGAGTCCCTCCCTGCTTGTTTATATACCACATGACAGTGTTGTTGTCTGTCCTTATTAGTAAATGTCCTTGTTGCAGTGAGTTTTCGAAACTCTCGATTGCATGCATCACTGCCAACATCTCTTTTGGTTTATGTGCAGATGACTTTCCTTTGGTGTCCATTGACCTTGAACGCATCTGCCCTCCATGTGCGCCCTCCATCCATGATCTGAGGCGTCTGTTGTAATTATTTGACCTGCTTGAGGTCTGTTGAAAGACGTGCCTTTGGTTAGTTGGTTTGCTTGAGCCCACCACAAGAATTATTTTTGCAGACATGGAATAAGTGGGATTACATCCTCTAGGCTTTGGCTGTGTTGGGACCATAAGCTTTTCAAATACCATTGCAGCTTTCTCATATGAAGTCTTGCCAAAGGTATCAGAAGAATGCATGATGCCATGAATCCCAGGGCCTGCAGGAGTTTCCTTGCAGTCAGCTGGGAGAGCTGTGCTAGGCCTTTGAAGTACTCTGGTAACTGCTGTTGCTTTTCCTCTGTGAGGTAGGCCATTTGTGTTTGTGTGTCCAGTTTGGCTCCTAGGAAAATAATCTGTTGGGATGGCAGTATTCTTGATTTCTGAATGTTGACTGTGTATCCCAAGGCCTGTAGTAATTGCATGACATAGTCCAAGTTTTTTATTAAGGTTTGTTTGTTGTCTGCTTGTATGAGGCAGTCGTCCAGGTAGGGGTATATTTGAATTCCCTGGAGTCTGCAGTGTGCCACTACTGATGCCAGGCATTTCGTGAACACTCTGGGTGCAGTAGATAAGCCAAACGGCAATGCTGAGAATTGATAATGCTCTGTCCCTGCAAGAAATCTGAGGAATCTTCTGCAGCTTTGTCTGATTGGGACATGCAGGTATGCCTCCTTGAGGTCCAGAGTGAACAGCCAAGACCCCTTGCCCAGCATGGGAAGGAGTTGCTATAACGTCAGCATTTTGAACTTTGGCACAATGAGAAAGGTATTTAGAGTAGACAAGTCCGGTATAGGCCTCCATTTGTTTTCCTTTCTTGGAACAAGGAACAGTCGAATAAAATCCCTGGCCTTGTTCCTGAGGAGGTACCTTTTCTATTGCTTTTATACTTAATAGCTTTGAAACTTGAGTGAGTGCCTCTGCCCTTTGATGGAGTGGCAGGTTTGGCATGCCTTGTCTTGTAGGTAAAGTATGGAAGTGGAATCTGTAACCCTTGTCTATTAAATCCAGAATCCAGTTGTCCTTGGTTAATATATGCCAGTTTTTTGAGAATAAGGATAATTTTCCACCCAAGGGTGCTTCTATCTGAGCACTTGTAGGCGGTATGAAAGTCAAGTCATTGTGACTGTCCTTGTGGTGCAGCTGGACTGGCTGCTGCACTTCTTTGATTTGTAGGTTGCCACTGGCTGCCCCTGTAGGAGCCTCGGTATTGCCCTCGGCCACGCCTGTTCTTTCCCCTTTGAAACTTGTCCGAGTCTGGGAAGGACCAATTCTTTGAAGGCCAGTTTCTACTGAATCTGGGTGGCTGAACCTGGAGGAAATCCTTGACTGTCTGTACTGACTTAGCTTTTTCCTCAATGGACTTCAACACATCTTGTGCATTAGCACCAAAAAGCTTCTGTTTTTCCAGAGATGCATCAAGTAACTTTACTTTGACATGGTCTGGCAGTGGCTGATCTTTTAACCAAGCATGTCTACGTATCACAGCCCCAGTCATAGCTGCCCTACATGAAGCCTCCAATGCATCATAACCACACTGAAGAAAATGATTGTTAACCTGCTGCGTGTTATGTATGTGATCCTGCAATGCCTTTCTATCAATAGGCTCAGGAGAGGCTAACTTTTTCTGTAAATCATCCAGTAAAAAATCCTGGTACTGAAACATATGAAAAAGGCAGTTAAGTGACCTCATGGCTAGGGTGGTAGAGGTATAAACTTTTTTACCCCATCTCTACATAGACCTAGCTTCCCTATCCGCTGGCAAAGGATTCTTGGCAGTGGAGGTAGCCACTCCCTTGGGACCCTGTGAAATAGTTTCTAAATCCACGAAGTGGGCCTTAAAGAGCTGTTTGTGAGTGTCAGGGACTCTGTAATATCTGTCTGGCTTGACAGGAGCAGGGGGGGGAAGAGAATCAGGGTTAGCACTGGAGTCGGAGAAAACATCATCCAAAACATCCATCACAGGAGGAATAGCTAAAGGTCTGTGCTGGGGAAGCTTTAGGAAGGTACATAGCCTTTTCCTGGAATCAGAGAATTCCTGACCCTGCCATTGGAAATGTTCCCTCATTGAGTGCAGGACTTCACCAAACGAGAAATCCTCTGGAGGAGAGGCAGAGGGAATTGATTCCTCAGCATCAGAATCCTCAAAGGCCTGGAAGGATTCTTCTTGAATATCTGAATGCTCAGAATCCCCAGAGGCCTCATCTGAAGAGAGGTTTTCAGTCTGCTCAGTTCTAGGCCTTTTCTCTGCAGGAGGCTGAGAACCTCTGTCTGGGTGAGGCTGAGACCCCCTGATAAGGGAAATAAGGTCTGCAGCAAGAGACATTATCTTTTTATCAGAGGTGGAGGCCTGGACAGCAGGTTTAGGATGGGCCTTGGCCTGGCTGGCGGCCTTAGCACGTGCAAAGGCCTTGATGGACATAGATACAGGAGGCCTAGCAGCCCCACGTGCAGGAGTGACCTTGTCCACCGGAATGGTGTCGGGTAAATCAAGAACTTCGGTTTCCGGAGGAAAATCAACGACCGGCACCGGAGAGGTCTCCGGGACCGAAGGATGAGTTAACGCTGTGTCAGCCTGGAGCGGTTGAATTACCGCTTCCGCAGGGACCGAAGCACTAGCGGAGGGTCTAGGAGTATCGGTAGAGGACGCGGGCCGAGGATGCCGGTCCCGGTCCTTCCGTTTTTTGGAAGATTGAGCTGTCGGTAGACCCGACGGCATAATATACGCAAAGGATTCGCCGTAAAAGTCTTCAGCAAATTCTGCCCGGCGCCTGAGAGTGCGCTTATTAAAGCAACCACAGGCAGCACAGGCAGAGACGTCGTGGTCTGGGCCCAGGCAAGGAAGACAGTAAGAATGGAAGTCCTTATGAGGTATTTGTTTACCACAAGACAAACAATTATTAACTTTCTCAATTTGTTCTGACATCGGCTGAGGCAAGAAAAAATGTTCCCCAACGGGGTACTTACCTTTTAGATGACTTCGGTACTGAAAACACAGGAGCTGATCGACCGGCACTTGTGAACTGCTTCTGCTTCGGGCACCACGCGGCAAGAAAGACTGAAGAAGATGGCATCGGCCGATGCCTTTATACTCCAGCCGTTGTGACGTCGGAGAGGAGGCGACACCAGCCGATGCCGGACCCAGACTTTGGAATTCGGCCGACTGAGGGCTGCCTGAGGCAGGACAACCCATATGTTATGACTGCAGTTGCATTCTTGAAGGACATCCTTAATGCCCTTGGGTCCCTATGAAATGGTCTCAGGATCCACAGTAGCATTTTTAAAGAGGAACTTGTGAGAGTCAGGAACCCCGTAATACCTATCAGGTTTTCTGGGAGCAGGAGGTAAAGAGTCTGGGGCCAGGCTAGATTTCGAGAAGGCATCATCAAATATGTCCAGTACAGGAGGGATAGCTAAAGGGGGAGTAAGAAATCCCTAAGCCTCTTTTTGGAGTCAGACTAATCCTGGCTTTCCCAGGGAAAATTCTCCCTAAGAGTATGCAAGGTTTCAACAAAAGAGAAATCCTCTGGAGGGGGAGCAGGGGGAATGGAGTCCTCTGCATCAGAATCCTCATATGTAGATAAGGGTAAATCCTGGTCATCGGAGGAAACAGAAATTTCAGAGTCCTGATCAGAAGAATCAGAAGGAAAATCAGTCCTAAGCCTCTTAAGAGTGGGAAGGGTGGCTTCCCCCGATTAGAGTAATAAGGTCTTCAGCCATTCCTATCATTTGTTTTTTAGGCATAGGGGCCTGATCATGCTGTCTGGGCGTCTGTTTTCTAGGCATGGATCGAGTTTTAGGCCTTGAAGAAGAAGATGGCGTCTGTTTAATATGCAAGTCAGTAGGCCTGAATACATCCTCAGAAGCCAGTGCCTGCACAGCGGCTCTGGACCCATCCAAGGTAGAGACATCCGCAGTTTCCATAGTCGAAGAAGCATCTCGCAGCATACCGGACTCTGAATGGGTCTCAGTAGAGGCCTGCGAATTTGAAGTAATGGGTATCAGGGGCTGAGAAAGCACCTCACTGAGTACCGGTGAACTGGCGACTAGCTTAGGAGAAGCGTCGTCGGCAGCTTTGGACCTGTGCGGTCTGTCTCTGTCTTTATCTTTGTATTTTTTCGGAATGTTGGTAGTCAGGTGGCTTACCAAAGCCATTTCTGGATAATTGAACAGAGTACCAAAATATTTAGAATCGTAAATAAACAGACAACGAATAGTTCTAGGTTTGAATAAGGCACAAAACCATCAGCGAGGTATGTCGTAGTCCGGGCCTAAGCAAGGAATGCAGTACAAATGAAAATCTTTGAGGTATTTCTTTCCACAAGAAATACAATTGTTAACTTTTACTGAGATTGGTTTAGAGCAAGAAAAAGGTTCCACAACAGGGTACTTAGCTTAGCTGAAGACTTCGGATCTGAAACTCAAAAACGAAAGTTTCAGGAGTCAGCAGACCGGCACTTGCAAACTGCTTCTGCTTCGTGCACCGCACGGCAAGAAAGACTGATGTAATGGTGTCAGCTGCATGCTTTATACCCCTGACTACCTGACGTCATGGAAGATGAGACAGCAACCGACGCAGGACCCAAGACTTTGATAATCAGGCCGACTGAGGTCTACTGCAAGCAGATAACCCAAATGTGATGACTGCAACAGTGAAACACGAAGAACATCCAGGCATCTTTGTCTAACATAGGTAGAAGCTGCTGCAAGGTGAGAAGTTTAAATTTTGGTACCACCAGGAAGGTGATGACTGCAACAGTGAAACACGAAGAACATCCAGGCATCTTTGTCTAGCATAGGTAGAAGCTGCTGCAAGGTGAGAAGTTTAAATTTTGGTACCACCAGGAAGGTGTTGAGAATTGAAAGCTCTAGAACTGGGCGCCAGGTGCTCTATTTTCTGGGTACCAGGAAAAGTCTGGAATAGAATCCTTGACCTATCTGTTCCACAGGAACCTTGAATTGCCCTTATAGACAGCAGGGACTGGACTTGGTTTTGAGCCTCTGCCCACTGGTTTAGAGGGGAGTATGGAAACCCTTTTGTGGCTGGCAGTGACTGGATGTAAAATTTATACCCCTGGAATACAATGTTGAGGACCCATCAGTCTTTGGTGATGGGAATCCAGTTTTTTGCATGAAGGGCAAGTTTTCCTCCTAGGGGCACAAGCAGTTGGGCAGAGGAGGGGGGGTGGAGTTGAGACGTCATTGGGAATTCTTTCTGTAAGTGGGTGGTTTAGCACTCCCTGCTTTAGAGGTAATGGCACTCCATTCCTTAGATCTCTGCATAGCCTGAGACTGTAGTCTGGAGGATCTGTTTCCCCTGGGTCTAGTTTGAGATGGCCTTGAGGGGGCTGGAAAGGACCAATGTTTCGAGGGGCAATGCCTACTGAATCTAGGAGGCTGTACTTGTAAGAATTCTTTGACTGCCTGCATAGATTTAAGCTTTTTCTTCCATCTTTTTAAGAACCTCTTCTGCTTTGGTGCCAAACAGATTCTCCTTGTTCAAAGGAGCTTCTAATAACTTGGATTTGACATGATCTGGCAAGGTCTGCTCCTTAAGCCAAACATGCCTTCTCAGTACAGAACCAGTGACTGCTGACCTGCAAAATGCTTCTAGGGCATCAAAGCAACACTGTAATGTATGCTTGCTGACTTGGCTTGCAGAATGCATAAGCTCTTGCAATTCTTTATTTTCTGCACAGTCTGTAAAGGTAGCTATTTTTTGCTCAATAAGTTCCATAATATGTTGTTGGTACTTCAGCATGTGAAACTGACAATTCAAAGCCCTAATGGCAAGAGTTGCCGAGGTATATACTTTCTTATCCCATCTGTCCAAAGCACTGGAATCCCTGTCCGAAGGGGTGGGATTCTTAGCTGCAGTTGCCTTGATACCTACAAGCCCCTGGGAAATGATCTCTGGGTCAAAAGTAGGATTTTTGAAAAGAAATTTGAGAGAGTCAGGTACTCTGTAGTACTTGTCTGGTTTTCTAGGGGCAGGGGGTAAAGTATCAGGAGTAGGGCTGGATTCCATAAAAACATCAACAACTTCCAGGACTGGTGGTATTGCTAAAGGCCTGTGTTGTGGCAAGTCTAGAAATTCTCTGAGTCTCATTTTGGACCGAGGATAGTCTTGGCATTCCCAGTGGAAATGCTCTCAAAGTATGTAAGGTTTCACCAAAAGAGAAATACTCTGGAAAAGAGGCAGAGGGAATGGATTCCTCTGCATCTGAATCCTCATAAGCAGATAAGGGAATGTCTTCATAATCAGAAACCTCAGAGTCATCGGACTCTTGGTCTGTTGAAGTTGCTGGGGACTGGTCCCTTTTTCTCTTAGCAGGGGAAGGCTGACTTCCCCTAATCAGCAGAATAAGGTCTTCTGCCATTCTAAGCATTTTATTTTGTGGCAAGGGAGCAGGTGTATGCGCTTCGTTCGTCAGTTTTCTAGGCGTAGCTTGTACTCTTGGCCTTAGAAATTCGGTAGTTTTAGACAGAACTGAAGTAGTCAGTGCTGAACATCGGTAATACGAAGAACTTTCTCAGAAGCTGGTACCTGCTCAGCGGCTCTGGACCCATCCAAGGTAGAGACATCCGCCGGTTCCATAGTTGAAGAGTCTCACAGCATACTGGACTCCGAACAGGTCTCGGTAGAGGCCTGCGAATCCACTGAAGCGGGCATCAGGGGCTGCGGAAGCACCTCACTGAGTACCGGGGAACTGGCAACTAGCTTAACGGAAACGTCGTCGGCAGCTTTGAACCTGTACGGTCTGTCTGTCTTTATCCTTACGTTTTTTCGGAATATCGAAGTGGGATGGCTTACTGAAGCCATTTCAGAATACAGAGATCAAGAACGAAACTATTTAGAGACAGTAAGGGCCCGACGACAAATGGTTTGGGGGTTGAACAAGGCACAAAACCGACAGCGAGGTACATCATGGTCTGGGCCTAGACAGGTGATGCAGTAAGAATGAAAATCTCAGTGTGGTATTTGCTTTCCACAGGCAAGACAACTAACTTTTTCTGACATTGGTTAGAGCAAGAAAAAAGGATCCCCAATGGGGTAATTGGCTTTAGAAGACTTCCAGATGATTCAATTAGTAAACGAAAAAAACTCAGGTAGCAGCCGACCGGCATCTGCGAACTGCTTCAGCTTTGGGCTCCTCGGCAGGAAAGACTGATGTAATGGGATCAGCTGCCTGTTTTTATACCCCTGACGACCAGACATTAGTCCTGGAGTGACATCATCCGACACAAAAATAATAAGTCTCTGGTATTTGGGCTGACTGCAGACTACCTGCAGGCAGATAACCCAAGTGTGATGACTGCAACAGTGAAACACGAAGAACATCAGTACCAATGGCCATTCAGAGTCCTACTCACATTGCAAACAATGAGCAGTGACTGTGCAATAGAAGAAACTAAGTTATTGAAAGCAAGTTTTTCTTCATAAGAAGAAACTTGGGTAAAGTTTGTTCTGACAAATTGTGAACGTATTAGGAATGTTTTAACATATCAGCCTGACAATTCACAATTCTAAAAATAAAAAGTATACACATTTCCCCATACCTATCAATAATTTTCCCACCTTATTAGAAAGAGTAGAATAGGTTCATAGGCAAGTACTAAGCTATCTGCCCTTGTGGGCCATTTTAAGCACAGGCAATTTCCTTTTCAAAGCTAAGCATCAAACTTCATTGTTCTTTGGAATGTTTTGTGGTTCATGGTTCCAATGCTTCTAAACTACTTCAATACTGTGGTGTCTGCACAATCTCCAGTGTAGGAGTCTTCCACATTATTGTGCCTTTCAGTAAACAGGTTCTCTGCTATAAGTGTATCACACCCAGCAACAACATTTGCGACTGTAACCATTTTTTTTCAGAACCTGCATTTGCCCATTTCTCTCGCATGTTCAATGGACTTTGCAAACCAACATGTACTAAGTCCACTATCTTGGGCCCCCATTATTAACCTTCCATCTTTTCATTTCATGCATAAGAATTATAAATTTGGGTGGTCAGTTAAAGGAAGAGCTATGTATGGTCCTGCATAAATCTTTAGTGAATGGAAGTAGACTATTGAGGACTAGCCAGTCTGATGATAGTAGATCATACATTTTAATCAAATTTTGTGCATCTAGAGTAACTAGGTTCTTTGTGCAATGATACCAACATGTAAATGTTTTCAGTTCCCAGTAACTGAGTGTATATACATTAATATTATCAAAAACTTTTTTTTTATAGTCTTAAAGGGGAATAGAAGCTGGATCCATAATTTAATATCAATATTGTTGTTAACAAAGCTTCTTAAAGACTAATAAATATGGTTTAAATAATCTAAGTTAGTGAGTTTAATAGTATTACATTGTATATTGATACAGAGTACATACCAAAGTTCGTTACTTAGCTTGCTTAATAGCAATTTGTTTATTAATTTATTTTCATTTAGGATAAAACTAGCATGCAATGATTTCCAAGCTGCAGAATATTTGGGGTCTATCCATTTTAATATTGTTTTAAGGTTAGAGGCTTTAATGTAAGATTCTAGATCTAGGAAATGTATTCCTGCAAGATTCCATGGTCTAATATGGTTTGATAAAACTATTCTATGTTTCTTAGGAAACCACAAAAATTTAAGAGAATTTTATTTATTTCTTTTAAAACATTTTTACTGGCTAATATATGAATATAGAGAGAGCTATGTAATTTATTTTTGGCAACAAGATCATTTTAATTAACTGTAATCTATCTTCAAATTTTAAATGCAATGCATTCCATTTCTCTGTGAAAGTTTCTAATGTGCTTATAATGTTTTAATAGTTTGTGTTTAAAGTTAGATCAATATTTTCACATAAGTCAATCCTTACGTACTTCAAAGAAGAAACCTGTTTCCCAATTATTTCATTAGTAGTCAAATTAATATTATCATTAAGGTTTTTTTTATTTAAAAGCATATGGTTAGATTTAGAGCTGCTGATTTTTAGGCCAGAAATGCAATAGAATTTTTTGACTAGTAAATCCAATTCCTGCAAGGATTCTTCTGAATTTATTAAAGTAAGTTATATATCATCTGCAAATAGCATTATTTTAGAATTAAATTGTTTATTTATATTTAAGCCTATAAATTTAGAATCAGGATTAATTGCCAAGGAAAGGGGTTCTATTGCTAAAGCAAACATTGGAGACATTGGGCAACCCTGTTTGGTACCTTTAGTAATTTTGATAGATTCTGACATAAATGGACCTAATTTTACAAATGCTAGATTATTATAATAAATATTTTTCTATAAAAGTAATGAAGTAGGGAATTTGTATAATTCAAGAATTTTAAAAAGATATTTCCAGTTTATTGAATCAAAGGCCTTCTCAACATCAAGAGTGATTATAAGAGCTTTTTGGTTATCTCTAAGATATCTATGGTAGTAAGAATTCTTTGAATAATGTCTCGAGTGTGTCTATTAAAAATAAATCCCGTTTGATCCTCAGAGATAAGACGGGTTAATGATTTCTTAAATCTGTTAACTAGAACAGACATTAATAGTTTATAGTCATTGTTAATCAAAGAAATTGGCCTATATGATCTGCACAAATGAGAATCTTTATTTTCTTTTAGTATGGGAGCAATTAATGAGTATCGCCATGAGGGTGAAATTGTACCTTGTAAATAAGATTCATTCAGAGCTTTGTGTAAGACTGATATAGCTGAAAATGGTAAGAGCTTATATATTTCATTAATAATAACATCAATGCCTGATTTATTATTTTTGCTTTCTTTAAATTTTTCATTAATTTCCTTTAGAGAGATTTGTTTCTGAATCTCAAATTCACTGGTAGATTTTTTAATTCCGGGAGGTCCAGACTGAGGTCTGAAATTTCATGTTGAGAGTCTTTGTTTTTGTACTATTCCGAGAAGTGATATTTAAAGGCATCTAAGATATCACTTATACCGGAAACATTTTTATTATTTTTCCCTTCATGAAACACACTCAAAATATTATTTTCAATGGAATTTCTTTTCACTCTCAATGTCAGATTACGCATATATTTTGGACACACAGAAAAAAGAATTTAGTTTTAATTTTTCTAGTGCCAAATTGGTTTTAGGTGTTAGGATGTCATATTTTTTATTTAAGCATTCAATTTCCTTTTTTTATGCAAAATGATTTTTGTATTATCTTTGTTAATTAATGTTTGTTTTTGTATATTAGATAATTCAGATTCCCATTCCTTCATTTTATTATTAAACCATGGAATAATTTTGCCATAAGAATTCTATTTCTGAGTCCAGCCAAGGTTTGAACGGTTTCAATTTAGTAATATAGGCTGGTATTTAGTGAAAGACAATTTTTTTAAATCCATTTGAAGATTAAAAATTAGTGCATTGTGATCAGATATAGGGCACGGGATTATTGCAAAGTGTGATATTTTTGTTTTTAGGTCTTGGGATATAAAAATCTCATCAATTCTGGTTCGAGTCCTGTATCTAAAATCACAGTGAGAAAGTTCTAGTGAATTATCATTTTTTAGATAAAATAAATCATATAGTTATAAATTATCTGTCCATTTTTGAGATTTTTCCCTATAGGAGTAATATGGAAAGGTCTCTTAGTAGTTTCTGATTCATTAAGTAAACAATTAAAGTCACCTCCTAAAATCAGACTATCTTTAGTATTGTTAAGTTGTGTTTTTTATTGTTGTTACCCCAATTTCCGGGAACCAATAAGTATTAACCAGTGTTCAAATTCTGTTTCTAAATTTTATTATTATAACTGACAAAAGTCCTTCCTTATCTTCATAATTATATATAATTTGAGGAGAGATCACATTTTTCTTCCACAATGTTAAAACACCTCTAGTCTTTTTGGTGTATGAAGAATTGGATAATTTTAGGTATTCATTTGGGTTCCAGTTAAAGCTATCATTCATTTTAAAGTGGGTTTCTTGTGAAAATTACTTGTGCTTTATTTAGTTTCAAGTATTTTAGTAGATTGGATCTTTTCCCTGGACTATTTAAACCATTAACATTTAAAGAAAGGTCAAATCAGTCATATTTGTTTGAAGGTTTAGAGTATTAATATGATGTAGTAGCAAACACTCATTATATTTAAAACTTGTATATCCTTCTTAGAAAAATTATGTTTTGATGAGTAGGTGCCAATTCCCAATAAAAATACAACTTAATATTTGACTGAGGCCTTATAAAAGAAAAAAACATTTACAACTAAATGTTTGGTACTCAGTAAATCCATTAACTGACATGGAATGTAGAACATTCCTAATCTGACAGAATAAAAATATCCGGTCAGATTAACCATCACTCCAAAAATTTGAAAAAAGATTTGCTCAGCTTGAGGCTCCGGAGTATGTTTTTTTTATAAAATTCTTTAGACTAATTGGTATGAGAGAACAATATGTTGGTGTAATATATAGTTTGATTATAATCAGTACATTTAGATTTCGCTAATTAATTTCTATTTGTTTAAAGGATATATATTCTCACTATTGTATGAGTAGTTATAGAGTCAAAGAACTAATAGTTTAACAGTGAGCATGCACAAGTGGAGTTATCAAAGAAAGAGTTCTAGAGATAATTGGCTAAATAAATATATTGAGTAAATAATAACAGCATTTACTAGAATGATTAGTAGTAGATCAGCATTTATATTTTTTATAGTGACAAATATTCTATATAACTGACTAAATCACTTCCCTTATTACGAAGCGTTTTATAAATGGTACTTCTCTATATAATAATTTCCCATATTGCCCTAGTCACTAATTAGACAGCATTACAATATTATAATCATGTATACAGACATATGGAATTAGAGTGTACGTCTGCAATTGGTGGTGATTGAAGGAATAGAAAACTGCTCAAGTGTTTCTTATCTATCTTCAAACTTCATAAATTTCACGTATTCATGGAGAGATCTCAACATTAATTACCAAACACCAATTTGATTTCTAAATTTATGTACAGATATATATATATATATAAAGAAGCATGTTTCAATATTTCATCAACAATCAAATAATCTTCACCTTTATGAGGTTAAACTTGGTGGATTAAGCAGTTTCAAATATATTTAAATAAAGAATCTATTACTTATTCAGAGGAATTTTTTTATGTACCAACCAGTCTGCAAAGTTATTTCACATTGCGGTTTCTCTCTCTTCTAAATGCTTTTTAGTTTTTACTGCACTACTCATTCATTCTACTATTTCCATCAAATGAGCGGCATTACAGCTACAAAGTAGTGTGCAACTATGTGATAACTATGAATATGACAACGACCCAAAAAATTAATTAGTCAATTATTGTTTTCTTTTGAGACATCCCAATTTACACTGTATTAATGGGATTAGGTCTTCTATACTTTGCAGATTTGGTTCGGCACAATAATGTTTAAATATCATATCTCCTATTGCAGCTGGTTTCGCTGCTGTCAAGAGTTTATATATATATATATATATATATATATATATATATATATATATATATATATATATATTTGCTTCTCTTCTCATTATCTGTTTTCTCTTTCCATTTCCCTCAACCTGTTTTTAATGAAATGACAGAAATTTCCCCCATAATCCTTAGCATTTGTCTTGATGAATTATTAGAGTCTATATTGCGAACTTTGTTCTGTGTAAATAATAAGGTAGACTCACTTTCATTTAGCCCCAATTTCAATAAATATTCAAAGGCATCCATAAATCACCTATCTAGCTAAACATCTATCCATTACCCTTTTTCCCTACTATTGTATATGAGAATATGTCATTTAATAGTGGCAATTTTCTAAAGCCTTATCATTTTGAGATTAGCTTAACTAATTCAAATTCCAAGCTACAGAATAAAGTTTATTTGTAGTAGCAATGACTTGGGAATGCGTGTGACTTGAACCAGCCCTTACAACAACAATATGATGCATCTTATCAATTAACAATACTATAAGGTGCAGCAAGCCGTGCCAAAACAGAGCGAACACCTCAACATGAATCTGAAAATACCAAAGCCCAAACATGAGGCAGGGGTACTAGGAAGCAAATTTCTACACTCCCTTTTGGCAGTACTTATTATTTTACTCATTGAGGAGGCTTTAGCAAGAGCAGTCTAGGTGTGTTTAGAGTCAATTTTAATGAAATATTAATGTTGTATTTTAATAATTTGCTGTCAAGTTATTTCCTTTGTTGTACTTTCCTGGACCTCTGTGGTGTGTAATAAGGAAGATGCGAGAGCAAACATTACAGTGTGCTGTAGTATTTCCTTACTTAGGTCATGCAACTCAATGAAAATAACACTTCCCCTGAAATCTTTTTAAATGTATGAAACCCTAATAAAGAAACCATAATATAAACATTCCTATAGTGAGACAACCTTCTGTGTTTCACATTCATAAATTTAAATGCAGTACCTCGAAAGAAACAAATCAGGGAATGAATGGTATGTCTCAATAAGGTTTTAATAGATTTTCAAGTAATTAGTAATTTAATATATATTTTTGGTACTCCTCCGTCATCAGAGCAGCAGTTATAATGATCGCTTTTCATTTAATACGACACGGCTTATAATCCCCATTTGATGCTCAAATTTCTTACACTCATCTAATGGCAGAAAATAGCTCATTTTCAGCATGTTCAAGGTGACAGCTACGTTGCAATTTTGAGTTTTACTAATCTACTAGTGATTACAGAGATTGAATTGAACTTCAGCTAGGATTGCTCGTTTCCCTCAGGTGTCAGTTGTGAGAATGAACACTGGTTCACGATCAGACCATTTTCTGATTTGAATCTGTAAACCTGAGGTGTGTACTTTCACGGTTTCTTATTCTACCAACAGAGTAAAACTACCCCGATGTGTGTAATTTTTAGCACTTGTAATTGTACTGACAGAGTAAACTGCCATGACATGTGTACTTCTAAGTGTTTGTCATCCTGAGAGTCTACTCAGAAGCCCAAAGTGATTGTACATCGATCACTGCACGATGAAACGCTTGACTTTGCATCACTTACATTATTCCCAGCATACATTTTTTAACTTCTTTTTGTAATGGTATTTTCTGTGAAGTAGACACATCAGGGTACTCTAGCATTATGGCTCACATATAATAATCATAGACAGGAAAAAGTAAGTGTGTGCCCCCAAGTTCAGCAGCAGTCATCAGATTACTGCAAGTGCCTCTTTAGGTTCAAGCAGTTTTTTTTAATGTTGCCCCAATAACAGAAAAGCACATATTTTAAAGCAAAGTGGAAAAAGTTCTGTCTTTACCAGAATTGAGAGCAAAGGTAATAGGAAAGTATTTGCTCATTTCTAAATTGTATTGGTCATTAATGATCAGAGCTTTCAAATGATGGCAGTTGTAATCAATCAACTGTTCAATAGAAGATATATATATTTTTTTCCAATTCTTGCAGGTATTTCCGTTTTGCTACATAAGCGGATGCCCATGAACATACAAGGGTATTGACTATTAAAACCATATTATGAAAGTCAAGCTGCTTATTTATTGAACTGTTAATTTTCTCAGACACTCGAGGAAATTTAGGTTGCAGTGATGAGGTCATCGTGCTTTGCATAACTCCGCCCTGGTTGCTATAGAACCAATTACCAATGGGATTTATTCAGAACTGATCAGTATTTCTTTAAACTGCTAGCACTTAAATATGTAATTCTTTTGCATTTTATACTTCAAAACAACTTTCAAACTACTGAAGCAGTAATACAGATAAAACTAATCACGTTACAGGTCAGTAGCACTAGCTCAACAAAAACATGGGAATCCAATACAGTACCCAAAGCACGATCAAAGCAAGCTTCTTTACATTAGATAAAGTTAGCTCACAGACAACCACGAGTGCACTTAGGTTCATAGGTTTATACTAGGCTATCTGCCCTAAGGCATTTATAAGCCTAGCCCAAATGTTTGTGGCTTACGCCACCCCTTATATGAAAAAATACTGTGCCCATTAGTTTGTTGTGCCTCTGTCCAGCAGTGACACAGAGATTATTCCCGGGGTAAACCTACAATCTCCCATCCACAGGTCTAGATTTCTCTTGAACAGAGTCAGCGAGGTGCTCTGCCTCACATGGACCGGGATTTTATTCCACAGCATAGGGAGTCTCTGAGTGATAAATCTATCCCTCCAGCACATCCTATTTATATCCGTGCTAAGGTTTAAGTCGCTTGCTCTAGTGGTTTTGGTGGATTTGGATTTTTTGAGGTGGAGCATGTCCATTAATTCCGGGTTGGACATGGCCTTCTATGTCAGGCACATATCACCTCTGAGCAGATGGTATGCGACTGAATAGAGCTGGAGTTTCTTCAATCTGGCAGCATATGACAGATTTTGGAGTCCCTTTATCCTTTTGGTGAGGAACTTTTGGGGTCTCTCCAATTGCTGCAGATGTCGGGTGAGATACATCCCGAATGGGGCATTGTACTCGATCATTGGTCTGATAAGTGAAGAGTACAGGGGAACAATGACCTCACTAGATCTGGATGTGAATCCCTTCATGATCAGGTGGGCAATGTAGAAGGTCTTTCTAACCACTTTAGCAACGTGAGTGTCAAAAGAAAGGCCACTGTCAACCTGGGTCCCCAGGTCCCTGATAACCTCTTCTGTGCTTAGTGGATTGCCACCTATATGGTAGCTTGGGGTTACCTTGTTTTTCCTGAAGGGTATGACTATACATTTTTTGGCGTTTAACTTCAGGCCATGGCTCTGGCACCAGCTATCTGTTTCCGTGAATCCCTTCTGAAGGATATCCGTGTCCGATGCACTTTCCACTGAGTGTAGAAACTTCTCTTCATTTCAAAGTAACGCTCGAGGTTATGGTTTCATGAATAGAAATAAATTACAGTTTTGAATGTTAAAATGCTAGGCTGGTTTTGATAACTAAAAAAGAAACTGTCATGTTTAAACCTTATATTGATAGAAAATGCTTGAAACAACTTCAATAAAACAGATGTTACTTTGTAATACATACATAAATCAAATTTTGATAATACCTATATCAGGTTTCCGATTAAATAATCAATAATTTAACCCTTCCCTTTTCTCTTCCTCACTTTCTTTCCCTTCCTCACATAATAAAGAAAAAAGAGAAAGGAATAAAGGGGGAAAAGACAATTCAAGAGAGGAAGTAAAGTATGCGTGCAGGGTCTGATTAACTGTACATCTTAGGTATTCTTAGCATTTACATTTAATAAGACTGTACCAATATTAAATTTTAGATTGCAAATTTCATTGGTAAAATAAATGAAGAAGTATTCAAACAAATAAAGTAGTGATACATACTTATTTTAAATCTCCATACACATTTTATGATTTAGTTTGATCTTTGAGAGAACTAGGAAGTCCAGTATTTTTAGAAGCAGTCTTTAATTTCTTCTTTCTTGCATCTATCCAATTATTTTTCTCAGATGTTCTTTTAAGGGCTGTAGATGGTGACCAGTCCAAGCCTTCTGGGATTGTAATGATGTTGTTGTTTTGGATGAAAGAAACAGCTTTGTCAATTACCGTTAAAAGATCTCATCTCATGTTGATGAAAGATTTTGATTTTAGCTGGATAGACTAATTGTGCCTTAATTTTATTCTGCTTTAATAGTCTTACCAGTGGCCAAGAACTTTTTCTCATTTCCAGGACTCTTGTGGAGTAATCATTGCCAAACCTTATTTGATTTCCTTTGAATAACAAGGGACTTTTCCTCCAAGCTGTTTTTTAGTACAAGTTCTTTAAGAAGGATAGGAACTTCACAACTATGAATCTTGGAGAAGCATTAGTGGAAGAAGGAATAGATTTCCCAATGGCTCTATGCGCTCTTTCAATCCCACAGGACAAACATTTTTAAGTCCAAGAATTCAAGCAGCCAGGAATTTAGGAAGGAAATATCTTCTTCTGTTTTTTCAGGGAGACCAAAGATTCTAATATTTGTTCTCCTCTCTCTGTTTTCAACATCATCTACCTTATTTATCAGCCAGTTATTTTGTTGCAAGATGGTCTCAGTGGAATTCATCTTCTTTAAGCCTTTTGCTTAAATCATTTAGTGAAGTTTTAATGTTCAGAATTTTGGATTGTTGCTGGAGAATTTCCTTCAGAATATCAGTTTGTTGTTAACCTTGAAACTTTAAAGATGAACTGTCATCAGTAAATCTATCCATTTTTAAGGATAATTCCTGGAGAGTGGTAGATATAGAATGGATCTCTTTCCTCAGTGTGGAATTAGTGTGTGAAGACTTTGGGTTGCTCATCGCTGTTCAGTTGTATAATCATTAATTCTGACAGGAATTTTATTTAGGAAAAGGCTCCAAAATTGGAAGACTAGTAGATTATAGTTTCTCAAACAGTTTGTATAACCTTTTAAGGAGCTGATAACAGAATTTTAAATAATAATTTCCCTGTTTCTTAGTAAATGATGTGGCGCTCAAGAAAAAAGCTGTTACCAGTTGGCCATTTAGGCTCCACCCCCCCAAACATCTAACATTTTGGGTCTTATTTACTTTCTTAAATCTATTTCTTTCCTTGATCTTGATATACCTATCCATATATCAAGCAACTCTTCCTTTACATAAATTTATTCTAAACCGACAGCACATTCTTTGCTCTCTGCTTCCTGCAGGCATTCTACAGAAGGTTCTGGAACATCTTCCTGTGACAAATCCTTTTCAAATGCATCCTGTGTCATGCACTGCTTCTTCATATGGGAACTCATTGGCCCAGCATTCCACAACATTGCCTGCAACAGAATTGCTACTGTTTCCTCATTATAGGAATGTTTCTGTGTCTTGTCCGTCCTTAAGGCACTTGTGATGCTGCTTACCCTGGGCTAGGCTGAAAATGGTCTGCTGATCTACTGTCCAGTACCTTCCTATGAACATATGACTATGGTACTACAGTACGAACACAAGTTGCCTACCTGTTGCATAGTAAATTACCTCCTGATTCAGCGGATCTAAGAACATTATCACAACAGAAGACAACATGTCTCAGTGTTGTCCATGTCTCAGTTTCGGACAGTATAAGCAAAGATGGAAAAAATCTTAACTAATATACATTAAGGTCACTGTTTCTGCACATTAGTGAGGACTACAGATTCTATAAAGAAAGAGAAAGATGGCATCACAATATATTTGCAAATGCAAATAATTCACGTAACTGTACTTTAATCTCAAGTGGACTTAGTTTGAAAACTGGGTAAAAGATTTGGATGTGAAATTAATTTTTAATGGGAGATTTTATATGTGTATATATATATATATATATATATATATATATATATATATATATATATATATATATATATATATATAAACACACACACACACACACATACATAATCACATGTGTGTGTATATAAGAAATTATACATTCATGGATGTATATATGTTTGTGAATGAAAAGAATATATATCTATATATATATATATATATATCTATATATATATATATCTATATATATATATATATATATATATATATATATATATATATATATATATATATATCTATCTCCACACACACACACACACACACACACACACATATATATATATATATATATATATATATATATATATATATATATATGTTCACTTTATAAGTTTGAAATACTGAATTTCAGTATTTCGAAAGCAAAGTCAAAAACTGAAAATCGCTGAAGTGCATAAAAGCAAATTCAAATATCTCAAATTTGCGGTTATGGCTTACAGCACATGGCATGCGGTGTTGGGAGTGTATCGTGTTTGGATGTAGGTGCAACTGAACGTGTATTTTGTAAGGGTTTTTTGTGGGAGTTTGAGTGTGTCTGAATGTGTGGATGTATGTATATGTGTGACGTTTTTGTGTGCACGAGGGACTGTGAAATGTGTGGGTGTGTGTTTCCTTTTTGTGTCTCTGCGATCTCGGAGTTAGTATATATATATATATATATATATATATATATATATATATATATATATATATATATATATAGATATATATATAGATATATATATAGATATATATATAGATATATATATATATATATATATATATATATATATATATATATAGATATAAGTACGGTGGGTACAGGGGGGCTTGTAGAGTAGGTTTGTTTGTGTTTTGTTTGTTGTAGTGTGGGTTGGATGATGTATGTGTTGTGTGGTTTGTATGTGTTCGTAATTGTGTGTTTCACGATTGTGTGCTGTCGGGATTATGGACGTTCGACTTTATTTTGAAATACTGAAATTCGGTATTTCAGCATTTTGAAATTATAAAGTGAATCCATAGATTATATATATATATATATATATATATATATATATATATATATATATATATATATATATATATATATATATATATTATATATATATATATATTATATATATATATATATATATATATATATATATAAAATATATTACACACACACACACATACACATGGGTCTACTTCAGAAACCTGAACGCTCACTTAGCTGACTTCCAAAATGCAGAGATGAAAAGGCAGATGACCGCACAACACCAATGTCCCAGAACACCAGCTAAGTCATCGCTTGGCCATCCTGACAAAGTAAAACTGAAGGAAAGCAAACCCATACATGTGGGGGGCTTCACCCTCCCCACACCCCCCTAACTAAATATACTAACTCCGAGATTGCACTACCGCAGAGGTAAGGGACAAAGTTCAACAGGATGGCCAAGCGGTTACTTACCTGGAGTAGAAAGTTGGTGTTCCAGAATGTCAGTGTTGTGCGGTCATCGGTCTTTTCGTCTCAGCATTTTCGAAGTCGGGTAAGTGAGCATTCGGGTTTCTGAAGTGGACCCACATATATAAACGCTTTAAAATGAGTAAAACTCTTACTGCCTTCCCCCCACACAACAAATATAAAATTCTCATTTTTATGTTAAACATAATAAATAGGCTAACTGGAACTAGAAGATAATAAAGCACTTTATCGGGTAATATCAACATATGTTTCATTGTTCAAATTATCAACTGCTTTTGTAATGTTTTACAAAAATCAGCTGACTACATAGATAAAATACAAATGATGCGACTGTGAGCAATCAGTGTATAATTTCGTATGTTTCATTAAGTAAATTGTCAACTGTACTTTTTAGCAGTGGAACCAGTTAAATTTTTTTAACTGAAATGAGAATACATAGATGCGTTTAAAATATTCTGCCACTTAAAGAGAGTTCTAGTAAGAACTTCATATTTATAAAAAACCTCCAGGAAGCTTGATTTGACAAATGTTTACACATCTGGAGTTCAACAAGAGGAGGATTTGAATGTTTTGTTTTCATGTCATATTACGACCTTACTCAGTATTTATTTCTTTATAACTTTAACGTGTTTCTACTGGCTGTTCTTAAGTGCTTTTATTAATTCATCCTATATATTTTATCCCCAGGAGGTAGGAGTTGTACTTTCAAATTATTTATTTATTTTACATTTGTTGACCGGCTTTGTCCGACTGAGCTGAGCAGCCCCCTTTTCAGCAGAGGCCCGGGCAGAAAAGCTCCATAGTATTACAATTAGTTAAATAGATTCAGTATTTTACAATTTACGCTTGAACAGAAACTATATACAATAACAAATGTTTTTTTGTTTTTTTAACAAAACAGCAAAGAATTTCAAAGTATTAGTTATTTTCATAATTTATGAATCAGGAGACAAAGTGAGAGATGGACAAGTAGAGCAATACTTTGAGGTTACAGTTAATACGATTGTAATTGCTCCATGCAGTGGGCCAAGGTGTTAGAAATGCCAGTACACCTAGGACAAACTATTTTTTGGTTCTGACGGCTTCTTCTATTTGCATTTTTAGCTGTGTGCTATAAACACCGATACTAATATATACACATATCTTGCAAAATCAGATACAACCTAACACCACTATCACTACTTCATCAAACTAAAACAATAAAATTCAATCAATTAATTTTATAAGGTCACACAAAATAATGACAATGATATTTAGAACCTTTAGAGCCTCCTCATAAAATATTACTGAATTTTCTGCAAGGCCATTAATTATAATTCTGCTTAAAACTGCTGTTACCATCCCAGAAGCCTCTTTGCTTCCATTATCCTTAATGAAGTTTCCAACTGGTGGCAGAGTCATGCAAAAGTAAGACTGCCTATCAAACCTTTTTCCCACCTTTTCAATTTAAATTTGATAAAAAAAAAAAAAAAATCTCACAATGACCTAGAAGATTTAGTTAGGACATTGACAGAAAAGCACAAGGGGTCTGAAAATCTAGGCAACAGTTTATAGTGAGGTTTCCTTAAATTAAATGATTAAATTCAAAATGTCATCTGAGAAAATGGGACAAACAAGACAGTAAAGGCATTCCTTACCCAGCACATAGGAGTACACCACATCGCACAGGACTACAACTCGACTCTGTGTATCAGGATAGAGCTGTCTGAAGGAAGCTGCACACTGCTTCACATCCAGTGGCCTCTGGCCAAAAACATACATCACAGGAAGTCGTCTCGAAGGGCTGAGGCAGGCTCTCCCATAGTGAATAATGCAATCAGCTCCCACATGTTCAGCCGCAACTTCATCAACGCAGCAGCTATTTGGGCCACAGAATAATGAGCAAAGTTAGTGAAGTTCACTTAGGAACTTTAAAAGGCTCTTTTCCTTAGTCAGCCCTAGGCAACACTAATACTAGGCAACAGTAATATGTTAAGTAGGTCACAGTTGCTATAGACAAAAAATGTAGCAGTACTGCAGTTTAAATGGTTATGAAATACAAATCTTTCTGCTGCCGTATTAGTGAGCCATGAGACCCCCCCCCCCCCACACACACACACACACACACAGTTAAACTAGGCAGCTGGATCCTAAAGTAGCAAGAAATAACAAGGAAACAAGACATTTTATTACTATACCAATGCAAAGCATTCCAAAATGTACTTTATTAACCAGAAGATATAAGGCAACATACAAAATTAAGTGAAATGTTTTCCGATAGTCAAGCCTGAAGGGCTCACTTATATGATATGATGCAACAGCTAAATATTTTCTGACAGGGTTATCCCTCATGTCCTTTACTAAAATGTGATCAGAACACCCAGTACCAGCTCCAGCTGCAACTAGAGATGTCTATTCTGTTCAGTGGCACTCTGCACAGACTCAAAACTCTTTAAAGTTAACTAGGTATTGAACAAAGTTCTTAAACTGACTGATGTCACTTTTCAAATGACCTGTAGGTTTCTATTGCATTCTACAGTGAAATTGCTAAAGCATTTTAATTGCATTGACTAAACTTGTTGCCTAGCAGCTGGTGCAATCACCCAAGTAGTCCTTCATTGCCATTTTATAAATAAGAAAAAGTTTCTCTGTAGCCCTGCAATATTTGAAGGAACAGACAACTCCTTGATGGAACCACTCTTGAAATAACTTATTTACCATTCCACTTCATTTCTTACTGTAAGTATGTAGTTGTCACAGCTCTGTTTTGAGAAAGCAGAACCTTTCCTTACCAAATTACAACTCTTAGAATCAGTCTCTTCTGCACAAAAACTGACTGACTTCTGGATGTGTTACCCACTTAACTCTCCCCCTTTCAGCAATTTCCCAGCCTCCACTTGGGCTCTCACATGTTATATCCTCCTTTCTACACCCCTCTGCATATCACAAAACACTTTCATTAATGTCATAGGAGAACTAACAGCCAATATAAATCACCTATATAATCTCTAATAACCATACACCGCTAACTAGCATTCTCTGATAAGAACATCCTAAATACCCCTCCATTATCTCACAATTACCACAACTAACTTCCTCTATACCCAATCTTGACCTCTTCACTCCCCACCCCTTCTATACCCAATCTTGACCTCTTCACTCCCCACCCCTTCAATAAGTCTCTCCCTAGCATAATAAAGGACTGTAAAACTACCACTGCACTTCTTTCCTAGATGCTTTACACCACACAGTTACGCTTCGTATTTGTAACAAACTTGAACTGACTCACAACACCATGTTACTTATGCCTTTACTGCTCATACTGCCACTTGCAACTCATCCACCACATACACCTGCATCTCAAAATCAAAACCATCCTAACTCCCTCTTTCTCATCCCTACCAAATACCATCAGCATGCTATCACTTCATTACTTCCAAAAACAGAAAGCAACCTTACAATGACTACAGAATTCCCTATCTTGAATACAGGAAGATCTGGTTCAAAATCTCATCAAATCACTTAAATACCACTACCTTTCCTATCTTTATTTGCTTCTTCACCTGCATTTAGCCATCCTGGCAGCTCTACTGAAATTTACCTAATCCTTAATTTCACTTACCCCTCCTCTCTTTTTTTCTCCTCTACCTACTCTATTAGTTTAATTATCTCCTCTCCTTTCTCTACTACTTAAACTAGTTTATTACGCTAGTATAAAACGGAATCAAACAGAATCCAAATAGACAACATATCTATTACTTGCTCTCTTATCCACTTTGCTTGCAACTTAACTTTCAATTTGTCACAGAGAAAAGTTTTTATAAAACTCCAAAGTTTGCACAGATGTGCATCTCTATTGCACTGGATACAGCTTTATCGGTTCTTCACGTTAGGATATAAATCACCTATACTGTGCTTGAAAATGCTCCACTGAAATCAGTGCACTGCCCTGGCAAGCGGATTTAACAAAGTAAAATAAAAAAATAAAACGAAAAGGAAACACTAAGACAGCTCTCAATGGCTGTCTAAAGGTTGAGGCATGTAATGGCCAGGAACCCAATTACGCTTGATCGGTAAACATCTTGTTGATCATTCCACAGTAAGAAGGGGAACAAAATGCCATTATAGAGAGAGAGAAACATTCTGCTAAGGGTAGAAATCATAGTAAATTAGTTTTCTAGGTTCACTTGTAAACAGCACTGATAAAAGAGTCTAAATAAAAGAGTCAAGGAACCATGCTCCAATTAAAAAAGTCCCTTTGGACAGTTTGACTCCCAAATGACAGTAAATTGAAGGCTAATGGGACAGCATAAACACAGACTGTGAATATGACTATAATGGGACATGTGCTGAATATGGTGGTGAACTATGTTCTCTACAGAGGTCTTCTGAAAACATGCAGGATGTCATCTTTAACATTGGCAGTAACATACAGAAGAACAATCTTGTGAGTTTGTCTTGAGGAGCTAAAGTAATGTTTTCAAAAGGACTGGAACTCATAACCTAAATGGTCATTGCAAGCCTTCAAGAAACCTAAGCAGAGGTTATTTTTATGAAGGATAACCATTAGAGCCAAACTCTGGCAATATACAGTTTAACATAAGAGAATCAAAACCTTGTTCCCTACAATGGCAGTGCCCTTTGCTTTAGCACTACCTTTCAATCAAACTAAGTGGTCTAGCAGAAAGCATGTGTCTGCACAGACCGTCAGTCTGCCTTCAACATATCCATGACGGTAACAGGAGCTATAAGGATGGTGCGTGGCAAACATAAAACTTAACCCTACAAGAAAAATTATCCAAAGACGATGGCCAATGGACTGTATGCAATGTTTCTAAAAAGTCTAGGTGAAAACAGCTTATGCTAAAAGGTGGGCTATAGTAATGGAAAGGACACTTTTTTTCCTACAAAACATCTACGTCATTCCTAGGGGTGGGATGCATATGCTGCATTCTCATATCAGTCTGGGGGTGTGAGAACGTAGTAAACCCACAAATTAACCACAATGTTGAATTATATACCCATTCCTTTAGCTTTGTCTGTCATAAGGTAGGGCATAAATATAAATACATTTATTTACAATTTTCAAAACAGTGCAAGAAACTCTCTGTGTGCAAGATTTTCAGTCCATATATTTCTAGTTAATCACTGTATATTAATCAGATCAGACAATAGTAGTAGAAGTAGCAAATGTAAACTTGTCTTAAGTCAAAACAAAACAAAAAGTAATAGAAAATATACAATTGTACAGCATTACTAAGTATTTGAAAGTAATCCAAGCAAGGCAGGCTGTTTCCAGTCGAAAATCCTTTATTAAGTACACAGACAAGCGATCCAAGTAAAACAAAAATAGAGTAATAATTTCCTCTATATATATATATATATATATATATATATATATATATATATATATATATATATCTACACACACACATACATACACAGACACACACACACAGACACACACACATGCAGACACACGCACACAGGTCCATTACTAAATCACAAAGCCCAAAATACCGACATTCACACTCTCGAGACAGTATCGTAAACACAGAATCACGAATGGCTGGAGTTACCCAGGGAAAGTAAACACTTGCCCAACACTGAACATAAAAACACCAGCCGATATAACAAACACGTAGGTGGGGGGCTATGCCCCCACACCCCCTAACTATATATACATACACACACATATCTCTATCTATACACACACACACACATATATATATATATATATATATATATATATATATATATACACACACACACACACACACACACACACACACACACACACACACACACACACACACACACACACACATACATACATGCATACAGACACAGACACACACACACCAACTTCAGGATCATACTACAGTGGGGAAAAAGGCATATTTCTACAGGCTGAGCAACTGTTTACTTGCCCAGGGTAACGTCAGCTGTTTGTGATTCCGAGTGTATGGTACTGTCTAATCGAGCTTGTGCACGTCGGTATTTTGGCTTCGGCATTTACAAGAGGACCCCACATACACACACATGCACAGTTACACAGGTGTTATTGGCCTGAATTTGTCCATAACAGACATAAAAAGGAAAAAGTCATGGACATTCAGAACTGTCATATAGCTGAAACACCTCATGTCCTTAAGGGGTCATTTGCATGTATCGCATGTTACTTCTAATACAAGAGGTTTTAAGGCATCACACAGTGGAAACATCTGTTAGGTTTTACTGATTGTGTTTTCTGTGTGACCTTGTTACTGTTTTATACACATATATATATATATATATATATATATATATATATATATATATATATGGGTCTACCTGACATGGTCGACAGTTCATATGGTCGACAGTTCAATTGATCGACAAGCATTTTAGGTGGGGGGTGTGGGCCCCCCACACCCCCCCTACCTATATATATCAACTCCAGAGTTGCACAACATTGGGGAAGGGGGCAAATCTGCTTGTCGACCAAATGAACTGTCGACCAAATGAGTGTCGACCATGTGAAGTAGACCCACATATATATATATATATATATATATATATATATATATATATATATATATATATATATATATATATATATACACACACACACACACACACATATAGATATATGCACATACAGTGGATATAAAAAGTGTAAAAACCCCTGTTAAAATGCCAGGGTTTTGTGATATAAAAAGAAAACGAGACCACAATAAATCATTTCAAAACTTTTCCCACCTTTAATATGACCTATAATCAGTACAATTCAATTGAAAAACACATCTGTTAGAGGAAAAAAATATAACAAAATAAAAAAAACATACAATACGCTGGTCGCATAAGTGTGCACACCCTTAAACTAATACTTTGTTGAAGTGCCTTTTGATTTAATTACAGCATTCAGTCTTCTTGCGTAGGAGTCTTATCAGCATGGCATATCTTGATTTGGCAATATTTGCCCACTCTTCTTTGCAAAAGTGCTCCAAATCTGTCCGATTGCGAGGGCATCTCTTGTGCACAGCCCTCTTCAGGTCACCCCACAGATTTTCTGTTGGATTTAGGTCTGGGTTGTGGCTGGGCCATTCCAAAACTTAAATTTCCTTCTGGTGAAGCCATTCTTTTGTTGACACAGATGTATGCTTGGGGTCATTGTCATGTTGAAAGGTGAAATTCCTCTTCATCTTCAGCTTTCTAGCAGATGCCTGAAGGTTTTGGGGCAATAGTGACTGGTATTTGAAATTGTTCATAATTACCTCCACCTTGACTAAAGCCCCAGCTCCAGATGAAGAAAAGCAACCCCAGAGCATGATGCTGCCACCACCATGCTTCACCATGGGGATGGTGTTATTTTGGTGATGAAGTGTTGTTTTTGCACCAAACGTACCTTTTGGAATTGTGGCCTTAAAGTTCAACCTTGGTCACATCAGACCGTAACACATTTTCCCACGTGCTTTTGGGAGAATTGATGTATTGTTTTGCAAATTTTAGCTGGGCCTGGATGTCCTTCTGTGTAAGAAAAGGCTTCCGTCTTGCAACCCTACCCCACAGTCCAGACATATGGAGAATATGGGAGATTGTTTTCACATGTAGTACACAACCAGTACTTGTCAGAAATCCCCGCAGCTCCTTCAGTGTTGCTGTAGGTCTCCTGGCTGCCTCCCTGACCAATTTTCATCAATTTTGGAAGGACATCCAGTTCTTTGCAACGTCACTACTGTCCCACATTTTCTCCACTTTTTGTTGACTATCTTCACTATGTCCCATGGTATATCCAATGCTGTGGAATTTTTTTGTACCCTTCTCCTGACTGATACCTTTCAGCAATGACATCCTTTTAATGCTTTGCAAACTCTCTGTGAGCCATGTTTTTTGCTGTAGCAGGCAACTTAGTAAATGTCAGCAAAATCCTACTAGGCAGCTGAACTTTATTTGGGGTTAATCAGTCTCTTTAAATGATGGCAGGTGTATACCCAAGAAGACTGAATGCTGTAATTAATTCAAAAGATGCTTCAACAAAGTATTGGTTTAAAGGTGTGCCCACTTCTGCAACCAGTGTATTGTACATTTTTTTTATTTTTATATTTTGTTCCCCTAACAGATTTGTTTGTTTTTCAACTGAATTGTACAGGTTACAGGTCACATTAAAGGTGGGTGGGAAAAGTTTTGAAATTATTTATTGTGGTCTCATTTTTTATATCACAAAAACCTGGCATTTTAACAGGGGTGTTTACACTTTTTATATCCACTGTATATACATAAATACGCACACACACCACTGTATATACATAAATACACACACACATATATATATATATATATATATATATATATATATATATATATATATATATATATGATTCACTACGAAATCCCGAAACCGCACAATACTGACACTCAAAATACCTACGCCCAGAAGAACGAAATGTCGGAATACCTTAAACAAAAACAAAAAACCCCAAAACTAGCAATAACATGTATGCAGGGGGGCAAGCCCCACACACCCTGTAACTTAAATATACCTACTCAGAGATCGCACTACAGTGGGGAGAATGGCAAACTTACCTTTACGCACTACACAGCAATCTCCATTAGTAGCTGTCGGGATTCTGAAGTTTCGTTCTTCTGGGCATCAGTATTGTGCGGTTTCGAGCTTTCGTAGTGTTCCCATATAAATATATATAATATAATATAATATAATATAAACACATATATATATATATATATATATATATATATACATACACACACATACACACACACACACACACATCGATTTTATATAAATATTACACACACACATTTCATATATATGTATATATCTTTGGAGGGAGTTCTTCCTTTGCCGAGACCGTTCCCTCTTGTTTTTTGACAGCAGTTTCTTTCTTATTATATAACATTTTTATGCTGGATGTCAACTGTGGTGGCTTATTTTTCATGAGGATCTTGATTTGATCCATTCTGGCCTTCTGAGTGTATACATTTATAAAGGTGTTTATACAGGACATTTGTATACACCTCAGTATAGGGATCATTGCCGTCAGTGTTGGCAGGGGGTCTGAAACTATTGATGCCATCACTCAGTAGGGCATAGTTTGCTTTAGAGAAATTCTTTAACCTTTTTGCTCCTGAGGGTATGTCGGGTATGATCGTTGCTGCAAATGAGACTGATTTATAATCGGACTTTTCCAGGGAGGGCCCCATGCACGGGGTGGTGCGGCAATCCCCCATGTTGGTGAGCATTATGTCAAGGATGTTAGAGCCCTTTGTGGGGGTGATGACTTTCTACTCCAGAGCATGTGTGTTAAACTCCAGGAACCTTTGGGCATGCGCATTTGTGCTCATATATGTACCTATCGATGGAAGGGTAGTTAAAGTCACCCATTACCAAGGTATTTGACTGTACTGAGAGTGACTCAAGTGGATCCAAGTATGCCGAATGGTTTTCGTGGTTCACTGTGGGGGACCTACAGCTAACAATGATGTGGAAGGGGGTCTTTAGTACAGTTAGTTGGACTTGGAGTAACTCTAGGGAGTCGTACTGTTTAACCAGTCTAAAGGTGTGCATGTCTTTAAAGATGAATACTCTTCCTCCCTTGGTTATTTCACATTCACTGTGTGATCTGAATGTGTGGAAGGCATTGTAGTTCTGCACGGCCAGGGTACTCTCTGAGGCCGTGAACCACATCTGTGACTACGTAGACATCAGCATCTTGCAGGATGACAATGAGAACAGACAAGAGTGAAAAAAAAAAAAAAAAAAAAAACAGGAGACACTGAAAAAATTTAGCCTGGGGGCTAACAAATGGATCCTTTTTCCACTCCCTTCTAGTTAACTCAGTCAGGTTTTGAGACCCCACAATTAGTTGCAGGAGCAGTACTTCTTTACAAGGCAGCTCTAAATCAAAGTCTATATAGATCACACAAAATGCTTTTGCTGTGTGCGCCTTGGATGTTATCAGTGACAGGCATGAATATACGTCACTGCACAGCCCACACCTGCTGCCCTCCTCATTTACATATACAAGACACCATACCTTGGATGTTATAATGAGGGTAGTTTTCTTTTGAGGATTCCTGGAACCTTTATAAGATTTCAAACTGCTGTAATCCTCAAAATCTCTAAAGGGCTGAGGCCTTGCACAATTAACCTGGAGTCAGTTTTGCCTGCACTTTAAGACTTGCTTACTATGCTTTAGCAGAACTGTGACCTTACATATATAGTCTGAATTCTACAGAAATCCATGCCCCATTTTTACTTTCTCAGTTCAAATGCCACAGTTCACCCTCAGCTGCAGCCATCATTATATATGTGCTTACTGACTAACTACTACTCTCACAGCTTATTGTGGCAACTTGCTTGGGCAGTCTTTGAAGTTTCTCATACTTGGGTCTTGTCTTCTGAGTTGTGAAGTTCTGTTTATGTCCTATCTCTTCCATATCAGACATATAACTCTGCATAAGTAGGACTTTGTTACATGTCTTTGCCATGAATACCACCCATAATTCTGACTAGTTTCTCTTTTTTTCTTATTCCTTTCCCTTCAAGTTGATTGTATGAAGCCATCAGACCCCCCCCCCCTCCACAGTGGTTGGTGCAACAGATTATAAAATAATTGTCCTGATTATAGTTTCTGTTAATTTGCAGAGTACAGGTTGGACGAAGTAATTCATTACAGCAGAGTGTGCCTCAAGGCATTTTTGCAGTTACCTCCTACTGGCACCTCTAGGTGTCAAAACATTGCTTGTTCATATTTGCATTAATAATTCCCAAACTATGCTACATACAAGGTATCAGAAGAATTCATCTTAAATCATATATGATGGCAAACATAACTGTATTGATATTTGCCCTCTGTCTGATGCAGCTAAAGAAAAATTGAATATTATTTGTATACTGTTTTATAATTTTCATGTTTCTTTAAACATCTCAGCATTCAGTTAACAAGGACAGAACTGCGTAACTTCACATGAAAGATCACGGCTGTATGAAGAAAATCCTGCTGGCAGTATGTGCCTTGCTTGAATGGTTACGGAGACATAAGCTGTTTATACAACATTACAAAAATTAGTATTCACTGCTTTTATTTTGGCTTATAAAATCCAGTTTAAAGCAACACACTGAATGAATGCCACTAATGTAAAAATTAATTTATCCTGAATAGTTGCCATTTACAGTTTTCTAGTAACACTCATGGTTCCAGAGATATAAATATTTGTTTGAACTGTAAGGTCATAACTTTATTTTTCAAAGGCTTAAGCCACACCCACTGGTGGTTAAAAGTGCACACTCAAAGGAGCCGTACTGGAAGGAATGAGTTAAACATCAACTACATTTTATATAGTGTTATAGCATGACGAATCTAGTAGCATGCTATATCCAGCATATTTTAGTTGTGATATTCCTACAATATATATTTGATGGATCCCTATCAGTTGGAGTTGATCAAGTTTTCATAAACTCAAAATTCTTATCGTCAAGACCATATGATCGTGTGTTCGAAAACTCAAAGCTTCTGAATGGAGATCGTGGTACAGCAAGAATCGGGAAATGTACCCTTTTCTTCACTGTAGTGCAATCTCGGAGTTGGTATATATAATTTGCGGGGGGGGGGGGGCTTGTGCCCTACATAAACGTAAAAAAGTAGATTTTTGTGTTTTTGGGGAGGTTTTTTTTTGATGTGCGATCCTTCAGAAAACTCAGTCATATGATCTTGTCCGTATGAATTTCGAGTTTTGGAAAAATCGATCATCTGCCATAGATCCATATTTGACATAGGTCTCATGCTATTTAAAATGATCAGTATATCAGTGACATGTGTCACTCTCCAACACCCTGCAGTTTTGCTTGATAGTGTGATTAAGCCTGCATCATCAGTAGCTACATGATAATAGAGTAATATAAATCTGATTTGATGTACTTGTTGTTGAATTACTTTTCATTTCACTGAATTATCTTCCATAATCACTCTTATTGTATTGCAATGTCTTTTTTTCTAAACAACCTACTGTTTCTCATTAGCCTTTCACAAGCCTCTCTCTCTCCAACTAAGCTCCATGTCGTATATTTCACTCTACTATCTTCATCCTTTCTGCAGTACTTGTCTGCTTCCTAATGTCAGCATTGTTCTCATCTCCCTGACTAAACTTCTGCAATCATCTTTCCGGCACTGTCCTTATCCCCCTTACTAAACTTTGGCACTTGCCTTTTCCATTACCTTCTTTCTGATGCTCTTCACGCCCTCCTTTTTCCTTGATAGTCCAGTCACCAACTATTAGTGGCAGGCAAGTGACCACTATCTTATCACTTTCAATGTGGCTCTCTGTTCTCCAGACATTATCTCAGCCAAAAGCAGGCCCACACTTCCCATTGAAATAAGCTTGGGGCTATTTTGTCTGAAGTTTTGTGCTTTGTGTTTTGTTAATTTTTTTCAAACTAGGAGTAGCATCACCTGCCATTCAGTACCCAGAAACACAGGCCAGCAGCATCACCTGTTATTCAGTAATCAGAAACATAGGCCAGCAGCATTGCTTGCCATTCAGTACCCAGAAATACAGGTTATTTCATGTTTTTTGCACTACAAATAAGATATGTGCAGTGTGCATGGGAATTTGTTGTTTTTTTTCAGACGACAGTCCGGCCCCCCAACAGCCTGAGGGACCGTGAACTGGCCCCCAGTTTAAAAAGTTTGAGGACCCCTAAGCCTAAAACATGACTTGTCAGACCCTATATACAAACTATTCAATATCAGCCTCAAAACAGGCTTCAAGCGGGATAAATGGAGCACAGCTGCAGTCACTCCCTTGCACAAAGTTTAGCCTTCAATGGAGCCGAGTAGCTATAGATCCATAAACTTGGCCAGCTTCATCTGCAAGGCTATGGAAAGGATCATTATGTAATTAATAAAGATCAAGGCAACCTTCAGACTTGAGCCACCCAAGACAGTTCAGACTCAAAGGCAGATCCTGCCTGCATAACATGGTCGACTGCTTTGAAAAAAGTTACTGTAGCACTGGAAGAGAGCAAATAGTACAAACCACATGCCTGGACACCACAAAAGTGTTCAACACCATTCCACAATTGGGTACCATAGATAAACTCTCGAACCTAAATGTAGATCCCTATGTAACAGCTTGGATAGCCAACTAGTCACAAACATTACCTAGGAAATAAATGTGGACAGCTGTACATCCATCAAATGACCTGTTACTAGCAGTGCACACCAGGGTTATGTCCTTGGGCTACTCCTCCTTCAGATTTACTTCTCAAAGGTCAAAGCTAATGCTAAAACTTTGCGGATGATCAAGTCCGTGGAAGAGGACATCCTTAAACATGTATGCCCAAGACAGCCTGTCCCAAACAAATAGCTGGTGTCAAAACTACAGACTAAAACTAAATGTCAAGAGATAGCTAACCATATACTTTGGCAAGCCTGACTACCATTGTAATTATGACAATGACAACACACCCCTGAGAACTGATCCTGTAGTCAGGGTGTGGGGAAACTATGTCGGCAATGACCTGTCCTTTGACCATAATGTATCCACTGTTATAAAGGAAGCCCTTTTTCATCGCATAGCTTTTACATATAGTCCATGTCTACAGAGGTATCCTGCCACTGCACTCAAGGCTGATCATGAAGTACAATGCCTCTTTTAGCAATTACTTGTCCAAACACTTGTCATATCTGAACGACCACAATGCTTCCACATTAAGAAAATCAAGGGCCTAAATCATAAAAAGTATGCAGACCTGCTCAGTCTTGTCCCTCTTCTCGATATCATGAGGGCTACCGACAGACTACCTATGCCTCATGTGTGGAATCCTGTCAAAAGTATTACACATATGCAAGTCCAGTGGTGGCATAAACCCTCACTCAAGGGATATCAGCCTCTTCCACTACACAAAGAACACGTATTAGGGATAGGTATGCATCACAAAGAATTCTGCTTCTATAGAACAGCCTTCAACTGCACATTAAGTAAAGTTCCCCAACTCTATTCAAACTTAACATGGGCAAATTTTATTTATTTAACATGTGTTTACTGGAAAAGTCTGACTGGAGAGAGCCAATTTTCTTTGCAGGCCTGGGGAGAAACACTCCAGACACATGTCTTTGGAATGGGGTAGAAACCGGAGCACCTGAAGAAAACCCACACGAATGCAGGGAGGACATGCAGACTCTGCACAGAAGGCACCCCAGCCAAGAACTGAACCAGAGAACATCTTGTTGTGATGCAACAACACTAACTGCTGCAACACTGCACTGCCCAGAATGGATGGGTAACAACAAATTCACCACCGGTTTAGCACCCTTGCCCCTTGTGGATAGAGATAACGTAAATGTCCCAGCAAATCCCTGTACTGCAACTTTCTATTTGTACAGAAAATAAAAGGGCTAACATCTACCATGTTAATGCAAGTCTAGGCTTCTTAACTTCCTCACAAATCAACAGCCTAGTGAGTACCTCGGAACTTAACACATTTATGAATGGCCTTTTAGCTATGATGTGAATGAAGAGGATTAAGTAGACAATTTCATTTAACCTTAAAAGATGAATGAAAAAGCCTTAGTACAAAATTAAATATTAGTATGAAAAGTACAGCAGACAGACCATGTAAAAATGCAAGCTAGTTTTATTATTATTTTTCTGAGGAAAATATCTTTAGCATGTACAGGCAAATGGCAAAGATTCATAGCTGCAACTGATAAAGGTTCTAAAGAATACTAGACAACCAGCACAACTGTAAAGATAACAAAACACAGTTTTATTTTAATTAACAAATGGATCCCAAATCATACTATGGTTTTCACCAACTTATGACCAGTGCCTGCAAAATAAGGATTTGATGCCATCACTTAAGGCTTCTCAAATATGTATGTTTAAACAAATCAACAAAATAAACATTATCCAATTAATTGAGACAAACTGGTGAAATGGGTCAGTGCTCTACTCCAGTTAAATTGTATAAATAAATAATTACAAATTTCAAATTCCAAACACTCATCCACTTAAAGTCTAACAGGCATGAGTCACAAGCATAACGCAGTGTTAAGGAAATATACTTGCCATGTAAAGAAAACAGTCTGGGAGAAGAAAGGAAATGGAAGAGGGGGGAAAAAAGACAGCGATTCTAAAAGTACTTAAATGCACAAACACCACATTCTGATTACCACATTAAAAGCATAGCGTGCTGACAAATCTTCTGAGCAATTTACATCAACACATACTCAATAAAAACGGCAGTCACATGGTTTCCTTAGTTATGTTTATCTCAGTATCTATTTCTCCTTCCCAAATGTCCATGAATACAGCAATCACACCAGCAGAAGTAGGACAGTTGTGTTAAGTTGCACTTACCATAACAGTAGATGTTCAAATTCCTCAATGGTGCAGTAGAGTACAGCTATTTGGGTTATATCCTGCCTAGCATAAAATCAGAGACACCCAGTCTTCAAAAGTCTCTGGCTCCCCTCCACAAATGTGCTCTGGCTGCTGTCTCTCAAGATCCTCAGGGGGAAAACAGCCTGGGCACCAATTTCTTCAGGAATTTCTTGCCTTCCTAATGGGAATGAGCCTACTCATCCCGAAATTCAAAAATGTTAGGAACACAACTTTTTATCTGAAAAAGTAACTATATGAAAAAAAGGAGGCAGAGAGAGGGTACAGATGATGCGGCACTGAGGAATTTGAATATTTACTGTTACAGCAACCTTAATTTACACAAAGAACAGTTCTGTAAAATCTTACCACAACAGCAAATGCTTTTCTCTGCACTGTTGCAGCATTCTTCACCCTGAAGGATCTCCCGCTAAGGACAGCCCAATGTCCAGCCACAGCCCAATGTCCAGCCAGTATACCATAGCCTTTAGATCTTGTATGCGGTGTACATCACACGTATGTGCCCTGTACAGGATTGTAGGGCATAAAGATGATGTACAGATACAGTTACTCAGAACTGAATTGCCCCATAACAGATAAGTCTCCATAAGACAAAGAAGGCTATGCACATCCAGAAGGAGAAAAAGCAGATAAAAAAGGGGAACTCTCAGCCAGGAGGGAAACAAAATCAACGCCCAAAAGAAAAAGTGTGGGGTGGAGGGAGGAACCAAATATTGCAACAGTGAAGAGAAGGACATCTACTGTTATCGTAAGACTTAACTCAACTGTACTATGTCCTTCTAGATCACTGTTGCAGTTTTCTTCACCTTAGGGAGAGTACAAAAGCTCAAGAAAAGGAGCTGGAGGTGGAAGGCTGGGAAGAGCATTCAACAAGCCCAGACATAATGGCTCAAGCATAACCTGCTCTGGCCCTAGAAACAATATATAATTTACAATGCCTAGTAAAGGTATGCAGTGAAGACCAAGTAGCAGCTTCAAGGATGGAATTTGTGTCAAACCCCTTGAAGAAGACAACAACCCTAGTAGAATGAGCTCTAACATAAGTAGATAAACACCCAACATAAAAATAACAAAAGGCATTGGCTATGCAGGAGGATAAGGTTCGCTTAGAAACAGCCAAACCCTATGTCCTGGGAAGAAAAGAAACAAAAAGCTCAGACTTATGAAAGGCCTTGGTTTTATCTAAATAATACTGAGCTATCTGTGCAAATGCAAGATATGCAGGACCCTCTCACTAGCAGACTGAGAAGGAAAAAAGGAAGGGAGTTGCACTGTCTTATTCAAGGACAACTCATTAACAACCTTGGGCATAAAAGAAGGCTCAGTACCAAGGCACAACCTGTATATGTGAAAAAACAAAAAAGGAGGAATGGCCATAAGAGCCTGAAGCTCAGAAACCCTCCGAGCAGAGGAAAGAGCAAGCAATAAGACAGTCTTCCAGGTACAGTGTTGTACAGAAGCTGAAACTACAGGCTCAAAAGGAGCCTGAGTCAATTCTTCCAAAACAAAATTAAAGGTCCCAAGGAGGAGGAATAGGTTTCCTTGGGGGCGTGAGATGCACGATGCCTTTAAGGAACTGTTTGACCTGAAAACGAGACAATAAAGGAGGATGCAGGGGCAGACAGACAAAAATAGCTGACAAATGGGCCTTTACAAAAGAACAGGCCAAGCCAGACTCCAACAACTCACACAAATAGGAAAGAACCAGTGGGACGCCCACTGAAAAGGGTCCTAGCTATCAGCATGGTACCAGACAGAAAATATCTTTTCTATTTCGACATATAAAGGACTTTCTAGCTGCAGGTTTTCTTACCTCCTGTAAAACTCCGAGCACATCCTCAGAAAAAAGATGCTGCCTTAGCCAAAAGCAGGTCACTAGCAAGATTTTTGGGGAGTCCAGCTGAATCTTCTGCAGAACTACTGGAAGTAGATGAAGAGAGGAAAGGCATAGAGAAACATCCCCTTACAAGGAAAAGAAAGCGCATCCATCATCCATGCCAAATGGCATGGCACACTAACAGAAGAGAGGTAGCTGTCTGGTCAGAGGGGAGGCAAAAAGATCTACCCGAGGAATACCCCACCAATGGACTATGTCCGGAAACACATCTCCGTGAAGCATCCATTCATGAGCCTGTGTTTTGGACATGCTCAATGAGTCTGCCATTAGACTGTTCTCTGAAGGAATATACAGCTGAAATATGACAGCCAGATCCCAGACCTAAAGAGCCACCCTGCAAAGAAGATAAGACTTTGTGCCCTCCACTTATTGACATACCATATCACTGTAGTGTTGTCTGTATACACCTTCATGGGATATGCAGAGAACATGGAGTGAAAAGCCTGAAGAGCCAGTATCAGAGCACTCATCTCTTTGATGTTGATATGTTCTGACTTCTGATGGGGGGCCAGAGGCCTTGAACTTTCAGATGACAACGGGAAGCCCCCCACCCATGTCTGAGACATCATTAAACAGGTCTTGAGAAGGAACTAGAGGCTGAAAGGGCAGGCCTGCATTGAGGGCAAGTTGCTGAATACACCACTTTAATTCCTGTTTGAGACAAGGAAGGAGAGGCACTCTAAAATCCAGAGGGTGGCAACATTGAAGTCAAACTGACTTGAGGTACCATTGAAGATTCTGCATATGCAGTCTGGCAAAAAAGTAGCACTGGAATGGAAGAGACTGAATCCTAGGACTCAGAAACCTTCTGGCTGGAATGGCAGGCACAGGAAGAAGAGACTGAAAGAAAGCTGTCAAGGACAAAACTTCTGTAGGTGGAGAGGCCAACACTGACACTGCCTGAATCCTACAGCCCAGCTACACCTGATCCAGAGGGAATCCGAAAAACTTTGGAATTTGAAAGTGAACCCCAGACTTTGAAGGAGATAATCAGGTGAACTCCAGAGCCTGTAACAAGCAACTGGGAGAAGGAGCCTGAACTGAACAGGTCATTTAAATACAGAAAAATCTGAATGCCTTGGAGCCTGCAAAAGGCAATCACAAGAGCTAGGCATTTTGTGAATACCATTGGGGCAGCAGAGAAACCAAGGGCAAAGCAGAGCACTGAAAATGAGAGAAAGAAACAAAGAAATATTAAAACTTCCTGAAGAGAGAGTGAACAGAATATGAAGGTAAGCATCCATCAGATCCAAGGACACCAGAAAAGCCTGGGGCAGAAACAGAGGAAGCAGGATCTGAACAGAAAGCAAAGCATCTTAAAAGAAGGAACCCCGAGAAAGGTGTTGTATTCTAGGTCTCACCTTGCTCGTCTTCAAGTGCCATCCTTTCAAGAATCCATGAATATTCTGGAATAAAATCCCTTTACCACTTGGGAAGGAGGGACAGGCTGAATAATTCTCTGGTTCACCAGGTAACCAAGAACCTCTGAGAAATGAGGAAGCTGCTCTGGAAGAAGTTGAGGAATCCCTGAAAAAAGAAAGGAGAGATTTCCACACTAAGAAGTAACCCTGCAGGATGACGGACAGTACCCAAGAACCTGAGGTGATGAGCTCTCAGTTTGGAAGACAAAGGGAGAGCTGAAGGGACAAAGAAACCTGGAAAAAGAATGTTTTTGAGCCACAAGACCCTGAGAAGACTTTGCATGAGGAGCTAGTACCACCCTTCCTGCCTTTTGTTTGCAGGCAGCCTCACCAGGCTACTAAAGCAAACCTAGTAGGATAATGCCTATGGAACTTAGGGATAGGAGAGACAAAAACATGTTTAAGTTCTTGCAAAACTTTATTTTTTTTCTTGAAAAGACAAACATAGCAGCAGCAGTCCCAGAGAGATACTTATTAAATGAACATCCAGTAACTTTGTCTTAATGTCTTCACATAACGACTGCAGACAAAACCAAGAGTAATGGCTCATGAAAGACCCAAAAGCAGCAGTTCTGGAAGAGGAATCATCAGCAGCATCATCATAGCTGCTCTTTACAGATGGGTGTGCCACCAAGAGGTAGAACCCAAGCTAGATAAAGCAGAAGACCTTCCTTCAGAATCGGGGACATCAGAAATAACATGGCAAGCTTGGACAATCAAGGCCAGAGCGTATCTGGTTTTGTGAGTCTGGTAATTGCCCTTAAGGCCAAAGAAGCAGCAGTACAGACCTTCTTTCCAATCCTCTCCACTGTCTTACTATCTTAATCCAAAGGTAAAAGCTTAGAAGAGGGCAAAAAGCTTACAGGGCTTGTCTGAGGAGACTGACACCACAGCAGGATCAGCAGAACAACACTGTAGTAGGAACTGACAGTCCTCAGGAACCTTACAGAATCGGTCAGGTTTCTTTGGAGCATGAAGCTGAGAATCAGGAATATTAGAGGCAGACAGAAAGCCAACACAAGAGGTACTGCAGAAAGTTTAGGAGTGTCCACCTAAAGCAACTCATAATACTCCTTCTGGATATCAGACAAGCGAGAAGAATCACACTTACAAATTCCATAATTCTGGCTACTGTGCCCCCAAAAGATGACTCTTCCAAATCAGGACTAATGGACTCCTCTTCATCAGAGCCATAACCCAAAGAAGAAGGCATGTAGGAAAAGTAAGGGAAGGACAATTCATCAGACTCTGAATTCTCATCTAAGGAATCAGGCTCCCCAGGCCTTTTTGGAAGGGCATAAAGTCCAAGGGAAGTAGGGACAGAAACTCCTTGAGGACGTTTCAGGACCATTAAAGAATTCCATTGGAGGGTCCTTATGGCATACAGAAGAATGTTTAGTCTTCTGTTTTTTTTCTTGGCAGGAATGTCAGCCCTAACAAAAAAAACGGAGATTCCAAACCCTGATGGGATTCACTAAGAGTGCCAAGAACTTATTCCCCGAATATAATCTGCAGAATTCCTCTAGGGCCCTCCAAGATAAATCAACCACTGTTCCCTCCTGACGTACAGAGCAGATGCCTGTAAACCCTCACTGGTTGTACGAAAGGAAGGATCCATACCAGTCTCTGATGAGGTTGCAACAGAGGAATCCACAGTCAACACCAGACAGCCTTCAGAGCCATCATACTCTTCTAGAGAAGTGTCCAGTGGAGGCTGGACAGCCAAAGAATTCAGCCGAGACTTCTTGACCTTCTTGCTTACCAGAAGTACATTGGGCTTAATTGATTTCACCACACCACCCTGGGCTAACTGTTTTAAACCTCCGGTTCTCAAGGTAGATGGCCAGGGAAGACAACCAGCTTCTAGGAAACTTGTACACAACTGCCTTATAAACACTACAAGATGTATGGTCGTGGAAAGCATCCAAAAAAAAAAAAAACAAACAAAAAAAACAAAAAAAAAAAAACAATGCTCATGACTATCCTTATGGGGAATCTGCCTTCCACAATTCCACACTGATTTTCCCTTCTTGGAGGACATGAACTCCAGGTAATCAAAGGAAAATAAGACCAATAGTAAAAAGAAGAGACCCCAACAGGGCACTTATCCAATGACTAGGTATTCAGTACAACAAAGGGCGTTCAGACAGATGAGTGATGATGGAGTTCGGACTGGGAGCAAAGTAGTTCTGAGTAACTGCTTCTGTACATTACCTTTGTGCCCTACATCCTGTATGGGGCGCATACGTGTTAACGTACAGCGCATACAATATCTAAAGGCTTTGATACACTGGCCAGATGTTGGGCTATCACTGGGAGAAGATCCCTAAGGTGAAGAATACTGCAACAGTGACATAAAAAGGACATCTGTACTACGTTCATTGTTCTCACTGCTGCTGCATCATACTGCTATTTAGGTATACTACCATGACTTATATATTCTGGGAGAAGGAAGGTTTAGGATACAGGAGGCCTTGTAGCATGGTCCTAGAAAGCCTGTCTTGGACCCGGAAAATGAATCTAGTTTGCACTGACTTATAAAAATACGTACGGAAGACTAAGTAGCTGCCTTTAGAATACTTCCAGAGTTCACCCCTTTCTAATACGTCATTGTATACAAGGCTCTAGTAGAATATGCCTGGATTCTGACAAGAATAGATTTGTCATGGCAGGAATAACTAAAAGCAATGGCAAGGGACAACCTTCTTGAAACATTCAGTTCTTACATGGGTTGCCCTTTCTTTATACCGTAACATGATATAAAACAGATGTTAGCTTTCATTCAGGACTTTGTTCTGTTACGATAATACCAGAGTTGCCTGTGTATGTCCAAGATATAGAGAATCCTTTCTGCTTTACAGTTAGAATCTTGAGAAAACAAGCTGATTCAATGAAAAAACTGAAACAAGTTTTGGCATGAATGAACGTTTCTCTTAAATTAACTCCATCTCTATGGAAAAACAAATACGGTCCACCCCCCCACCACCACCACCATCAGAACATGGGAAACAGATACCATTCTTGCAGATGCCACAGCAAAAAGTAACAAGTCTTCCAGTTTATGAACTGTAAATTAGCTGTACAAAGTTAAAATCCCAAGTACATGCTACCAATTTCCTAGATGGTCTTACATGCGATCCCCTCTAACAGAATTCCCAATCATGGGAATGAAAAAGCATCAGTTTTCTAGGCCTGTCTTTAAGGAGTCCTGGTGCAGAATTTCCTAAGGTGTCCGTTTTGAAATGAGGTGAACAGATCTAGTTGAGGTGTTTCCCACAACTTGATCAATTCCTGGAAGACCCCTTATTCAACTTCGCTGACACTACATTTTGCTGGGATGAAATACAGGAAGCTTGGGAGATTAAAAAAAAAAAAGTTATGTACCTACCATATTGTTCCATGTGAATTATGCATCTCGCCTTCATTCTTACTGATAGGTTTGGAATGGATCCTCTGTTCTGACTCGGCCCGGCCAAATACTAAAGCTTGAGGTCTTCAACCAGCTTGTGACTAACTCCCTATCCCATGATACACTGGCACTTTTCCCAGATCTTGTTTGCTGCAGATAACTGTTGTGTGTCTATTCCCAATGATCCTGAATAGCTATAAGGACACTAGAAAAAGGTCAAAGAATAATAAAAATACCAAATATCAGGTTCTCAATCCTCAAGAAGCCTGGATGGGGAAAAGAGGGGGGGGGGGTAAGAATGAAGGAAAGATGGACAACTCGCATGGAACGTTATGGTAGGTACATAACTTCTTTATGTGAAGTTGTCCTATTTCGCCTTCATTTTTTACCGATGAAATAGCATCCCTAGCACCATCTTCTTGGGTGGCTCATGGGAGTATATTCTTCAGGACAGTGGAAAGTACAGTTGTGTACACGTACCATAAACTGTTGCAGTCATCACATTTGGGTTATCTGCTTGCAATAGCCCTCAGTCGGCCTGATTATCAAAGTCTTGGGTCCTGCGTCGGTTGCCGTCTCATCTTCCGTGACGTCAGCTAGTCAGGGGTATAAAGCATGCAGCCGATGCCATTACATCAGTTTTTCTTACCTCCAACAAAAAAGCAAATATACCAAAAAGCTTTTAAGCATAGTAAAGGAGAGCAGAGGTATAGCCAAAAGAAGTCAGGGGGCTGGAGGGAGGATAGCCAGGACTGCAACAGTGAATACACTCGAACATCTACATTTATGGTAAGTGTACACAACTGTACTAAGGAGAGCAGAGGTATAGCCAAAAGTAGTCAGGGGGCTGGAGGGAGGATAGCCAGGACTGCAACAGTGAATACACTCGAACATCTACATTTATGGTAAGTGTACACAACTGTACTATGTTCTTTGTGTTTCACTGTTGCAGTCATCACATTTGGGTAGATTCCCAAAGCTAAGGATGGGAGGAGGAATTTAGATAGCATTAGGACCAGCTATAAGGCCCTGCAAGACTGCAGTGGCAAAGCCAGCTCTGGATTTAGAGAAAATTGGTAAATGGTAATGCTTGGTGAAAGTATGTACAGAACTCCAGGTAGCAGCTTCTAGGATGTTCCTGGTAGGGACACCTCTGAGAAAGGCTGTAGAGGTAGATGCAGCCCTGGTTGAATGGGGTCTAATCCCCTGTGGGATAGGTTTTCCATGGTGCTTATAGCAGAAATTAATGCAATGGCCTATCCATTTAGAAATGGTTTGCTTTGAAATAGCCTTCCCCTTTGCCCCTGCAGCAAATGCCACCAGCAGTTGTTCAGATTTCCTTTGAGGTTTAGTCCTGTCCAAGTAAAATCCAAGTTGTCTGTGCACATCTAAGGAGTGCAGTATCCATCCCCCTTTGTTCTGCGGATTAGAAAAGAAGGTTGGCAAATGAATGGACTGATTAAGAGCCACAGTGGATACCACCTTGGGCATGAAGGAGGGATTGGTCCTGTGGGACACCCTGTCCGCATGAAAGATGATGAAAGGCTCCACTGCCATAAGGGCCTGTAATTCAGATACCCTTCTTGCTGAAGTGATTGCTAAAAGGAAGGCTGTTTTCCAAGAAAATAATTTTAACTCTGCACTTGCAGCCGGCTCAAAATGAGGAAGAGTGATTTTTTCCAATACAAAGTTAAGGTCCCAGGCTGGGGTTTGGGCTATCCTGGGTGGTCTTAAAATTTTGGCCCCTCTGATGAACTGCTTGAGTAGTGGATGAGAGAAGAGGGGTGGGTTCTGTGTTGTAATGAGCTGAAATGGCTGAGGCATGAATTTTGATAGAGGAAAAAGAAAGGCCATTGTGAAGCATCTCAGTTAAGTACTGAATAATCCTAGGTAAATTGGGCGCTGCTGTGCCATCCCTTGAGTTTGGCTCCATGCACAGAATCCTTTCCATTTTTCAGCATAACATTTTCTAGTACTAGGCCTCCTTGCATCCAAAATGACATCCAACACTTATTTACTGAGGGATGGTAACAGAGAGATTAGGTAATTAGCCAGGCTGAGAGGTTCAAGGTTTGAAGCTGAGGGTGCAAAATCTGGCTCTCCTGCTGTGACAGCAGGGTAGGAGTCTGAGGCAGGTGCCATGGAGCCAGCAGTGAAACTGCACAAGAGGGGCTACCAGTGTTGTTGTGGCCAGTCTGGTGCAATCAGTATCGCCCTTGGTTTGTCCTGTTTGATCTTTAGTAGTACTTTGGAAGCTGAAGGACAGAGCATCCACTTTCCAAGCTTTTTATGGGGAGCCCTTGTACAGAATTTGTCCAATTGGTAGTTCTGGGGGGAGGCAAACAGGTCTATATATGAGCTCCCCCATTTGTTTATCAACATGTTGAAAGTCTGTGGTTCCAGTTTCCACTCATGTGGGTCCATGAAATTTCTGCTTAGTTTGTCTGCCAGTGTATTTAGTTTTCCTGGCAGGAATTGAGCCTGTAGATGCACTTGGTAGCTCAAGGCTGTGTTCCACAGAGCCATGGCTAGTCTGCAGAGGGGGTAAGAATGGGTATGCCCCCCCCCCCGTTTATGTACCACATAACAGAGGTGTTGTCCATCTTTACCATTAATTGTCCTGGAAGAATGTGGTCCCTGAAGGCTGTCAGAGCATTCTGTACATCTACCATTTCTTTTTGATTGATATGCAGGTGCATTTGACTTGGGTTCCATTTGCCCTGAATGCACTTCCCTGCCAGGTGAGCCCCCCACGCATAGTCTTGATGTGTCTGTTAGGGCTTGGGCAGCAGGGGGTAGATTGAATGGTAGTCCCTTGTTTTGGTGGCAGGTCTCTGCCCACCAAAGGAACTCTAACTGTAGGCAAGGTACAATAGGAATCATTGCTTCTGGATCCTGAGAATGTTGACACCATAGGCTTTTTAGATACCGTTGTAGTTTCTTCATATGCAGTCTTACATATGGAATTAGTAGAATGCATGAGGCCATGAACTCCAAGGCTTGCAGTACTTGCCTTGTAGATAGCAGGCTTTTGTGGCCATTAGTTTGAAGTAAGTTGTCAAATTAATTTGTTTCTCTGGCATGAGGAAAGCCATCTGGGAAGTTATGTTCAAGCTTTCTCCCAGGAATATAATTTGTTGACAAGAGTACCAGATGTGATTCCTTTTCATTTATGGTGTACCCCAGACAAGCTAGCACCTTTTGTACAAATGCCAGATGATTCAAAAAGTATGTCCTGGCTTTCTGCCCGAATTAGACCATCGTCCAGGTATGGGCATATTTGAATATTTATTTGCCTGCAAAATGCAATGACTGAAGCTAGGCACTTTGTGAATACCCTGGGTGCAGTAGATAAGCCAAAGGGCAGTGCAGAGAACTGATAGTGCATGTAGCCTGCTTTGAAGCGTAGGTATCCTCTGCAAGATTCCCTGATTGGGATGTGCAGGTAGGCTTCCTTTAAATCCAGTGTTGCCAACCAGGCATCTTTGCCTAGCATAGGAAGTAATTGGTGAAGAGTTAGCATTTGTTGAATTTTGGAATCACCAAAAGTGTTTAAGATAGAAAGGTCCAGGAGAGGACGCCATGAGTGGTCTTTTCTGGGTATCAGGAAAAGTCTGGAGTAGAAACCTTGGTCCTTTTCATCTTCTGGTACAGTTTGAATAGCCTTTATGCTTACGAGAGAGAGTACTTGCTTTTGTGCCTCTGCCCACTGATTTGGGGGTAGATCTGGCCAACCGTTTTGGGTTGGTAACGTGTGGAAGTGAAATCTGTATCCTTGGGAAACTATATTTAAAACCCATTTGTCCTGGGTAACGAGTTCCCAGTTTTTTGCCTGCAAAGCAATATTTCCCCCTAAAGGAGCAGTCAGTTGAGAAGTGCTTGGAAGTTTTAAAGTTAAGTCACTGAGACAGTTTACCATAGGGGGGAGTCTTACTACTCCCTGATTTGGAAGTGGGAGCCCCCACTGCTTAGTCCTGTGCATACCCTGGGACTGAAGCCGGGGTGTTCTGCTAGTTCTGGGTTTGGACTGAGAAGGCCTGGAAGAGGCAGGAAAAGACCAATTCTTAGAGAGCCAATGCCTACTAAATCTTGGAGGCTGTACTTGTAGGAAATCTTTAACAGTTTGCATAGATTTAGCCTTTTCCTCAATCTTTTTAAGGACTTCTTCTGCTTTTTTGCCAAACAGGCGGTCCTGATTTAAGGAAGCATCCAGCAATTTAGCTTTAACATGATCAGGCAAAGATTGCTCCTTAAGTCAAGCATGCCTTCTAAGTACAGACCCAGTGACAGCAGCCCTGCAAGATACCTCTAGTGAATCAAAACCACACTGCAAAGTATGCTTTCCAACCTGTACAGCAGAATGCATTAAATCCTGTAAATCCTTATTTTCAGCACAGTCAGGAATCAACATCATTTTCTGTTTAATCAATCCAATAATATGCTGCTGATACTTTAACATATGAAACTGGCAGCTTAAGGCCCTAATGGCCAACGTTGCAGAAGTGTATACTTTCTTACCTCATTTATCCAGCGCCCTAGAGTCTGTATCAGAGGGGGTAGGATTTTTGGAAGTAGTAGCTTAAATGCCTTCGGTCCCTGTGAAATGGTCTCAGGATCCGCAGTAAGATTTTTAAAAAGAAACTTGCGAGAGTCAGGAACCCTGTAATATCTATGAAGTTTTCTGGGAGCAGGAGGTGAAGACTCAGGGGCCAAGCTAGATTCCGAAAAGGCATCATCAACAATGTCTAGTACAGGAGGGATAGAAACACCTGTGTTGAGGAAGGAGTAAGAAATTCCTAAGCCTCTTTTTAGAATCAGAGTAATCCTGGCTTTCCCAACGAAAGTGCTCCCTAAGAGTATGCAGGGTTTCACCAAAAGAGAAATCCTCTGAGGGGGAAGCAGAGGGAATAGAGTCCTCTGCATCAGAATCCTCATAGGTAGATAAGGGTAAATCCTGGTCATCAGAGGAAACAGAAATTTCAGAATCCTGGTCGAAGTATCATAAGAAAATTCAGTCCTAGGTCTCTTAGAGGGGGAAGGTTGGCTTCCCCGGATTAAAGTAAGGTCTTCAGCCATTCTTATCATTTGTTTTTTAGGCATAGAGTCCTGACCATGCAGTCTAGGCGTCGGCTTTCTAGGCATGGCTCGAGTTTCAGGCCTTGAAGAAGAAGATGGCGTCGGTTTAATATGAGTCAGTAGGCCTGAATACACCCTCAGAAGCCAGTGCCTGCACAGCGGCTCCGGACCCATCCAAAGTAGAGACATTCGCAGGTTCCACAGTTGAAGCATCTTGTGGCATACCAGACTCTGAATGGGTCTCAGTAGAGGCCTGCGAATCTGAAGTAGCAGGTATTAGGGGCTGCAAAAGCGCCTCATTGAGTACCGGTGAACTGGCGACTGGCTTAGGAGAAGCGTCATTGGCAGCTTTGGACCTAGGCGGCCTGTCTCTGTCTTTATCTTTGCGGTTTTTTTTGGAATGTTGGTAGTCGGATGGCTTACCGAAGACATATCTGGATAACTGAACTGAGTACGAAAATATTTAGAAGCGTAAATATACCAACGACAAATAGTTTGTTGCTTAAATAAGGCACAAAACCGACAGTGAGGTACGTCGTGGTCAGGGCCTAGGCAAGGAATAGAGTACGAATGAAAATTTTTGTGAGGTATTTGCTGTCCACAAGAAATACAATTATTGACTTTTACTGACATCGGTTTAGAGCAATAAAAAGTTTCCCCACCGGGGCACTTAGCTTTAGTTGAAAACTTTGGTTCTGAAACTCGAAAACAAAAATTTCAGGAGTCAGCCGACCGGCACTTGCGAACTGCTTCTGCTTCGGGCACAGCACGGCAAGAAAGACTGATGTAATGGCATCAGCTGCATCCTTTATACCTCTGACTACCTGACGTCATGGAAGATGAGACGGCAACCGACGCAGGACCCAAGACTTTGATAATCAGGCGGATTGAGGGCTACTGCAAGCAGCAAATGTGATGACTACAACAGTGAAACACGAAGAACATCCAAAGGAAGCCCTGTCCCCAGAGGCCATATCAACTTTTTAATGAGTGATGAGGCTTTGGCCAAGTGGCAGCTGCGCAAATTGTGTCTATAGGTAATTTGGCAGAAAAAGCTGAAGAAGTGGAGACAGCCCTAGTAGAGTAAGCTTTTATCTTGTTTGGTAATGGTTTGTTGACTGAATTGTAGATAAAAGAAATGCAATCTGATAACCATTTGGACAAAGTGGTCTTTGCTACAGTGCACCTTTTTTGAAATCTGAAAAGGAGACAAAAAGTTGATCAGTTTTTCTGAATTCTTTTGTTCTGTGTAAATAGAATCGAAGTTGTCTATGAACATCAAGTTGGTGTAGCATGTATTATGCCTTATTGCCATACTTGGGGAAAAACACTGGTAATTCAATGAACTGATTCAGGTTCGTTTCTGAACACACTTTAGGTAAAAAGGAAGGATTTGTACGGAAAGATACTCTGTCCTTGTGAAATAACATACATAGAGGTTTGATGGATAAAGCTTGTAACTCTGAAACCCTCCGAGCAGAGGTTATAGCCACTAGAAAAAAGGTTTTCCATGTCAAGTATTTAAGGTCGCATGAAGAAGCTGGTTCAAAAGGGGGATGAATTATCCTTGACAGCACAAAATTTAGATTCCATGGTGTAAAGAGGGGTTTTAGTTGGTGGTCTCAAATGGATAATGCCTTTAGGAAAGGCTTTCAAAAGTCTATGAGACATAACATTTGGTAGTTCATCACCAAAATGAAAATTTGAAATTGCTGCTAACTGAACTCGAATAGTCACGGCAGCTGCTCCTTCATTAAATAGCTTTGTCAAAAATTGCAATATAGCTGATATAGGTGCTGAATAAAGGTCAATACAATTCTGTAATGCCCATATTGAGAATCTTTCCCATTTACTGAAGTACACCTTTCTAGTAGATTTTTTGTGAGACGATATCAGAATGTGTTGTGCTGCAGCCTGGCTATATTTGGAATTGGATCAGTCAAGCTGTCAGTTTTTGAAGGGATGGATGAAAAGCCCCAGATGAATAAATCAGAAGGTTTAGTATCAGGTCCATAATCCATGGTTCTTTCAGAAGATGAGTCCATAGGAAGGGGAACCAAATCTGTCGATGTCAGTAAGGGGCTATTAGAATTAATATCCTTCCCAGAGCACTAGCTTTCTGTAGGACTTTGGGTATTAAAAGAAAGGGAGGGAACGCATAAAGGAGACCCAGGGGCCAATCGTGTACAAGTGCATCCCTTGGGGAATCCCCCGGGGAGGGGATTAGGGCAAAGTAGCTGCTGCATTTTGTGTTCATGGGCATGGCAAAAAGATTGCAGCAAGGCTGGCCTCATTTCTGCCACTTCTTTCTTCAGGGACCACTTGTGAGGCAATAGAATTACCCTGCTTAGTTTGTCTGCTATCACTTTGGATCTCCCCGGGATATGCATTATCACAGAAAGCACTGGGAGGAGGTTGCCCACTGCCATACTCTCAAGACCGCTCGACACAAGGGGTAAGATTTGGTTCCTCCTTGTTTGTTTAGGTACCACACTACTGACATGTTGTCTGTCTGGACTGCAATAGTCCCTAGAGGGAGAGAGTCTTGAAAGGACTGCAATGCTAATTACCGCTCTCATCTCTAGGACACTGATATGCAGGTGGGCCTTGTGATCCTTCCATGTGCCTTGGGCTGTTCTTCCCTGATAATGCCCCCTCACCCTATCAGTGAAGCGTCCGTGGTCACTATGGCTACAGGGGGAGGTAGGACGAATGGGCGGCCTATTGTCACTTGATCTGACGTTAGCCACCACTGTAGGTCTTTTTTGCAGGAATTCATGATAACTATTTAATGTGACATTGGAAGTTCTTGAAAGGTCCACTGAGTGAAAGGAAGCCAATATAGTATCCTCATGTACATTTGACCCTGTTGGAATGCAATGATAGCTGCTGCCATTGCTTCCAGCAGCTTGAGAACTGTCGAAGCTGGGGCTTTCGTTTTGAAAAGGAGGGCCAGAACTTGTTGTCGAAGAGCATAAACCCTGTCTGATGGGAATTTGAATGTCATTGTTGTGGTGTCTAGATCTGCTCCTATAAAAATGATATGTTGCAATGGCAATAAGGTAGATTTTTCTAAGTTTATGGTAATCCCCAACTGACAGCATAGATTCAGTGTGGTGTCTCTCACTTGGATGAGTTAATGCCTGGTAGTGGCAGTTAGGAGCCAGTCATCTAGGTAAGGAAACTCCCAGAATCCCAAATGTCTCAGGTCAGCCACGACTACTGCCATGTATTTGGTGAACACTCTGGGGGCTGTAGTGAGACCAACGGGCAGAGCCAGAAACTGACAGTGACTGGCTCCCAGCCAAAAGTGCAGATGATCTCTGGATGTCCTGTCCATTTTTATATGGTAGTATGCATCTTGGAGATCTACTGAGCACATCCAATTGTCTTTTCCCAGAAAAGGAAGTATCAACTGCAGAGTAACCATCTGAAACTTTGTCTTTTTTACAGATTTGTTTACTTTGCTGAGATCTAGAATGGGCCTCCAGTTCCTTGTCTTCTTTGGAACTAAAAAGAACCTTGAGTAAGTTCTGCATCCTATTTAATCTGCGGGGACAGGTTGGATGACTTTTTTTTAGCAGCTTTTGAATTTCTATTGTTGCTCGTTTCCTGTATCTATGTGGAACATCTGGAATTTTTTTTATCAAGGAAGATGGGGTGGAAAAGGGTATAGAGTAACCTCTGGATATATTTTGCACCCAGTTGTCTTTTGTTATTTTTAGCCAGGTGTCTGGGTACAAAGATAAGGGTCCCCCGACTGCCTCCAGAGATAGACAGACAGGCCTCCTTTCAGGAGGTGGATAGGGCTTCCCGAAAAACTGTTCTGTCGCCCTAATTCTGCGGACCCCCTCTGCCGCATGGTTGGCATCTTCCATTGTTACCCCCTCCTCTGCCTCTGGAGGAGGGTTCACCACGTGTCTTGAAAGGTTCCTTGAGATTTCCAAAACCACACTTTTCCTCCCTTTTGACCTTTGGGGTCAGGTCTAGTAGTTGTGGAAAAACTGATTCCAATGGCAGGAGGAGTCTTTCCCTCTTGTTCACACCTGGTGAGTGTTTCTTTCACTTTAGGCCCAAAAAGGGATAAGCCATTGAAGGGGGTGTTTATAAAGGATGACTTGAAGGGCTCCGCAAAAGAACACAGGTGCATCCAGGAATGTCTCCTAAAGGCAATTCCTGTACCCACTGCCCTGCTCGCTCCATCAGCTGCGTAAGATACCAGGTGTATGGACGAGTTTATTAAGGAATTAAGGGAGGAGAGCTGGGAGGATACCTTATCTGTAACCCCAGCAGCTACTGATCCATGAAGAGTACCTCCCAGCTCGTTTAGGAGATCTCTCTGCAACCTAGTAATGTGTGTAAGATAATTCAGTGACCAGAGTGTAAAGGTTGCTGAAGAGAACATGTGCTTTCTATATCTGTCCATCACTCAAACCTTTGTTCGGTGGATGGACAGATGTGGAGGCCTCACACAGCTCCTTCTTGGTGGCTGCTGCCACCACCATGGCATCAACAGGGACAACTTTAGTGAGAAGGACTTGTCTTGGGTGAAGTAATAAATTTATCGGGCCTCCTAAGGACAGGTTCCATTGTGTCTGGAGACTCCCACACTGTTCGACAAACCAAATCCATGAGTTCATCGAAAGGCGGAGACACCCAAGTGGTGCAGGGTTGAGACCCGAAAGTCTTCAGGTACACAGACTCCTCATCAGTAGGGTTGAGGGGCTTCCCAGCCACCTCTCTGTTTGAGGATCCCCAAGACGTCCGCAAAGGAGACATCTTCTGAGGGTGACCGTGGGGACCCTTTTGAATCATCGAAGTCTGTGTCTGATGTGACGGATTCCTGGGGGGAATCCAAATGTTCCTCTTGCACAGCCTCTTCTGTGGAACCTCTTCAGTGGGACCTTCAGGAGAGGTTTTGGAAGAGCAGGGTTCGCCCGTAGAGGCATCCTGAGGCCCTGGGTCTCTGCACTTATGTGGAGTCAGTAATGACGAGGCAGACACCGGTGATTGTGGGGAAGGAATTGCTTGTCCTGATCAAATGGTTGTCAGAGGGGACAATGCTCTCCTCATGGCATTGAAAGCCCCCCCCCCATCCTCGATGCAAGGGAACCCCTGGATCAGAAGAAACAGTTGATTCCTCTGGCACCAAGGTGGTGGGCTCCGAAGCAGAGGTAGGAGCCGAGCTCACCCGCGCAGAGGCCCGGAGAGGTAGAGTCGTACCCGAAAAATCGGTTCAACTCTCCTCCCCAAACCCAACAAGGGAGCGTCGGCCCTTAGACTAATCAGTCGGCACTGAAGCAGTCTGAGCTGCCAGAACCAAAGATCCTGGAATAGGTCTCAGCTCCGATGTCTCTACCACCATCAGTTGCAAGCATTCTGGCTCAGAAGCTTTGAGTCGGATCAGAGGAGGAACGGTTGTGGGTCGAGGGGGAATGGTCGGATCCAAGGCCCGACGGGTTGGCTTCGACAACAGTTTGTCCAATGCCGGTGTCTTCAAAAGCCTCTGCACCACACGATCCACATCAAAATCTGAGCTTCTTGAGGATCAAGAATAGGGAGCTGGTGAGGCTGTGGACTGTAGAATTGGAGATTTTAAGGTAGGTGATACAGGGGCTCCAACTCAGGGGACCGGCTCCTAACTCATAAGACTGTCAGTTCCAAAGCTAGTGGAGCAGAGGTCGAAGGTTTGTCTGATCTCATTGATTCAGAAGAGGATGGAGACTTCTCTATCGGCTCCAAGCCCTCAGATGCAGTAGAAGAAGACTTTCTAGCCTGTTTGCCAGGTTTTGGTAAGTATGACTTGTTTTAGGAGCTTTGACCTTGTTCTAGATCATGTTGAAAGGAAGGCTTAAGCAAACCCCTCACTATGAGCTTGGTCTTCCTTTCCTGAATGACCCTAGCACTAAAAGAATGGCATATAGCACATCTTTCTTGTAGGTGATGAGCACCTAAATAATACAATCTGTGTGTCCATCTATGATGGATATCTTCTGTCCACATTTGGGGCAATTCTTAAAAACTGAAGGCTTTATTTCTTTCCCTAGTTTGGACATGTAACTAAAGTGTCAATAACTCTAAGAGTTATTGTAATATTTATGCTACTGTTTTAAACAAATTCACTGCACACTGTAATGAGAAACAAATACACTCACACGAACAAATAAGGCTTAACAGCAAATAACTCTCTTAAACACGTTATTAAAGCCTATTAATACATTTAGTACTACTAAATGGCGCACAAGGAAAAGAACAGAGAATCTTGACCGGTATCTCGACTGAGCTACACTAATCAAAAACAGCAAATTAACTACAACTACTAAATACTCTGCAAACCCTATTATGTTAAATTTTAAGGGATATAGGGAGATCAAAAAGGCTTATAAATATGGCCACGTAATTAATAAGAAAAACCACACCAAGCTAACAGTAGAAAGATCGCTGAAGTGCAATTAACGAAGCTAAAGCACTAGAATGTAATATATGTATGTAATTCCTTTTTGACAGAAAAAAAGAACACTTAGCCAGAGCTGGTGAGTCACCCAATCCGTTTCAGCAGCAAATAAGATTTGGGGAAAGCGCCAATGCATCATGGGATAGGGAGTTAGCCACGAGCTGTTTGAAGACCTTGAGCTTTAGTATTCGGCCGAGTTGGAACAGAGGATCAGTTCTGAACCCATCAGTAAAGAATGAAGGTGAGATAGGACAACTTCACATCAATATTTCAGAGTGCTCTCTCAAGCCACTACAGCCAGCCCGTACAAGGAGTAAACCTGGTGCCTCCCCCCAATTTGTTTATATACCACAACACTGTGGTATTGTCTAATCTAATTGTTGAGATCACGGGGACCACAGATGAAGATGAGATTCTTTAGCATGGATCACAGCTAATATCTCTGACATTTACATTATTTGGCCTACATGTTGACCCTGCACGTTTACCCCCCCCCCCCCACCACATTTAAATTGCACCCGAAGCAAAATCTGATGCATCTATTGTCACAGATTGAGTGGGCCGGAAGAAAGAATGGAGATCTACATTCAGAATCTGTTGTCTCCACCACAGTGGTTCTCTCTTCACAAAATCCAAAACTGGAATCCGAAATTCCAGAGGATGAGAATGTTGGATCCACACAGTTTTTTTAAAAAACACTGGATTCTTCTCATGAGCAACCTAGAAATAGGAATCTTGGATGCCATGAATCCTAGAATCCTAAAATATTCTCTGGCTTAAATATGAAACTGGTTTGAGAAGCTCAGGAGTATTTCCATATACAAATCCACTTTCTCCTGGAGTTTTTGTCGGGAATAATCGAGAAGGCATCACAAACACGTGGGAAGGATTTATTTATTTTACATTTGTTGACCTAGAAAAGTCCAACTGAGCTAAAAATAGCCCTTTTTCAGTGGAGGCACGGGGAGAAAAACTCCAACACATTACACCGTACAGTAGACAATTACAGAAGCAGAATATATCAAAAAGGATGACCAAGTCATTTTTTTACACGTAGTAACAGCATTTTAACAAGTAATACAAGTCATTACAAACAGGCTACGTGAGAGAAGATAAATTCAGAGTCTTAAAGTATTACATTAACAAACACTAGTTAACTTTTAGGTGATGGTTTAGAGGAGATATTTAGGGAGATAAGAGTTAAGCTGAGGCATATGAAATCATGGCTTGAAAGAGACAGGTTTGCAAGGCAAGGTGGGGGGATTTGTTAGACAGTGAGGGAGTAGAAGACAAAAGATAAGGTTAGAGGTCAAATTAGTGAGCAGTTCATAGGCAAGTACTAGGCTATCTGCCCGAGGGCATCTGTAAGCCTAGCCAGAATGTGTTGGCTTTCGCCACCCCCTTAGATTGGTTCCCTGTGCCTCTGTCCAGCAGAGCCACTGCAGTGATCCCCGGGGTAAATTTTCTGTTTCCCATCCACTCAAGGTTTCTCTTGAAGAGTGTTAGTGAGGGGCTCTGCCTAATGTAGATTGGAATCCTGTTCCAAAGCATGGGGAGTCTCTGGGACATGAATCTATCCCTCCAGCACATCTATTTATCATTGTGGTGAGATTTAGATCCCTAGAGCGTGTGGCTCTCAGGGGTTTGTTTTTTTTTTTTTTTTAGGCGGAGCATGTCCATCAATTCTGGGTTGGACATGGGCTTGTAGGTCAGGCAGAGATCACATCTGAGTAAGCGATATGCAACCAAGTACAGCTGGAGTTTCTTCAGTCGGGCTGTATAGGATATCTGTTTGAGGCCAGTAACCCTCTTGGTGAGATATTTCTGTGGTCTTTCCAGCTGTTGCAGGTGTCTTGTAAGGTACTTCCCAAATGGGGCTTTTTACTCTATGATGGGTCTGATGACTGACTAGTAGAGGGGCACAATAACCTCTTTTGTTCTAGATGTGAACCCTTTTGTGATTAGTTGGGCCACATAGAAGGATTTTATAACCACCTTGGCAATATGGATATCAAAAGACAGATTGCTATCTACTTGGATCCCCAGATCCCTTATTACATTTTCTGTATTTAGGGGACTACCACATATGTGGTAGTTCGTGGGTACTTTGTTTTTTCCAAAGGGGAAGATTATGCACTTTTTGGCATTTAGTATCAGTCTCAATGAGACCCTTCTGGAGGATGTCTGTATCAGCTGGAGAGTTAATTATGGCCCCCAGTTTGCAGTCATCTGTGAACTTGGTCAGCCATAGTCCTCCGGTGCTTGCCTGTACCTCAGAAAAGTATATACCGAACAAGAGGGGTCCCAGGACTGAGCTCTGGGGGACGCCACTTGTAACTGGTTTAGAGTCAGACCTAGAGCCTGCAACTCTCACCGTGTGGGTTCTAGCCGTGAGCCAACTGGCAACCCATCTCATGATGTAGGGGTTTATGTTCAGGCTGGTGAGCTTACCTATAATACCAGAATGGGGAATGGTGTTAAAAGCCTTTGCGAGGTCTAGGTAGGCTGTGTGGACCTCCTTTCCCTCGTCTAAAGCCTTGGTAACGGTCTCAAACAAGTCCACCAGGTTTAGGAGGCATGATCTACCCTTAACAAAGCCAAACTGGATAGGGTCCAATGTTTGGAGGTTCCCAATGTTTCCATTAATGAGTTCCATGATGATGCGCTCCATAGCCTCGAGACCAGGCTAGTCAGGCTTATAGGATGATAGTTCCCGGGGTCAGTTGTGGCTCAACCTTTGTGGAGTGGGATAACTGTTGCTGTGCGCCACTCTATGGGTACATAGCCTGTAGAGAGGCTGAGTTTGAACAGTGTGTTTAGGTGAGGCATTAGTTCATTTTGGAGTTAGTGTAAGACACAGACTGAGACACCGTCCGGTCCCATTGAAGCTGTGTTTTTGGTTTTGGATAGGGCTGTTTTAACCTGTGTGTCAGTGATTGCCAAGGCTCTACATTCTTCTGGTATGGTTGTGGGCCCTTTAGGGGATGGGGGGAGGGGGTGAAGTTTGCACTAAACCTGTCTGCTAGAATGTTGGCAATGTCAGTTGGTTCAGTGTATTTTGTGCCATTCTGCACAAACTCGGAGCAGATCTAAGAGTTTCCACTTAGGTTCTTGACATAGCTAAAGAACACTTTGTGGTTATCTTTGGAGTCCTTGGCAAATTTTCTTTCGAAGCTAGCCTTGGAAGATTTTATGAGGGATCGTAGTTTTTTGCCACTGATCAGGGATGTCTTTCCTTCTTGGGATTTTACTCTTTTCTGTACTAGTTTCCTCTTTCTATTGTATAGCTTGTTTACGGCAGGGGTCCACCAGGCTGGTTTCCTTTTCTTGGAGGAGAGAGAGTCTTGGTTTTTCTTGGGATAGCATGATCCATGCATTCTTGCAGGTGCTCATAGAGTGCCGCTGTAAGGGATTCAGCAGCTTGGACAGCGTTGTCCTTTAGCATGGGGGCTGTGAACCTTTCCACTTCGGTCTTAAGTAATGTGAAGTTTGCTTTTGAAAAGTTTTTCATGGCAGTTTCTGTGATTGGGGGTGGGGACGGAATGTGGATATCCAGAGTGATTAGTCTATGGTCTGATCTAACCAGCGAGGGGTTGACCTCCGGTGTAGAACACCAGTCGCCCATGTTGGTGATGACCAGGTCCAATATGTTGTCACCTCTGGTGGGGGTGTTGACCAGTTGATCCAGGGTGTTTGAGTTTATAAATTCTAGGAAGCACTGGGCAAGGGAGTTAGTACTAGAGTACTTCTCTCAATTAATGTTTGAGTAATTGAAATCACCCAATATTAGGGTGTTTGGTAGGTCCTTCATATTTTCCAGTGTCTCCAGAAACGTGGAATGGGGGTTCTGGGTCATGGTGGGTGATCTGTAGCAAGCATGGATGATCTCAGAGGCACCGTGCTGTGCTACTAACCTGGAGGTGTGGGTATCCTTGATGAATATGGATACACCCCCGCCTTTTGTGTTTTGGTCTGGGTTCTGTGGCCGAAAAGTATGACATGAGTTATAGCCTGGTAGTGATGGGGTGCTCTCTGGAGCCTTAAACCAGGTTTCTGTTACTGCACAGATATCGATGTTCTCCATATTGAGGACTGCCTCGACTGCATGCATTTTGAGGTTTAGACTTCTGGCGTTGAGTAGCATTACCCTTACTTTTTGGTTACTTGTGCTATTTTCGGTGGTGGGTTTTCTTTTGAGCCTTGCCTAAAAAAAGCACTATGGGCATGGCAAAAGCCTTGGCCAGTATTTGAAAGCCTAAGGGTGACAGGTGCAAGCCATCTCTTGCGAAGCAACATGGCTTGTCAAGCATGTCATCCCAGGTGGAAAATACTGGATCCCCTTTGAATGACACCAGAAACTTAGCCAACTGTTGAAATTGATCATTTTTTTCTTTATACTGTGGCATCATTCTGGGTGAGGGCAGGATGCTACTCAGGGTCAGGGTCATACCGGCCTGGACTACATGATGGAGAGCTCTTCCATGTCTCTTTTCATGTAGACCAGGGAGGTACGTCTCAGGTCATTCACACCAACATGGACAATGACAGAGTTGTATTTGTACTTGTTAAGGAGCGACCTGAGTGCTTGTGTTACGTGGCGGATCCTGGTGCCCAACAGGCAGCTAACTGTAATTGTCTCCTTGTCCAGCCTAGTTAGTGGGGCATCAGTGTGCCTGACTACAGAGTCGCCTGTTACTAGTGTGTTGGGTATGTTATTTTGTCTTAAGGGCTGTGATTGCATCGCACATGGATTATATGAAGTATGTGTTTCATGGTCTGTGATGGGGTGTGGAGGTTGCTTGGGTGTCTACTTTGGAGGTCTCTGTTGCTTTTGCAGAGTTTTATTTAGAGCCTCCGAGTATGTTTTTGTGTATTTATGTGTGTTATTTGCCGGTGTTGGTTTAGTAGGTCTATGTGAGACTGCTGGTATGTTGCAAGTATTTTCCTTCTCCTCTTGACTGTCAGTTCCAGTCTTGGGTTGAGAGAGCTTTGCCTCCAGTTTGGCTGTATAATTGCATCTCTCGCATATATTAGTATTTGGTGGTAAGAGGAGAGGGTTATCTGTATACATGAGGCAGTTGTAACATTGCCTCAAAATGCCCAGACTCATCAGTTGAACTGCAGAGTACACCTGAAACTGCCCTTTGGACATGCCTGAATAGGTAAAGTGAGCTGTTTTACTGACTAGCTGGTAGGGACGAAGAGAGCCTTGTCCTTCTGGACAGTATATGGGTGCCTAGTGCTAGGGTTAATTAGTGCTTGCTATGAGTTTTGAGCAAGTGCCGGGCTGTGAAATGAATGGTTTGAGTGCTTAAGTTGAAAGTTTGTCTAGTTCCAAGGGAAAAATTGAAGAGTAGACTTTGTGGAGCCAGGAACAGTTTAACCCTAGCTAACTGGCGCTGCCTGGCTCGCAAAAGTGGATTTTATAGCAGGGAAATGAAAGACATAGAAATTAGCTCAAAATGGCCAATAAACTACTAACTTCTGGGCTACAGCAAACAAGGCACACAAATGTCAGAAAGAAACATTTCAAATAAGCAGGTACAATAAGCCTTTAACCAGAAATTCCCAGCTCAGAAGGGCAGAATCTAGCCTCTCCTCCCACAAGAGCGCAGACCACAAACATTCTTAATGTAAAATAACTGGCCTGAAGCCCAAGTGCTTAAACCAGAACTAATGAGCTTTCAGTAATAACAGACACTGAGAGTTCAATCGGCAATTCCCAACTTAGAAGGATGTAAGCTACCTGTCCTGCCACAACAATGCAGTCCACAAACCTTCTTAATGTAAAACAACTGATCTGAAGCCCAAGTTCTTAAACCAAAAGGCTTAGAATAACAGTTACAATTTAATCAGGCTACTACCAAGCAGTAATAATGCAGCATAATAATACAATTGAGTACTTTTAAGAAGAAGCACAAGCAAAATAAGGTAATAAAGTGGGAAGAAACACAATTACAGTAAAAGCAGATGAATAAAGTGCAATTATTTTTCTTTATAATAGAGAAAGAGCAAACTGATTTAAACAAATTATCCAATTAACCAGTAAAAAAACTCAAAACTGAGCCCTGTTTCAGCAGTCTTCAGATGAGTTCTAACCACACACTCCTGCCACTAGGGTGCAGTGGAACCTTCTCCAAAACAGATGACCTGGATTAGTGCTCAAGTTATACAAACAAAGCTAGATTCAGCAGGCCTGAATCTAGTCTATACTACAGCAGACAAGGAGCACCAATAATCAGACAAACAGTTCAAATAAGCAGGCACAGTAAGCCTTTGACCAGAAATTCCCAGCTCAGAAGGGCAGAATCTAGCCTCTCCTCCCACAAGAGTGCAGACCACAAACCTTCTTAATGTAAAATAACTGGCCTGGAGCCCAAGTGCTTAAACCAGAACTTTAAGAATTAAAGGAGAAATGCACCCAAAAATGGAAAAAAAAAACATGTTTGTAGCATATCTTGAACTTTTCTGCATTACTAATTTCTCTGTATCAAAGTGGTTATTTTCTAATTCGTGACACCTTAAAATGTCCTGAAGGGGGAGGGTGACATGGGTAACATGATTTTGTCTTACAGTCAATGCATTTGCCTTCCTGATGTCACTTTTTAGAAGGATAGAGAGAAATCCTTAGGATGAGAGGATAATTTTACTGTGGTTTGCTCTCTCATCACTTTACAATACTGATATGACTGACTACTTTTCACTGTCAGCATCAATCCGCATTTTCTATTACTTTGCTTTCTTTGACTTTCTTTAGTGTCCGTCTCTGATACATCAATTTAAAGAATGTTTGAATTACAGGCTTGAAAATGTAGCAGAGTTAATTGTTCTTTTCAAAAGTAACAACTGCAATTCAATGTTCAAGTGTGAAAAAACTGACCACTGTGATAACAGGTGTTTGTGTTGCATTCACAAATTTATTTATTTATTTGAGTGATTGATTGATTGTCAGTTGTTAACCGGGTTGGTCCAACTGAGCCAGTGGCCCATTTTCAGTGGAGACCCAAGGAGAAAAGCTCCAAATACAATTATAGTTATTCAAGAGAGCACTACAATTACAATAGTTCTATTAATAAGAACTCATACACAAGGTGAAATCCTCTATATTACAGTTGTGAACTAGTTTCAGCAATAGGAATATAATAACAGCAAGATAAACCATATACAAAAATGCTTACAAAAACAAAATATAGGTATATTGTATTAATATCATTAGAAAAAAAACTGATTAGAGTAAGAAAATAGAAATAGAAAGAAAGCCACTAGATATCAGGTTGGAGCTTAACAAGGACAGGACCAGGTCTTTTGTATGCAGTCTGTAGATTTTAATACTGCAGCTGAAATTAGAGTCTTTAATATTAATCTTCCTTTCCCAACTCGCTAACATGTCTCAAGAGAGCACTATGCTATGCAAAAAACAGCATGCACTTTTACAGAAAATACATTGCAGAAAAAATGCAAAATCAAACAGTGACAGAAAATAAGACTAAGATGAAAAGATTTGCTCTCTTTCTTTGTGGCACTCAAGTTTAAGGGAAAGATAACTAATCTGTAATAAATAAAAAAAAGTTGTGTTTTCTTTTTCATTTGTATCTGAAAACTAAGCTTGAAAGCCTTGAGTTGTTCAGACTCCAGGCCACATTATTTATCTGAGATGTGATGCTGGCAACCTGTGACTGATAAGACGCATTTAAAATGTCATTGTTTACAAGACACTATTTTCTTGTAGGTCCAAGGGCCTATGTAAGCCTAGCCAGCAAGGTTCTATAGCTTACGCCACCCAAGAAAGTTATTTTCCTGTGCCACTGTCCAGCAGAGAGAAGTGATCCCCGGGGTGTATTTCCTATTTCCCATCCACTCAAGATTTTTCTTGAAGAATGCTAATGAAGAACTTTGCTTGACATAGATGGGTAGCTTGTTCCAGAGTATAGGAAGTCTCTGGGACAGGAATCTATCCCTCCAGCATGTTCTGTTTATTGTGGTGACAAGGTTTAGGTCCCTAGAGCATGCAGCTCGGAGGGATTGGGATTTCTTTAGGTGTAGCATGTCCAACAGCTCTGGGTTTGACATAGCTTTATATGTTAGACAGAGATCACCTCGAATTAGGCGATATGCTACGGAGTAAAGTTGAAGTTTTTTGATGCGGTCAGTGTAGGGCATTTGTTTGAGGCCAGTAATTCTCTTTGTGAGGTACTTCTGTGGCCTCTCCAGCTGCTGCAGAGGTCTTGTGAGGTACATTCCAAAAGAGGTGTTGTACTCTATAATGGGTCTAATGAGTGGTGAGTAGAGGGGAACAATGACCTCTTTTTCCTGGATAAGAACCCTTTTATGATGGGGTGTGCCACCTAGAAGGACTTCCTGACTACTGTGTCGATGTGTCGAGTTAATTTATGTTTAGTGAGATTAATAAAGTGACTGTTGCTTCAATTTTATTATGAACCAGTTTAATTAAGCAAGCATTGCTAAAATTTGAAGTGTAATTGCTGGCTCAATAAAGGAAGAAAACTAATCAATGCTCGGGCTGTATCCTTCTTCTGCATTCAACACCAAAAGAACACACTGCAGGAAGAAAGAGGGACATACACAAAACAATGCGATTCATCCCCAATGTGTGTGTGTGTGTGTGTGTGTGTGTGTGTGTGTATATATATATATATATATATATATATATATATATATATATATATATATATATATATACACACATACACACACACACACACACACATATATACACAGATAGATAGATAAAGAAATAGATAAATATACACATACACACAGAGCACTCTCTCCTAAGGCAATTTGAAGGATCATCTAGCTCACCTACAACATGTCTTTCTTAAAGGATAACTACGGGAAATGGCATAACCTTTCTGTTACTGATCATTACCCCCCTTTAGAATGCCCCTATCACATTAAAATTGCATTTCTTTACTGTCAAACAATTTTTCCCTCTGTCTTTGCAGATATCACTGATGGGGTATCTGTAGGCTATCGGTACAGCAAATATGGTTGCCACCCGTCCCGTTGTCAGCGGGACACTCACTGTTTGAGTGCTCTCATCCCGCTTCCCGCGCTCACCAAGCATGGGACTTTAAAAGTCCCGTTTTTTCACTTGCAGCTGCATTTAAAATTGCCGTGGAAAAGCCGAAAATACTTCCGTTTTCCACGGCAATGCGGTCGTCACCACCGGACCTGCAGTTAGAGGATTCTCTGCTAGGTCCGGGTGGTATCTAACACAGTAATTGGCTGCAGCCATTGTAGGCGGGAACTTCTTCTGAAGAGCCCCATAAAGGTCGCAGCTGTAGAGCACTAAGCTCTATAGCAGCTGCGACAAAAGATCTGATTTTTTTCACCAGCATTGAAGCCAGCCCAGCCAGCCAGCCCAGCCAGCCAGCCCAGCCAGCAAGGGAGCCAGCCCAGCCAGCAAGGGAGCCAGCCCAGCCAGCCAGCCCAGCCAGCAAGGGAGCCAAGCCAGCCCAGCCCAGCCAGGAAAGAAGCCAGCAAGGGAGCCAGCCAGCCCAGCAATAACCGAGTGGTAAGTAGATAATTGCATTTTGTGGCTTTAGTTATTTAAAATGGGAATAGTGTGCTTTATTTAAGTTTTTAATGTTTAGAGGTAGATGGGGATGTAGTATGTAGTATTTAAATATGTGCAGTGGTTATTTTGAGACTTTTGTACTAGTTTAAAATGGGAATATATTGTGATTTAATTTTTTTAATGTTTAAAGGCAGATGGTGGGTGCAGTACGCAATATTTAAATCTGTAGTAGTTAGTTTGATATTTTTGAGTAGTAGTTTTAAAGATATAAAACCTGAATGTATATGTAATTGTTATTATGCTTGGGGGTATGATTTGGAAGCATTACTTTTAAAAGGCTGAACTGTGTATAGAAGTTGTTTGTTTCTGTTGGGGGGCAGTGAAATATAAACTTAGTGTGATGCATTTCTATTGTCGTAGCTTTTCTGGGTATTGTCTGTATGCATATAGGAATTGTTTGAGCATAGTTTGTACTTTTTTGTATGGAAATATGCACTATAATGCTGTTTTCAGGAAGTTACGATATACTGTTTAGGTAATTTTTCCTGTTCCTGCAAGTCCATGTCTATGTGGTACAAGTCTACCTTTTGAGGGGGAATGTTAACAGTTAATGTAATTCATTTATTATTCTAGTAGGTACACGTTGCCAATTTGCCAAAGCTGTTTCAAGATTGTTTTCATTTATACTTGTAAATGTGTGCATTTAATTTATTATGCATTTTAATAAGGATAAAATGTACTGTTTTGCTTGTAATGTGAATATGGGTGTGTTACTTTTACTTGGGCCTGTTTATTGCATTGCTGTGCTGGATTAATTGCTATGTTTTGAGGTAAAAGGAGCCCATGGAGTCTGCTGCACATTGTAGTTTGTTACTTCTCTTGCAAGAAGTATTTTTAAAAGTTAAAATGTTTGGACTTTTTTCCCATTTATTTTTTTTTTTGTGGATGGATGCTCTGAAGTTAATGCAATGTATTTGAGATTGTGCTAAACCATGTTACAGGGTAGTTTGCGTCTAAGTAGCAAAGTTTTTATTTTGTGTTTTAGTGATGTCTTCAACATACTTATTTACTGTTTTCATTATAATCAGATTATGACCAGTGCTGCTGTTGGGCATGTTTATTAATAGATCATTAAGCTGTGTAAATTAGTGCCATACATTTCTTAACTGCTGTGGTCAAAAGCTAAATTAGGTCTATGGGGTCGACTGAGCATTCTCATTCATTTTACTGTTTTTGGTTCAGTGAATATGGTTAACTTTTTTGTCTTGTGGGGTGTGGTGGGCATGTTCAGTGGTAAAAATAATGCATTTCATTTTCTACAAGCTGTGTTAATGTTAGTCTTCAATGGCCAAAATGCCCCCTACATTACCTCATTTACTATTTGACCTTTTTCAAACTGTTTGTAAACTCTTTTTTGCTCCATTCCTCTATTTCGCATGCCAATGTTTTTCTAGCCAGTTCTTTCACATGCCAATGTTTTTCTAGCCATTTCTTTCACATGCCAATGTTTTTCGAGCCAGCTCTTTCACGTGCCAATGTTTTTCGAGCCAGTTTCGCATGCCAATGTTTTTCGAGCCAGTTCTTTCACATGCCAATGTTTTTCAAGCCAGCTCTTTCATGTGCCAATGTTTTTGAGACAGTTAGGTGTGCCAATGTTTTCGAGCCAGTTTCGCATGCCAATGTTTTTCGAGCCAGTTCTTTCACATGCCAATGTTTTTCGAGCCAGTTCTTTCACATGCCAATGTTTTTCGAGCCAGCTCTTTCACATGCCAATGTTTTTCAAGCCAGCTCTTTCATGTGCCAATGTTTTTTGAGCCAGTTCTTTCGCATGCCAATGTTTTTCGAGCCAGTTTTTGTGCCAATTAAGCCAGTTCATTTTGCTGTGCAGCAATATGTTACTGAACCCTACTAACAGTGTTGGTCAATATGTTGCATATCAGGTAAGTACAGATTCAAGCATGAAGAGCAGCAGCTTCATCACAGTCAACCAGCAGCAAGAGAATGTGCAAGTGGCAGGACGTTTGGAAAACAGAATTTGACTGGATCGAGAGATGCACTGATGTCAAAGCATTCTGCAGGTACTGCAAGAGAGAATTTCTAGTGACCCACGGTGGAAGAAATGATGTCATGACATGAGGCAACTGAACATAAGACTGCCATTCTTCAAGCTAAATCCACTCACCTGATGACAAAGTGGGCAAGGAATGCAAACCTTGAGGGACCAGAACTTAGAATCATTGCAGCAGAAGCCTCTGAGGTTTTCCATGCTGTTAAGCACAATATTTCATATAACAGCTTGGACTGTGCAGTAAAGTTGGCCAGCCAGTTGTACAGTGACTCATACACTGCAAAGAAACTATCTTGTGGCAGAACCAAGGCTGAAGCCATAGTTGAAAATGTTTTGGGGCCACACTCATTGGAATGCCTCCTGCATGACCTTCAAAAACCAGGTACTTCATTTGCAATTTCATCAGATGCTTCCAACAAGGGGAACATAAAATTATTTCCCCTTGTTGTGAGGTATTTTCTAAAGAAGAAGGGTGGTGAATGGCCTTTTGGACTTCTATGAAGACCCTGACGAATCGGCACAGGCTATTTCACAGCAAATTTCCAACATTATGGAAAGGCATTCCTTGCCCTGGAACCATATTTCAGCTTATGGGGCTGATAATGCCAGTGTGAACTATGGGAAGAAATCTGGTGTGTATACCAGATTAAAACAAAAGTGCCCATCACTCCAGAAAGCTAACTGTGTTGCCCATATCATTCACAATGCAGCCAAAAAAGCTGCAGCACAACTACCATACGATGTGGAAGCATTTGTAATGAGACTTTTCAGCCACTTTTCTGGTTCTGCCACAAGGACCAGAGACTTGAAAGACTTCTTTGAGTTTTGTGGCATGGAATTTGAGAGTCTGTTAAGACATGTGCCAACAAGGTGGCTGTCACTACTCCCAGCCATTGAAAGAGTAGTGAAAAATCTCCCAGTGCTCCAGTCCTATTTCCTCTCTCAGGAGAAGAGGAGACCCCGCAGATATGGCAGTACTTTTCAGGTACGAGCATGGTGAGAATGAATTGCCTACACTGCCCCAGTACTATCTGCACTTTCTCTGTGCTGTTCTTGTTGATTTTAATGAACATATAAGTACATTAGAAAAATCAGCACTTACTGCCATGGAAACTTTTGTGTAATGGTCTCTCTGAAGCAAAACTGCAGGCAAGAGCTGAAGGTGCTTTCTTTGGAGGAAACTTAGGGCACTTATGAGCACATTAGACAGCACTTCTGCTAACAAACTGAAAAGAGACTTTATTGTGTTCTTGGAGACAGCAGTGAAATACCTGGAGCAGTGGTTTGATTATACTGAAAGCAACTACTTGTTTACACTATCTAAATTATCTTTAAATGAGCCCTTTGCCTTCAGTGACTTGCTGAATGTGACCACTGCCCTGAGTCTGCAGGATGTAGATGAAGATTATCTTTTAGGGACTACTTGGCAATTAGGCCCTCTCGAGCAGTTATGTAACACAAGCTTGACCCCAGGAGAGAAGTGGCTGAAGCTTTTCAAAGAAGGGCCTGAACTGACTACACTCTATCCGGTAATTGCTAGGGTTTTATCTATACCACCCTCAAACGCATTTGCAGAAAGAGTTTTTTCATTGGTGAAAAGTAAATGGACAGATGTGCGAAACCGATGTAGTGTGGACTTGTTAAAAGCTGAACTAATGATGAGTGTAAATTACCGGATGAAATGTTGTGACTTTTACTCAAATATTATTTCAAATCGGGCCCTTCTTCAAGCCATAAAATCAAATTCAAAATACACTTTTAAAAAAAGTGATTTATTGTACGTAATTTTGTGTTTTTCTTTGTTTAGCATTAATTTGTACTAGGGTATGTAGTTTTGTGTTCTTTGCTTTAGCTTTAATTGACAGTCTTAATTTTATACTTGGCTTGTATGTGGCATGTAGATTTTTTAAGTTTTCTTTCTGAATAGCAATGGATGGTTTATGAATTTTACTTTTTAAATAAACAATGTCTATTTAATGAGTAGTGTGTTTTTAATTCCTTTAAAGTTTATTGTTACAACTGATTAGTGTGTGTGCAGTAATAGTTCACTTCATTTAAATGGTTTGAGTTTTCAGTATGCTGTAATGTCACAATGTTGCATCCATAACTAATACTGCATCTCCTTTAACAACTCTGGTGATGTCGTGTGGGGGTGTGGCCAGTGTCATGTTGGCCACACCCCTATCCTGTTGACCACACCCCCATGTCCCACTTTGCCCTTGTTAAAAGGTGGCAACCCTGACAGCAAACTATCTGAAAGCAAGACTTACTCCGCTCTTGCTGGCTTTGACAATTCGCCCATCAATTCCACTGAAGATTTATGTTTCAACCAGTCTTACACGCCCAGTCCTTTGTTTTCGCCAAGTAACCGCCCACTCGTTAATTATTCACACCTTCGTAAATATTAGCATTGCATCACACATCTTCTTTCTCCATAAAACGAGGCTTCGCCACCAGCAGGAACTTCTTTTCTTTATCAGTTGCTGCACGTCCTCATTTTTGTAACTGAGTGTTCTATTGCTGCAGACTTGGTGAATTTATACTGCCAGGGCTACCATTTTTGTTTTCAAATTAACTAAAAAAGAATCCTTACAATTTGGAGTGTTTCTGGCTTGTCTTGCAGTTTGATAATTGTCGAGTTTATGATAAAAAATATATAAATTGGGGATATTGATTTTTCTGTTGCTAGGGACTGAGTATATACCTCTGAAATGCTGAACTATTGTAACATGCTTTAGTAATGTGTTATCGTAACTCTGCAAGTGCACATGACTTCCTGCATTAGTGCTAGCTATGTACTGATTCAATTATGTTGTTACAAGAAGTCGTATAATCATCTGCAGTCATAGTTATAGAATTATGAAGGAAGGTAGAAAGCAGTAGATGAAGTCAGTCAACATTAGATATTCTGTCGTATTTTGGATTTCTTTTGAAATTTATAAGAAGGGAAAGAAACAATACTAAATACATAATACAACTTGAAGTGTATTTAAATATCAGTTAAATATGAAAGCTGTAACATTTCTGCTTCCCTATAAAAGTTGATATGGGACATCACTGTAAATGATTCTTTCTTTGCTCATGTGAACTTGCTTTCACAGTGGTTGTAAAACTATCTTGCAAAACAAATATATATATATTGTTATTTGGTTCAAGTGACTGATTAGAACATATAATTTGTGGTCAGAAGACAAACTTCAGTTTATTAGACAACTAGATTAATGTATATTTTGTGCTTTTGTTGGTTTAATGGGTATGAGGCTGTATGTGAATTGCATTTGAAAGCTGTAACATTGGTGCTACTCTTTAAAAGTAGACATGGGACATCACTGTACAAGATGTAAGCTGCGGTGGTACAGCGGTAGCATTTTTGCCTCACAGCAAGAGGTTCTCCTATTCGATTCTCGGCTGGAGCGCCTTGTGTGTGGAGTCTACATGTCCTCCACGTGGTCGAGTGGCGTTCGAAAGACATGCGTGAATGGGCGTGCCTTTGCTGAAGGTTGGGCGTCGGGCTGGCAACTTGGCACCATAAAAATCGACTGCCAATCATTAGTGGACCAGAGTTCCGCTGTGGCAACCCCTAACTGGGAAAAGCCGAAAAGACAAACAACAACTGTACAAGATTCTTTCTTTGCTCATGTGCATTTGCTTTCACTGTGGTGGTATTACGACTGAACAATCCATCTTGCAAACAAAATATATGTCTTGTTATTTGGTTCAAGTGACGGATTATAAAAACAAATAATTTGTGCTCACAGGACAGGCTTCAGTTTCTTAGACAACTAGAGTAATGTGTATTTTATGCAGTTATTGGTTTAACAAGAATGAGAATGTGTGTAATTTAATTTGGGTCAGCAAAATTCTTTAATAAGGTCTGTATAACATGAGGAAGACAGTTGACGAAAACAGTTAAAAAGGAAAAGTCGTTACTTCATATGTTAGAAACTAATGCTTGATGCGATTTTAAACTTCCACATTCCAGGAGAGATAACATTTGAAATAGCCCAGTCTTTGTTTAGTGTAGTCAATCAGTTGTGATTTGTGATTGATAAAATTAAATGTTAGATGAGTGTAATGTAGCAAGTCAACCCAAAGTTTGCAGTATGGGATCTAAATGAATGAGTAAACAGCAGGACTTGTAGTACAAGTGCCATTGCCCTATAAGAAGTGAATTTGCCAGATGTAATAGAAAAACAATTTTCTATTAATGATCAAGTACATAAATCTAAAGGAATGAATTTCATGAAACCCCAAAAGCAAGTTCAGGGTGCATAAAAGCTTTCCAGTCTAGAGATGTGTGTTAAATGTGTTTAATACAATTATTCATATTTTGTGAGATCAAGACTTAGTTATCAACATGTAGAAGTTACAATGTACATCCACCATTACAGCTGTAATGCTTCAGAGATACGGTATGCTTAACAAGCAAGGAACATTTTACACAACTGCAGCTTAAACAAACAAGCAAAAAGTACAGTTGTGTACACTTACCATAAATGTACATGTTCAAGTGTATTCACTGTTGCAGTCATCACATTTGGGTTATCTGCTTGCAGTAGCCCTTAGTCGGCCTGATTATCAAAGTCTTGGGTCCTGCGTCGGTTGCCGTCTCATGTTCTGACGTCATGTCAGCTAGCCAGGGGTATAAAGCATGCAGCCGACGCCATTTTATCAGTTTTCTTGCCCCAGATGTCAGGTGCCCCCATAATGGGAAGCAATTGTAGACAAAGTTACACCTCCAACAAAAAGCAAATACACCAGAAAGCTTTAAGCATAGTAAACAAGAATAGAAGTCAGGGGGCTGGAGGAAGGGTAACCAGGACTGCAACAGTGAATACACTCAAACATCTACATTTATGGTAAGTGTACACAACTGTACTATGTTCTTCGTGTTTCACTGCTGCAATCATCACATTTGGGTAGATTCTCAAAGCTAAGGATGGGAGGAGGTAATGAGATAGCATTAGGACCAGCTATATGAACCTGCAAGACTGCAGTGGCAAAGCCAGCTGTGGATTTAGAAAAAAATGGCAAGTTGTAATGCTTGGTGAAGGTATGTACAGAACTCCAGGTAGCAGCTTCTATGATGTCCCTAGTAAGGACACCTCTGAGAAAGGCTGTAGAGGTAGATGCAACCCTAGCTGAATGTGCTCTTATCCCCTGTGGAGTAGGTTTCCATGGTGCTTATAGCAGAAATGAATGCAATGGCCAATCCACATAGAAATGGTTTGCTTTGAAATAGCTTTCCCCACTGCCCCTGCAGCAAATGCAACCAGCAGCTGTTCAGATTTCCTGAGAAGTTTGGTCCTGTCCAAGTAAAATCTAAATTGTCTGTGCATGTCCAAAGAGTGCAGTATTTGTTCCCTTTTGTTCTATTGATCAGAAAAGAAGGTTGGCAAATGAATGGACTGATTAAGGGCCATACTGGGTACCACGTTGGGCATGAAAGAGGGATTGGTCCAGAGGGACACCCTGTCCATAGGAAAGATGATGAAAGGCTCCACACCCATGAGGGCCTGTAATTTAGACACCCTTCTTGCTGAAGTGATGGCTAGAAGGATGGCTGTTTTCCAAGAAAGGAATTTCAAGTCTGCACTTGCAGCTCGCTCGAAGGGAGGTAGAGTGAGCTTTTCCAATACAAAGTTAAGGTCCAAGGCTGGAGTAGGGGCTTTCCTGGGTGGCCTTAAGATTGTGGCCTCTCTGAGGAATTGCTTCAGCAGTGGATGAAAGAAGAAGAGTGGTTCTGTATTGTAATGAGCTGAAATGGCTGAGGCATGAATTTTGATGGAGGAAAAGGAAAGGCCCTTGTGAAGCATCCCAGTTAAGTATTGAAGAATCAGAGGTAAATTAGGTGCCGTTGTGCCCATCCCATGAGTTTGGCTACAGGAACAGAATCTCTTCCATTTTTCAGCATAGGATTTTCTAGTACTAGGCCTTCTTGCCTCCAGAAGGACGTCCATCACTTGCTTATATGAGGGATGATAACTGAGAGATCAGGTAATTAGCCAGGCTGCCAGGTTCAGGGTTTGAAGCTGTGGGTGCAGAATCTAGCCCTCCTGCTGAGACAGCAGAGCAGGGGTCTGAGGCAGGTGCCATGGTGCCAGCAGTGACTCACTGTGCAAGAGGGGGTACCAGTGTTGGCGTGGCCATTCGGGTGCAATCAGTATTGTCCTTGGTTTGTCCTGTTTGATCTTTAGTAGTACCTTGGAGAGGAGAGGCAGAGGAGGAAAGGCATAAACTTCCAGGTGAAGGTCAGGGTATCCACTTTCCCAGCTTATTTGTGGGGAGTCCTTGTGCAGAATGTGTCCAATTGTTAGTTCTGGGGGGAGGCAAAAAGGTCTATCTCTGAGCTCCCTCATTTGTTTCTCAACATGTTGAATATCTTTGGTTCCAGTTTCCACTCCAGTGGGTCCATGAGATTTCTGCTTGGGTAGTCTGCCAGTGTATTTAGCTTTCCTGGCAAGAATTGAGCCTGTAGGTGCACTTGGTAGCTCAAGGATGTGTTCCACAGAGCCATAGCTAGCCTGTAGAGAGTGTATGAGTGGGTTCCCCCTGTCTGTTTATGTATCGCATAGTAGTGTTGTCCGTCTTTACCAATAATTGTCCTGGAAGAATGTGGGCCTTGAAGGCTGTCAGAGCATACTGTACAGCTAACTTTTCTTTTTGATTGATATGCATGTACATTCGACTTGGGTTCCATTTGCCCTGAATGCACTTCTCTGCCAAGTGAGCCCCCATACATAGAGTTGTTAGGGTTTGGGACCCCCGGCCTTGCAGAATTTTCCTTGCATATAGCTGGGTCTTTGTGGCCAGTAGTTTAAAGTAGGCTGCTAAATGAACTTTTTTCTCTGGCATGAGGTAGGCCATCTGGGAAGATGTATTCAAGCTTGTGAGGTAGGCCATCTGGGAAGATGTATTCAAGCTTGCTCCCAGGAATACCATTTGTTCGCAGGGTACAAGATGTGATTTCTCTTCATTTATGGTGCACCCCAGAGAAGTTAGCAATTTCTTTACAAAAGCCAGATGATTTAATAGCATGTCCTGGCTTTCTGCCTGAATTAGACAATCGTCCAGGTATGGGTATATTTGAATATTTCTTTGCCTGCAAAAAGCTAGGTCTCTTAAAGGGGGAAGGGTGGCTTCCCCTGATTAGAGTAATAAGGTCCTCAGCCATTCTTATCATTTGTTTTATAGGCATAGGGGCCTGACCATGCGGTCTGGCCATAGGTTTTTTAGGCATAGATCGAGTTTTAAGCCTAGAAGAAGAAGATGGCGTCGGTTTAATATGCAAGTCCGTAGGCCTGAATACACCCTCAGAAGCCGGTGCCTGCACAGTGGCTCTGGACCCATCCAAGGTAGAGACATCCGCAGGTTCCACAGTAGAAGCAGCATCCCACGATATACCGGACTCCGAATGGGTCTTAGTAGAGGCCTGCGAATCTGAATTAGCGGGTAACGGGGGCTGCGAAAGCACCTCACTGAGTACCCTCGAACTGGCGACTAGCTTAGGAGAAGCGTCATTGGCAGCTTTGGACCTAAGCGGTCTCTGTCTATCTTTGCATTTTTTTCAGGATATCAGTAGATGGGTGGCTTACTGAAGCCATTTCTGGATAATTGAACAGAGTACCAAAATATTTAGAAGCGTAAAAGAACATACGAATAGTTTGTTGATTAAATAGGGCACAAAACCGACAGCGAGGTACGTCGTGGTCTGGGCCTAGGCAAGGAAGGCAGTACGAATGGAAATCTTTATGAGGTATTTGCTTTTCACAAGAAATACAATTATTAACTTTTACTGACATCGGTTGAGAGCAAGAAAAAGTTCCCCCAACAGGGTACTTAGCTTAGTTGAAGACCACGGTTCTGAAACTCAAAAACTAAAATTTCAGGAGTCGGCCGACTGGCACTTGCAAAGTGCTTCTGCTTCGGGCATCGTACAGCAAGAAAGACTGATAAAATGGTGTCAGCTGCATGCTTTATAGGTTTATACTAGGCTACCTGCCCTAGGGCATTTATAAGCCTAGCCAGAGTGTGTTTGGCTTTCACCACCCATTTTAAATGAATTTTGCTATGCCCTTTTTCGACCTCTGATTAGCTGACATCATGGAAGATGAGACCGCAACCGACGCAGGACCCAAGACTGACAATCAGGCTTAAGGCCAAACACAATGCCAGACACACTAGTCATTGGTGACTCCATAGTCAGACACACTGATGTCCCGCTCACCAGACTGAGTAAGGAGAAGGTCACAGTAAGCTGCCTGTCGGGCGCTAGAATCCGCCACATAACGCAAGCACTCAGGTCTCTCAACAGCAGGTACAAATATGACTCAGTCATTGTCCACGCTGGTGTAAACGACCTGAGACGTACCTCCTTGGACTACATGAAAAGAGACATTGAGGAGCTCTCTGATTATGTAGCCCAGGCAGGTATGACCCTGACCTTGAGCAGTATCCTACCTTCACCAAGAATGATGCCACAATACAGAGATAAGATGATCAGCTTTAACAATTGGCTTAAACACTGGTGTCATTCAAAGGGATCCAGTATCTGTCTGCCTGGGATGACATGCTGGACAAGCCACGCTGCTTCGCAAGGACGGCTTGCACCTGTCACCCCTGGGATTCCGGATATTGGCAAAGGCTCTTGCCACCCCATAGTGCCTTTTTAGGCAAGGCTCAAATTCTAAACCTACCACCCTAGAACACAAAAAAGAAAAAACTAAGGGTAATGCTGCTCAATGCCAGAAGTCTAAATCTCAAAATGCACTTTGAGGCCCTTCTCAGTATGGAGAACATCGATGTCTGTGCTGTGACAGAAACCTGGTTCAAGGCTCCTGAGAGCACCCCAGCGCTATCAGGTTTTACCTCATATCATGTTCCGGCCCCAAAATCCGGACAATACCAAGAAAGGAGGGGGTATCCATATTCATCAAGGACACCCACACCTCAAGACTGGTAACGCACGATGCATCAGAGACCATCCAGGTGCAATTAACCATAGGCAAGACTGCTCTGCAAATTGTAGCATGTTACAGGCCACCCTCACAAACTCAGGAAACTCACATGGCCTTCCTGAAAACACTAGAGGGGATAAATGTATCACCAAACACCATCATACTAGGTGACTTCAATTACCCTAATATAGACTGGGAACACTACTCAAGCCCAAACACCCTAGCCCAAAAGTTCCTGGAATTCATAAACTCAAATGCCATGGAACAACTAGTCACCATCCCCACAAGAGGAGATAACATACTTGATCTCATCATCACGAACATGGGAGCACAATGTTCAACACCGGAAGTATACCCCTCACTGGTTAGATCAGATCACAAACTAATCTCGCTGGAGGTCCTCATCCCAGCCCCACCTGAAATAAAAAGACCACAGTAAAGAACTTCTCAAAAGCCGACTTCACACTTCTAAAGACTAGTGTGGTCTCCTTTCAGGCCCCGAGCGGCGGAAAACAATACTCAAGCCGCTGAATCACTCACAAACGCCTTCTACCAGCACCTGCAGGACTGCATGGATAAGGCAATCCCAAGCAAAACAAAGACTCTTTGTACCAAAGGCAAGCGTCCAGTCTGGTGGACCCCAGCCATAAACAAACTCTACAACAAAAGGAGGAAGCTACTACAAGATAGAGCAAAATCCTTAAAAGGTAAGACACCCTTGATCACTATAAGTAAAAACTAAGAGCTCTCATAAAATAATCCAAAGCAAATTTCGAGAAAAATAGCTAAAGACTCAAAAGACAATCATAAGGCCTTCTTTAGCTATGTTAGAAACCTAGGAGGAAACTCCCAGATATGCTCAGAACTAGTTCAAAATGATGTGAAGATTACTGATCCTACAGACATTGCCAACATACTGGCTGACAGGTTCAGTGCAAACTTCTCCCTCCCCAAAGGAGAGATATCTATACCAAATGATTGCAGCCCCCCCAAAGTACAGTTTTGTACCTACCATAAATGTAGATGTTCGAGGATTCCATTGCTGCAGTCCTGACTATTGGGTATAGTCCGGCGTCCAGTCGGCCGAATACCAGAGTATAAGGCTGGCGTCGGTCAGGGCGCATTAGACTGGCGTCAGAACGTCAGGGTACTAATGCGCATGACCGACGCCATATCCTCAGTCTTTTCTTCCCCCAGCTGTCAGAAGACCCTAAAAAGCCAAGTCCCAAAATACCTGCACCAAAACATGTACAATATATACAACAATATATACAAAATATATATATATATATGCAAGTAAACTCACCTACACAACCACCCCTAAACACAGAGGGAAGGAGGGAGTAAATTGGACTGCAGCAATGGAATCCTCGAACATCTACATTTATGGTAGGTACAAAACTGTACTATGTTCTTCTTTCCATTGCTGCAGTCCTGACTATTGGGTAGAATCCCAAAGCAGAGGTAAGGGAGGCTGGCAAATCATAAAGAAGTAGGAGCTGACAACATGCCTTGTAAAACAGCTGTGGCAAAACCAGCCCTAGACTTAGAGTAGATAGGAAGGTGATAATGCTTAGAGAAAGTATGCACTGAACTCCAAGTAGCTGCTTCCAAAATATCCTTAGTTGCCACCCCCTTAGAAATGCTGTTGAAGTGGCAGTAGCCCTAGTGGAATGAGGCCTAATCCCAGCTGGAATCTCCTTGCCATGATGGGAATAACATAATGCAATGCAAAACCAATCCACCTAGAAATAGTTTGTTTTGACACAGGCTTGCCCTGTGAACTCAAAGCAAAAGAAACAAACAACTGCTGAGACTGCCTAAAATCCTTAGTCCTGCTTAAATAATAACGCAATTGCCTGTGTACATCTAAAGTGTGCAAAATCTTTTCCCCTTTATTTTGAGGGTCTGCATAAAACGTAGGCAAATGAATAGTTTGGTTTAAAGCCACACTAGAAACCACCTTAGGCATAAAGGAAGGATTAGTACGTAATGATACCCTATCCTTATGGAAAATCAAAAGGGCTCTACTGCCATAAGGGCCTGCAACTCAGACACCCTTCTTGCAGAAGTAATAGCCAACAGAAAAGCAGTCTTCCATGACAAGTATTTCAATTCAGCAGTAGCTGCAGGCTCAAAAGGTTGTAGAGTAAGTTTTCCAACACAAAATTGAGATCCCAAGCAGGAGTAGGAGCTCTACGTGGGGTCTTGTATTCTTTGCCCTCTAAGAAACTGCTTGAACAAAGGATGCGAAAACAAAGGTGGGTCACAATCATAGTGAGCTGAAATTGCTGCAGCATGAATCTTAATGGAAGAGAAGGACAAACCTTTGTCCAATAACTCAGTAAGATATTGAAGAGCCACACTCAAATTAGGCTCAGAAATCTCCAAATTCTTTGCTGTACTCCAAAATAAAAATCTCTTCCATTTTTCTGTACACTCTCCTTGTACTAGGTCTTCTAGCTTCCATAATCACATTTAAAACTTGTTGAGGAAGTTGAGACCTGCTGTGTTTCAACACAGAATATGCCAGGCTGTTAGATGAAGAGAATGAAGCTTGACATTGAGCAGATGACCGTCCTTCTGAGATAACAGATGAGGAATCAGAGGTAAAGGCCATGGAGGCTTCTTTACCAGACTCCCTAGTAGTGGGTACCAGTGTTGCCGAGGCCAATCTGGAGCTATCAAAATCATCCTTGGCCTGTCTTGTCTGACCTTTAATAGTACCTTCGGAAGAAGGGCAGAGGTGGAAAGGCATACACATGAAGGTTTTTCCAACTGAAAGACAGAGCATCCACTTTCCAAGCTGTGTGATGAAACCCCTTTGTGCAATACTTTGGCAGCTGGTGGTTTAGTGGAGAAGCGAACAGATCTATGTCTGGAGTTCCCCATGACACTGTCAGTTTCTGAAATACATGAAGATCCAGTTTCCACTCGTGGGGATCCATGATTTGTCTGCTTAACACATCTGCTAAGGAGTTCTGTGCTCCTGGCAGAAACCTTGCCTGAAGAGTTAGTTGCAAGCTTAGCGCAATCTCCCATAAAATCATTGCTTGCCTGCATAGAGGATAAGAATGTGTTCCCCCTTGCTTGTTGATGTACCACATGACAGTTGTGTTGTCTGTTAGAATCAACACCTGCCCTGGAAGAAGTAACTCCTTGAAAGCCATTAATGCAAACTGGACTGCTAACATCTCCTTCATGTTGATATGTAGATGCTGTAGTCTGGCAGGCCACTTGTCTTGTATCCACTTTCCATTTAGATGAGCTCCCCAAGCAATGTCGAGGCATCTGTCGTTAAGATCTGACTTGCCTCTGGCGGGTCACAGAGAGTCCCTTGTTTAGGTGACATTCCTGAGCCCACCACAAGAATTCTTTTCAAGGCAAGGTATTATTTGAATGACAGTGTCCAAATCCTGGCAGTGCTGTGTCCATACATTTTGAGATACCATTGTAGCTTCCTCATATGCAGTTTGGCATTGGGAAGCACCAGAATACAAGATGCCATGAACCCTAATGCTTGAAGGACTGTCCTTGCAGTCAGCACGGACTGATGAGATAGTTGATGGAAGTAAAGTGACAGACTCTGTTGTTTGTCCGGGGTTAGAAAGGCCATCTGGGCTGCTGTATTCAGTCTCACACCCAGAAAGCACATGTCTTGAGAGGGTACTAGACTGGACTTTATTTCGTTCACAGAATACCCTAGGCATCTTAGCACTGCTATAACATATTCCAGATGCTGTAGAAGGTCTTCCTTTTCTTGAGCCAGAATCAGGCAGTCGTCCAAGTAAGGATAGATTTGAATTCCTTGAAGCCTGAAGTAAGCTATCACTGGAGCCAGAACCTTTGTGAATACTCTGGGCAGTAGATAAGCCAAAGGGCAATGCAGAGAACTGATAATGAGAATTTCCAGCTCGAAACCGCAGATACTTCCTGCAACTTAGTCTTATAGGCACATGAAGGTAAGCTTCCTTGAGATCTAAAGTTACCATCCAGTGATCTTTGCCCAGCAGAGGTAAAAGCTGTTGTAACGTCAACATCTTGAACTTGGGAATGTCCAGATAAGTGTTGAGGATAGATAAATCCAAAATTGGTCTCCACGTGTTCCCCTTCTTTGGTACAAGGAACAGGCGAGAATAAAAACCTAGGCCCCTTTCTGATACAGGGACTGGCTGAATGGCCCCTATGTGAAGTAACTGAGAAACTTGCTCGTGAGCCTCTTTTCTTTGTGGAGGAGGAACGTCTGGCATGCCTTTGAAAGGGGCATTGTATGGAAATAAAATCTGTAACCGTGGTGAATGATATCCAACACCCATTTGTCTTGAGTAATTAAATCCCAATTTTCTTTGAAAAGAGACAGTCTTCCTCCCAAAGGAGCTGCCAAACGTGAATCTGCTGGCAGCTGAAAAAACAGGTCATTGGGTCTGTTTACGAAAGGACTGACCCCTGCCCTCACCAGAAGTCTGAGCAGGTGAACTCCTGTTCTAGGCCTAAAAGAACCTTGAGCCCTGCCCCTACCACGTCTAGACCTACCCCTAGACTGAGAATCATAAGCAGGATATGTCCACCCCTTAGCAGGCCAATTTCTACTAAACTTGGTGGCTGCACCTGCAAAAATCTTTAACAGTTTGCATAGACTTAGCTTTGTCCTCCATTTTCTTTAAAACTGCTTCCACAGGCGAACCAAACAACACATCAGACTGTAAAGGAGCATCCAAAATCCTTGTCTTAACATGCTCAGCTAAATTCTGATCCTTCAACCAGGCATGCCTGCGAAGAACAGAACTGGTAGCAGCCACCCTCGAGGAGGCCTGTACAGCATCAAAACCACATTGCAAAGAATGCTTACCCACTTGTTCAGACACATGAACCAAATCCAGCAACTCTTTACACTCAATACCTTCCGCCAAAGCATCCACCTTAGATTTCAATTGTGAAAGGAGATAATTCTGATATTTTAGCATGTGAAACTGACAATTCAAAGCTCTCATGGCTAGAGTGGAAGAAGTATACACTTTCTTTCCCCACCTATCCAAAGCCCTTGCCTCTTTATCAGTGGGAACAGGATTTTTAACCACAGAAGCCTTTACACCCTTAGGCCCTTGAGAAATAGTTTCTGGGTCTGCCCTAGGACTCTTAAACAAATATTTATGAGCTTTGGGCACCCTATAATACCTATCAGGCTTAACAGGAGCAGGAGGCAAAGAGTCAGGGTTCAGGGAAGCCTCTGCAAAAACATCTTCCACCACATTCAACACAGGAGGAATAGCTAAAGGCCTATGCTGGGGTAAAACAAAAACTCCTAAGCCTTTTCCTGAGTCAGAGTAATCCTGGCCTTCCCATTTAAAGTGCTCCCTCATGGAATGCAAAGTCTCTGAAAATGAGAAATCCTCAGGTGGAGAAGCTGTAGGAGTGGAATCATCCACATCAGAATCAGAATAAGTAGGATACTCCTGCATATCTTCCACAGAAGATTCTGAAGCCTCTGAACACTGTTCAAAACTATCAAACTCCGGTTCCACCCTAGGCCTCTTATCAGGGGGCATAGAACCCCTAATCATAGTAATCAAATCTTCTGCCATTTTAAGCATATGTTTCTTAGGTACAGAACCCGAAATGCTAGGAGAAGCCCCACTGAAGCTGAAGTAGGCCTACCTCTCAAAGAAGTTTTGGCAACAGAAGGAGAGGCCCTAACTACCTTGGGCAGAGAGGGAAGAACAGTCACCTGAGAAGCCCCTCAGCCTGGCCTACCTCCTGAGAAGGCACATCCTGTAAGAGTATAGTTTCTGCCTGGGACTCCATGGAAACTCCTGGCAAAACCTCCGGCTCCACTGAGCCTTCCAAAGAACCGACGTCCGGGACTGCGGTTCCTCAACCCTAGGCTTCACTGTTTTATCCTTGCGCTTCTTGGAGAAGCGGCGTGGAGCATCCGGCGGCATTTTATAATTGCAACGCTTCCCAAACACTAACCTGGCACAGTCTAACCTCCTCTTAATAGTGCGTTTGTTAAACCTAGCACAAGAGCGGCAACCAACACCGTCGTGCTCAGGCCCTAAACAAGGTATACACAAGGTATGATAATCCCTATGAGGTATCTGTTTCCCCCAAGAAATACAGTTATTCACTTTTTCTGACATCCGGTAAAATACTGAGGCAAGAAAAACTAAAATATTCCCCAACGGGTACTTAGCCAACTCTGTTTCGGTCTGAAACTCCGGTTTGGAAATATTTCAGCACGCCAACCTGCACTCGCAAAACTGCTACTGCATCGGAACAGGCGGCAAAAAAGACTGAGGATGTGACGTCGGTCATGCGCATTAGTACCCTGACGTTCTGACGTCAGTCTAATGCGCCCTGACCGACGTCAGCCTTATACTCTGGTATTCGGGCCGACTGGACGCGGACTATACCCAATAGTCAGGACTGCAGCAATGGAAAACGAAGAACATCATCTCCAGCGCCCAAGTGAGAACTGCTCTCTCCAAAGCAAAAAACACAGCATCCATGGGACCCGATGGTGTCCCCGGCTGTGTGCTCCGCGAACTCAATGAGGAATTAAACCCACAGCTAGGACAGCTGTTTAATCAAAGTCTTACCTCTGGATACGCACTCCAGGGGTGGCGACTGCAACTGTGGTCCCACTTCACAAAGGCGGTGCCTCCACAGACCCTGGAAATTACCGCCCATTAGCTTGACAAGCCTTATCTGCAAAGCCATGGAGAGGATCATAATGGACCTCATAAATAAAGACATAGGGAATTTGCAGACTTTGGATCCAACCCAGTTTGGCTTTGTCAAAGGCAGATCATGCCTTTTAAACTTGGTTGACTTTTTGAAACAGTCACCAAAGCCATTGATGAGGAAAGGCAGTCCATACAGCCTACCTCGATCTGGCCAAGGCCTTCGATACAATACCCCACTCGGGTATCATTGAAAAACTCATCAGCTTAAATGTTAACCCATACATCACAAGATGGGTTGCAAACTGGCTGAGTGACAGAACCCACAGGGTCAGAGTTGCTGGCGCCATGTCAGACTCAAAGCCTGTCACAAGTGGTGTCCCACAGGGCTCAGTCCTGGGCCCACTCTTGTTTGGCATCTACTTTTCCAAGTACAAGCAAACACAGGAGGGTTATGGCTGACAAAGTTTGCAGATGACTGCAAACTGGGCGCCATAGTAGAAAACACATCTGACACAGATATCCTTCAGAAGGGTCTCACAGAAACGGATAACTGGTGCCAGAGCCACGCCTAAAGTTAAATGCCAAAAATGCATAGTCATACCCTTGGGAAAAACAAGGTTACCCCTAGCTACCAAATAGGTGGCAATCCACTGAGCACAGAAGAAGTTATCAGGGACCTGGGGACCCAGGTTGATAGTAGTCTGTCATTCGACACCCATGTAGCTAAAGTAGTTAGGAAGTCCTTCTACGTTGCCCACCTTATCATGAAGGGATTCTCATCTAGATCAAGGAGGTCATAGTCTCCCTTTACTCATCACTCATCAGACCAATGATTGAGTACAATGCCCCATTCGGAATGTAGCTGACCCGACACTTGCAGCAGCTGGAGAGGCCACAAAGTTCCTCACCAAAAGGATAAAGGGTCTCAAAAATCTGTCCTATGCTGCCCGACTGAAAGAACTCCAGCTCTATTCAGTCGCAGCTTGCTCAGAGGTGACCTTTGCCTAACATACAAGGCCATGTCAAACCCAGATTTGATGAATATGCTTCACCTCAAAAAATCTAGATCCATCAGAGCCACAAGGGCGGAGACTTAAACCTCGACACGGCTATTAATAGGACGTGCTGGAGAGATAGATTCATCACCCAAAGACTCCCTATGCTGTGGAACAAAATCCCGGTACATGTGAGGCACAGCACCTCGCTGGCCTTGTTCAAGAGAAATCTTGACCAATGGATGGGAGATCGCAGATATACCCCAGGAATTACCTCAGTGTCACTGCTCGACAGAGGCACAGCAAAATAATGGGTATAGTTCCCCATACTAAAGGGGTGGCGTAAGCCACAAAACAATGGGCTAGGCTTATAAATGCCCTCGGGCAGATAGCCTAGTATGAACCTATGAACCTATGACTGAGGGCTACTACAAGCAGATAACCCAAATGTGATGACTGCAACAGTGAAACAGGAAGAACATCAGAGCAAAACAAAAAGTGTTTCATGATGGGCAAAACAGTGGGTCATTACTACACTCCTAACTTGTGCACCCTGTTTACAATGGGTCATTAATTACATTCCTAACTTGTGCACCCTGGTTAATGCTTCATTTTGTGATTGTGCATACTTCGACACACTACTGAAGGCGTCCCTTAGATAAATTTTATATTTCTGTGCTTGTTTATACCAGCTATATTACTCAAGGATCCTTAGGGTAAATGTTTCACAGTGGTCCTTGTGCACCCTTGGACATATTAATGAAGGGTTCACTTAGCTACTGCTTCATTTGTCTGAAGTGCATACTTTGACATCTAACTGAAGGTTCCCTTGGGTATACGTTTCATTTCAATGTTTCTGTGTACCTTCGCATAGAAAGAGGGTCGCTTATTTAAATGTTTTACTTTTGTGCCGGTGCATAAAAGTGCTTGCTGAGGTAAATGTTATACGTGTGTGTTTCTGCATACTTGGACATATTAATGATGGGGGTTTCTTTGTGAAAATCTTTCATTTTTGTCATTATGCAAACTGTGACATATCACTGGAGCTGTCTCCTGGGAAAATGCTTCATTTGGATGCTTGTACATGCCTAAACCGATTACTGAAGAGATTTCCTGTTTAACAGTTTAACTTTTTGTGCTTGTGCATAATTGGACATACTCATGAGTAGGTTTTGATGGGGAAATATTTCATGTCGGTAATTGTGCATACATGACCATATAACTGAAGCGGTCACTTGGGGAAAATGCTGCATTTCAGTGCTTGCACATACTCGGACATACACATGAAGGGGTTCATGTGGGAAATAATCTGTGTGTGTGCCTGCAAAGTGCTTGCCCATACATGGTGAGACTACTGAAGTGATTTGGGCAAAATATTTTTTTTTAGTCATTGTAGTGCTTGTCCATACTTAGGGCAAACGAATGCTGGGCTTGCTGATAGAATTGTTTTCTGTGTCTGGGAATTGCTGTGTGGTTAATTGGACAAACTACTAAAGGGATGGCTAATTCCATAATAAGCCTATCAGTAGCCTTACAGAAAAGGATCATATGATTTCTGAGTTTACATCTCATGAGAACAATTGGTGGTTTGACCTTGTGCATGGTGATGACTACATGGTCAGGTTTGCAGCTCAGATTGAATGGCCTCTTCATGCGGTTGTACAAGTACAGTTTCACAGCCAGGTAATAGTCAACAGGTTATGCTGACTGTCACAAGAAAGCAGTGTTCTTAACCTTACATACTGCTGTATGGACTTGCTCAAGGTACAATTTGAGGCAGCGTACTCAGCAATAAGTACAATACGGTAATGTCAGATTATGGGTGTTGGTGGAATGTTGGACTATAGGGATTGCTTAGATCAAGGTTTGCTTTTTATTGCTTGTGTATACATGGATATATAATGACAGTGGTTGCTGGGGTAGATGTTCGTCTTATTTTTGTGTTTCAATATATTATGACATATTAGTGAAGGAGTCACTTGGTGAAATGCTTCACTGATGTACTTTATTATTATTATATCATCTTATTATTATCCGCATACTTGGAAATATAACTGAAGGTGTCACTTGGCAAAGTGGTTCTTCCTCATGCCTGCATATGCGTAAATACATTTTGCAAGAGATTGCTCTGATTACTGTTCAGTTTGTAGTGATTATGCCTGCTTTGACATATTACTGTTGGGTTTGCTGGGGTTACTGTTTGAATGTGCTAGTCATGCAAATAAGTGATCAGCTTGCTAGGACACGTGCTGTATTTCTGAGTTTCATAGGTGTGTACTAGTCTAATGGGCCTGGAGTCTTTAAAAGCCTAGCCCATAATATTACCCTAGCATCGTGGTACCTGACCTTAGTTCCCAGTGCCTCCGTCAAGTAGAGCCACTGGAGTGATCCCCGAGATGAATTTTCTATTTCCCACCCACTCATCAAGATTTCTCTTGAAGAGGGCCAGTGAGGTGCTCTGTTGCACATGTATGGGAAGTCTATTCCATAGCATGGGCAGTCTCTGGGATATGGACCTGTCCCTCCAGCTTGTTCTGTTGATTGAGGCTGAGGTCTCTGGAGCATGTGGTGCAGAGGGACTGGGATTTCTTTAGATGCAGCATTTCTAACAGAGCTGGGTCAGACATGGCTTTGTAATTCAATCAAGGAGGTGATATGAGACGGAGAATAGTCAGAGTTTTTTTGAGTCTGTCCATGCAAGACAAGTGTTTAAGCCACAGAATCCTTTGTGAGGAAGTTTTTGTGGCCTCTCCAGTTGTTGCAGGTGTATATTGAGGTACATGCCAAATGGGGCATTGTACTCTATGATTGGCCTAATGAGCAAAGAGTAGAGGGAGACAATGACCTCTTTTTCCTGGATGCAAAACCATTAGTAATGAGATCTGCCACATAGAAGAACTTTCTGACCACAGTGGCAATGTGGTGGTCAAGAGAGGTTGCTGTCAACCTGTGTTCCCAGATTTCTTATAACTCCTTCTGTACTCAGTAGACTACCATCAATGTGGTTATTCATGCGAACCAGGTTTTTCCCAAAGGGGATGACAACATTTTTTGGCATTGAGCTTAAGGCCATGGTTCTGACACCAGTCACTGGTCTCAATGAGGTCTTTCTGTAGGATGTCAACATCACTTGGGGAGTTAATAGCAGCTCCCAACTTGCAATCGTCTGCGAACTTTGTCAGCCAGAGTCCCTTCCCGTTGGCCTGGACTTTAGAGAAGTAGATACCATAGAGAAGTAGATACCAAACAGGAGAGCACCCAGGACCAAACCCTGTAGGACTCCACTTGTGACAGGTGGGCAGTCTGACTTGGAGTCAGCTACTTTCACACTAAGTTCTGTGAGCCAGTTTGCAACCCATTAGTGATTCAGGGGTTGATGCCCAGCTTAGTGAGTTTTTCTATGATTCCTGACTGGGGAATGGTGTCAAAGGGCTTGGCTGGATCAAGGTAGGCTGTATTAACCATCTTTCCTTCATCCACAGCTCTGGTGACTGACTCAAAGAAGTCAACCAGGTTGACTAGGCATGATCTACCCTTCACAAAACCAAACTGTGCGAGATCCAGAGTTTGGAGATTCCCTATATCTTTGTTTACTAGGTCGATGATGATGCGTTCCACAGCTTTGCACATCTGCACACGTTATGAACTGGGTCGCTTAGGGAATACGTGTGCATATGTGACTCATCAGGCTAATTTCCACTTACTTGGACATATTAAAGAATGGCTAACTAGGGTAAAATGCTTCCGTTTTGTACAGCTGCATACCTGGATACATTACTGATGGTGTCACAGTAAAAGAGTGCTTTTGCTGACTGTGCCTACTTGCACATATAACTGAATGATCCTTGTGGTAACCATTACGCATTTGTGGTTGTGCATGCTTGCAAATAGTAATCGAGGTTGCTCACTTATTTCCTTTGTGTAGTTGTGCATACCTGGACATAATTAAGAATGGTCAGTTTTAGTATACATTTGATTTTGTTGTTTGTTATTACTTGAACACCACCTATATTAGTCTGGGTGTCTTGGTTACATGCTTGGTTTTTGTGCTGCTGCATACCTGCACATAGTAGTCAAGTGGTTGCCGGCGAATATGGTCACTTGGCTAAATGTCTCATGTATGTGACTCTGCATACTTCTACAAATTAATGAAGGTGTCACCTGGAAAACGGGTTCATTTTCAGGCTTACACATGCCAAGCAATATTACTGAACAGATTGCTTGTATAATTTTTTGATTTTTTTTTCTGCTTGTGGAGATTTGGACATGTTAGGAATTGGGTCGCTTAGGGAATACATGTGCATATGTGAATGCACTACTAAAGGAGGTCACTGTGATAATTTGTGCTCACCAGGTCATAGTATTGAAGGATCTTCCTGGCAAATGTTTTCACATTAGTGCTCGTGCAGGCTTGGACATACAAAGGAGCCAGTTAAATGTGCCTCTGCATACTAACATGTAGTTGTAGTTGTTTGCTGCGTTAACTGTTTTACTTTGCTGTTTCTGCATACATATTCATGAAAGGTTCACTTGGGTAAATGTTACATTATTTTTGATTGTGCATCCTTGCTGTTAGTGCTTACTTGGACATCAGTAATGGGTTGCTTGGATTACTGTTTGATTTTTTCTGATTTTTGTCATTGTGCATACTTGCACATTAGACTAAAGTGCTTGCTGGGGTAAATGTTTTATTGCTGTGTTTATGCATGACTGGCCGTATTAATGCAGTGGTTACTTGTGTGCATGTATCCGTGTTGCGTGTCATCATACTTGGGAGTATTAATTAAGACGGCCCTTTGAAATATTGTTCACTGTAATGGCACATAGTTATACTTATTACTCGAGTGATTGCATGGATAACGGTTTCATTTCTTGTTCTTATGCATGGTGGCACAGATTAAGTGTTCGTTTGGGGAACATTTTTCATTTTGTTACTTGATCATATGCCTAAAGTGGTTGCTGTGGATAATTATTGTAATTTTACATAATTGCACATATAAAATGAGGGTTCACATATGTACATTTTTCAGCCACTGCATACTAAGAAAAATTACTGTTGGTGTCGCTTGAGAAAATGCTCATTTTTGACGCTTACAGATGCCTCACTATTACTGAATATATTGCCCAGGGCAACTGTTTTGCTGTTGTGTTTGTCCGTATTGGGACATATTACTAAAGGGCTTGCTGGTGGAAATGTTTCAGCACACTGACATATCAATGAAGGAGTCACTTGGTTAAATGTTTCACATTGCTGCTTGTGCAAGCATGACATTTGAGCATCCTCAGATATATTAAAGAAGGTTCTTGCTTAGTTAATTGTATGATTATTCTGCTTGTGTATATCTGCCCATAAGAAAAGTGCTTGCTGGGCTAAATGTGGGCTAAATGTTTTAATTTTATGTTTCTGCATACTTGGGGCATATGGATGAATGAGTCATTTGGGTAATTTTTTCAACTTAGTACCTTTGCAAACTTGAACATATTAATGAAGGAGTTCCTTGGTAAAATGGTATGTTTTCATGCTGGCACTTGCCTTAGCATATCACTGAAGAGATTACTTGGCTAACATTTACAGTTTTACAACTGGTGCCTGTTGGGATATATTACAGATGGGTTCCCTTTGGGAACCTCTGTTCTGCACCTGGACGTATACCTCAGGTGGTTGCTAGGAGTTGTGTTTTTTTTCTGATTCTGCATACTTGGACATATAAATGAAATGGAAACTTGGGTAAATGCATACGTTTTGTGCCGCTGCATACTTGCACAAATTCCTGACGATGTCACTTGGGAAAGTGGTTCATTCTGATGTTTGCCCATGCCTAACCATTTCAATGAAGAGACGGCTTGGATAATTTTCTTTGTTACTGCTTGTGCATATTTTGACAAATTGCATAAGGTGGCTGCTTGGGACCATGTTTATTTTCTGTACATAGGCACAGTAAGACATAATACATTTGCATAACCATTTCATTCTGGTGTTTGTGCATACCTGGCCATACTACTGATGGATCCTTACAGTAAATGTTAAACATTTGTCCGTGTGCATACTTGTAGATAGTAAGGAAGGGATCACTTGCTTACTGTTTCATTATAGCAGTTACATATAATTTGACATTCTACTGATGGGTCCCTTGGGTATATGTTTCCTGTGGGTATTTCTGCTTACTCGGGACATAGTAAAGAAGGGATCACCTAGTTAAATGCTTCATTTTTATGCTCATGTGTACCCAGTCAAGTAACAAGTGGTGGCAGTGGTACTTGCTTTACCTTTGTGTGTCTGCATAGTTGTGCATATCAAAGAAGGGGTCACTCGTTTAAATATTTCATTTATGTAATTCTGCATCCTTGGGCATATTACTAAATGTGTCACTTGTGAAAACAGTTCATAGGGATGCTTGCACATGCCTAATTATATTACTGAAGGGTAACTGTTTCATTTTTAGTGATTGTGCATATTTATATATTTTATTTATTTATTTTCATTTTACATTTGTTTACTGGAAAGTCAGACTGGAACGAGGTCCATTTACAATGGAGGTCCGGGCAGAAAAGCTCAACATCAAACAATATTGTACAGTGGTAAATATACAATCAAAAAGATACATCATGCAATAGCTTGTTCCAAGCAAGCTTAATTTACACATAGTAGACCCTGGATGGCAGTATTTGGGAGGAAAAAAAAACTCCTCATTAACTGCTGCAATCAAAGAGACATCACACAAGACAACAGTTTACACATAGTAGGCCCTGTATGGGAGTATTTGAGTACTGTATAGTAGAGGTAGTAAGCAGCGAAGAGAGGAGGGTAGCAAGAGTTGGAGGAGAGCAGGAAAGCATTTGTGTAATGCAAGGGCAGAGCCAGGACTGCAAGAGGTGTGACTTAAGTGACTTTTTGAACAGTGAGATGGATGGTGCTGAAGAGATATTTTGGGGGAGGTTATTCCATTTCCTAGAAATGGTATAGGTTCATAGGTTCATACAAGGCTATCTGCCCAAGGGCAATTATAAGCCTAGCCCAGAGTTTTGTGGCTTTCGCCACCCCTTTAGTTTGAAGGATACTATGCCCATTATTTTGCTGTGCCTCTGTCAAGCAGTGACACTGAGGTAATCCCCGGGGTATATCTGCGATCTCCCATCCATCGATCAAGATTTCTCTTGAACAAAGCCAGCGAGGTGCTCTGCCTCACATGTACCGGGATTTTGTTCCACAGCATAGGGAGTCTCTGGGTGATGAATCTGTCCCTCCAGCACGTCCTATTAATAACCGTCTCAAGGTTTAAGTCTCCCGCCCTTGTAGTTCTGAGGGATCTAGATTTTTTGAGGTGAAGCATGTTCATCAATTCCGGGTTGGACATGGCCTTGTATGTCAGGCACAGGTCACCTCTGAGCAGGCGGTGGCGACTGAATAGAGCTGGAGTTCCTTCAGTCGGGCAGCATAAGACATATTTTTGAGACCCTTTATCCTTTTGGTGAGGAACTTTTGGGGCCTTTCCAGTTGCTGCAGGTGTCGGGTCAGATACATTCCGAATGGGGCATTGTACTCAATCATTGGTCTGATGAGTGATGAGTACAGGGGGATGATGACCTCCCTTGATCTAGATGTGAATCCCTTCATGATCAGGTGGGCAATGTAGAAGGTCTTCCTAACTACTTTGGCAACGTGAGTGTCAAATGAAAGGTTACTGTCAACCTGGGTCCCCAGATCCCTGATAACCTCTTCTGTGCTTAGTGGATTGCCACCTATATGGTAGCTAGGGGTAACCTTGTTTTTCCTAAGGGAATGACTATGCATTTTTTGGCGTTTAACTTTAGGCCATTGCTCTGGCACCAGTTATCCGTTTCTATAAGACCCTTCTGAAGGATATCTGTGTCAGATGTGTTCTCGACTATGGCCCAGTTTGCAGTCATCTGCAAACTTTGTCAGCCATAACCCTCCTGTGTTTGCTTGTACTTCTGAAAAGTAGATGCCGAACAAGAGTGGGCCCAGGACTGAGCCCTGTGGGACACCACTTGTGACAGGCTTTGAGTCTGACATGGCGCCAGCAACTCTGACCCTGTGGGTTCTGTCACTTAGCCAGTTTGCAACCCATCTTGTGACGTATGGGTTTACATTTAAGCTGATGAGTTTTTCAATGATACCAGAGTGGGGTATTGTGTGAAGGCCTTTGCCAGGTCGAGGTAGGCTGTGTGGACTGCCTTTCCCTCATCAATGGCCTTGGTGACTGTTTCAAAAAAGTCAACCAAGTTTAAAAGGCATGATCTGCCTTTGACAAAGCCAAACTGGGTTGGATCCAAAGTCTGCAAGTCCCCTATGTCTTTATTTATGAGTTCCATTATGATCCTCTCCATAGCTTTGCAGATCAGGCTTGTCAAGCTGATGGGACAGTAATTTCCAGAGTCGGTGGAGGCACCGCCTTTGTGAAGTGGGACCACAGTTGCCGTACGCCACTCCTTGGGTACGTATCCTGAGGTGAGGCTAAGATTAAACAGCTGCCCTAACTGCGGGTTTAATTCCTCATTGAGTTCGTGGAGCACACAACCGGGGACACCATCTGGTCCCATGGATGCTGTGTTTTTCACCTTGGAGATAGCAGTTCTCACCTGAGCGTTAGAGATGTTTGGGGGGCTACAATCCTCTGGTATAGATATCTCTCCTTTTGGGGGGAGAAGTTTGCACTGAACCTGTCAGCCAGTATGTTGGCAATGTCTGTAGGTTCAGTAATTTTTACATCATTTTGAACTAATTCTGAGCATATCTGGGAGTTTCCTCCCAGGTTTCTAACATAGCTAAAGAAGGCCTTATGATTGTCTTTTGAGTCCTTAGCGACTTTTCTCTCAAAATTTGCCTTGGATGATTTTATGAGAGATCTTAGTTTTTTACTTATAATGATCAAAGGTGTCTTCCCTTTTAAGGATTTTGCTCTATCTTGTAGTAGCTTCCTCCTTTTGTTGTAGAGCTTGTTTATGGCTGGGGTCCACCAGACTGGACGCTTGCCTTTGGTACAAAGAGTCTTTGTTTTGTTTGGGATTGCCTGATCCATGCAGTCCTGTAGGTGCTGGTAGAAGGCATCTGTAAGTGATTTAGCGGCTTGAGTAATGGTTTCCGCAGGCTCGGGAGCCTTAAAAGAGACCACACTAGTCTTTAGAAGTGTGAAGTCGGCTTTTGAGAAGTTCTTCACTGTGATCTTTTTTATCTCAGGTGGGGGCGGGATGTGGACTTCCAGTGAGATTAGTTTATGATCTGATCTCACCAGTGAGGGGTAGACTTCCGGTGTTGAACATTGTGACCCCATGTTCGTGATGATGAGATCTAGTATGTTTTCTCCTCTTGTGGGGATGGTGACTAGTTGTTCCATGGCATTTGAGTTTATGAACTCTAGGAACCTTTGGGCTAGAGTGTTGGGGCTTGAGTAGTGATCCCAGCCTATATTCGGGTAGTTGAAGTCACCTAGTATGATGGTGTTTGGAGACAGCTTTCCTGAAAACACTGGAGGGGATAAATGTATGTGAGGTTCCTGAGTTTGAGAGGGTGGCCTGTAACATGCTACAAATTGCAGAGCAGTCTTGCCTATGGTTAATTGCACCTGGATGGTCTCCGATGCATCGTGCGTTGCCACCAACCTTGAGGTGTGGGTGTCCTTGATGAGTATGGACACCCCCCCTCCTTTCTTGGTGTTGTCCGGATTAAAGAGCTTTCCCTGCAGTACTGTTGGCTTTGGATATACAGAGCAGGGTTTTGTTGGATGAACGTAGAGGACTGCTTGCTGAATATTTGTTTAGTAGTTGGTTTAGGGCTGGAGTTTTGTGGGGATTCTTTACTATGTTGAAGGAGAGCACTAGTTGGTGGTAACAAATTAATTGAGGGAGTTCTAACCACTGTAGCTCCTTTAGGGCAATACAGTGATGGCTTTTAAAAGTGGAGTTATTGGCGAATTTTGCAATTTTATTGTAACATGATTCTAGTTTGTCTATGTCTGTTTTCCTGATGTGATACATTAGGGTAGACAAAAGGTGGGTGGGACTGTTTGTGTTTGTATAGGTTCCTAATTTTTTGTGTACCTTTTTAATGGTTTGAGAGATATGGACATCAAAGTGAAGATCCTCATCTATTTCAACACAGAGGAGCTTAGTATGGTGGGAGGGAGAGATTGTAGTGCCGTTTTTGGAGGTGATAGTGAAGGAAGGAGGTGTGGGTTCTGGATTTGTTGGGGGTGAAAAGAAGTAATTTGGTCTTGTTGGGGTTTAGAATAAGTTGAATATCAGTAATCCATTTTTCCATGGAGCAAAAGGATTCTTGGGTAAGCTTTTGAAGAATGGTTATGGATGGGGCTGAGCAGATTAGGGTAGAGTCATCTGCGTACTGTACAAGTGATGCATGCAGGGTGAAGGTATGTAGTTTGTTGGTGAAAATGGTGAATAATAGAGGACCTGGTATTGATCCTTGTGGAATGCCTATAGTAGTTGGCAGTAGAGGTGATAGAAAAACATCAAATGGCAAGGTGTACTATCAGAGAGAGAGTTTTTGAACCAGGAAATAGTGGAGGAGGCAAAGGACATGGTGGATAGTGTGTCTAAAAGTAGGTTATGTGGGACCATGTCAAATGCTTTAGATAGATCTAAGAATATGGCTGATACAAAGTTGTTGTTGTTTCTAAGTTGGTTAACCTTGTTAGTAAAGGAGAGAAGAGCAGTAGTAGTACTATGGTTTGGCTGGAAGCCATGCTGTGTGAAGGAGAGGAGATTACGTGAGGTTAAGAAGTGCATCACTTGGGTGTGAATACATTTCTCCAGGAGCTTGGAAAGGGGGGACAGGATAGCAATGGGGTGGTAGTTTGATAGCTTACAGGAGTTGCCGCCTTTGTGTAGAGGAATATATGACACTTTCCATAGTTGGGGGATGTAAGCTTCTTGTATGGAGCAGTTTATAAGAATGGAGACAGGGTGGGCTAGGGATTCTGCAGCTAGTTTAAGGAAATTAGTGGGTAGACCATCTGCTGCGAGAGTGGCAGGTTTTCGTTTTGAGAGCAGGTTTTTAGCTGTGGAGGTTGGTACAGGTGAGAGTGTAAAGGAGGGAATATTATTGTGATCTGTAGTTGGGGTGAATATAGAGTTATTGTTAAATAGCTGGGTAGATAATGAGAGAATAGATTATGTGAAGTGATGGTAAATATTTGATCATACTAAAATGGTCGCGATGAGGAAATGTTTCATTTCAGTCCTTGTGTTTACTGGTACATATCCAAGAAGGCCTTACGTGGGTACACGCTCCATTATGGTTTGTGCATAACTGGACTTATTGCTGAAGGATCATCATCATCTTTCGGCTTTTCCCGTTAGGGGTCACCACAGCAGATCATCTCTTTCCATTTCTTCCTATCCTCTGCATCTTGCTCTGTCTCACCAACCATCTGCATGTCCTCTCTCATCACGTCTATAAACCTTATCTTAGGCCTTCCTCTTTTCCTCTTACCTGGCAGCTCCATCCTTAGCATCTTTTTCCCAACATAACCATCATCCCTCCTCAGCACATGTCCAAACCAACGCAATCTCGTCTCTCTTGCTTTGTCTCCAAACTGTCCAACATGAGCTGACCCTCTAATATACTGATTCCTAATACTATCCACCCTAGTCACACTGAGTGCAAATCTTAACATCTTTAACTCTGCCACGTCCAGCTCTGACTCCTGCCTTTTTGTCAGTGCCACTGTCTCCAACCCATATAACATAGCTGGTCTCACTACCGTCTTGTAGACCTTCCCTTTCACTCTTACTGGTACCAGTCTGTCACAAATCACTCCTGACACTCTTCTCCACCCATTCCACCCTGCCTGTACTCTCTTCTTCACCTCTCTTCCACATTCCCCATTACTCTGAACTGTTGATCCAAAGTACTTAAACTTGTCCACCTTTACCAACTCTACTCCCTGCATCCTCACCATTCCTCTACCCTCCCTCTCATTTACACACATATATTCTGTCTTAGTCCTACTGACCTTCATTCCTCTGCTCTCTAGAGCATATCTCCACGTCTCCAGAGTCTCCTCAACCTGATTCCTACTCTCACTATAGATCACAATGTCATCTGCAAACATCATAGTCCACGGGGCCTCCTGTCTGATCTCATCTGTGAACCTGTCCATCACCACTGCAAATAAGAAAGGACTCAGAGCTGATCCTTGATGTAATCCCACCTCCACCTTAAACGGATCTGTCACTCCCACTGCAGTCCTCACCACTGTCACACTACCCTCGTACATATCCTGTACCACTCTTACATACTTCTCTGCCACTCCCGACTTCCTCATACAATACCACAACTCTTCTCTAGGCACCCTGTCATATGCTTTCTCCAAGTCTACAAAGACACAATGCAACTACTTCTGACCTTCTCTATTTCTCCAATAACACTCTCAGAGCAAACATCACATCTGTAGTGCTCTTTCCTGGCATGAAACCATACTGCTGATCACTAATTATCGCCTCCCCTTCTTAACCTAGCTTCTACTACTCTCTCCCATAACTTCAAGCTGCGACTGATCAATTTTATCCCTCTGTAGTTACTGCAGCTCTGCACATCACCCTTATTCTTAAAGATAGGTACCAAAACACTTTTTCTCCACTCCTCAGGCATCCTCTGACTTTCCAAAATTTCATTAAACAATCTAGTTAAAAATTCCACTGCGATTTCTCCTAAGCACCTCCATGCTTCCATTGGGATGTCATCTGGGCCAACAGCCTTTCCATTCTTCATCCTCTTCATAGCTGTCCTTACTTCCTCCTTGCTAATCTGTTTCACTTCCTGATTCACTATCCCCACATCATCCAACCTTCTCTCATTCTCTTCATTCATCAGCCTCTCAAAATACTCTTTCCAGCTACTCAACACACTCTTCTCTCTTGTGAGTACCTTTCCCTCACTATCCTTTAATCACCCTTACTTGCTACACATCTTTCCCAGCTCTGTCCCTCTGTCTAGCCAATCAGTACAGGTCCTTTTCTCCCTCTTTAGTGTCCAATCTCTCATACAACTCTCCATACGCCTTATCCTTATAGCTTTTGCCACCTCTCTCTTTGCCATGCGCCTCATCTCCTTAAACTCATGTCTACTTTCTTCATCTCTTTAACAATCCCACTTCTTCGCCAGCCTCTTCCTCTGTATACTCTCCTGTACTTCCTCATTCCACCACCAGGTCTCCCTGTCCTCCTTCCTCTGTCCAGATGTCACACAGATGTCACACCAAGCACCTTTCTAGCAGTCTCCCTTACTAGTTCTACTGTAGTTACCCAGCTATTCGGTAACTCTCCACTGCCTCCCAGTGCCTGTCTTAACTCTTCCCTAAACTCCACTTCACAATCACCCTTTTTTAACTTCCACCATTTAATCCTTGGCACTGCTTTCACACTCCTCCTCCTCTTCTTGATCACCAAGGTCATCCTACAGACCACCATTCTATGCTGCTTAACTACACTTTCCCCTGCCACCACTTTACAGTCTCCAATCTCCTTCAGACCGGCCCTGCTACATAGGATATAATCCACCTGTGTGCATCTTCCTCCACTCTTGTACGTCACCCTATGCTACTCCCTCTTCTTAAAATATGTATTCACCACAGCCATGTCCATCCTTTTCGCAAAATCCACAATCTGACCTTCTACATTCCTCTCCTTAACACCATACCTACCCATCACTTCTTCATCCCCATTTCCAGTATTACCAGCGGCCCAACAAAGGGAGAACTTTCGCTCTACATTTCGTGGAGGGCCACCTCTTTTCATCATCAACAGGGACAGAAACGGACATGGGACCAATCTTCCTTTCCAGGTGGACAACGTTATGGACATGGGGGATATAAGAGGGGTAGAAAATGAACATGTATCGAATAATTTAAGGTATTGTAATACTGCAGATTATGTTATTAATTTATCTGGTTATGATTTTAACTGTGTTGAAATGTCTTTACTTAATAGGGGTTTGAAATTTATCCCACAGTTATTAATCCCTTCATGAACTTAAAAAAGATATGTATGTGTTTGGCAGGAAGTTACATTTGAAACATTTCTTTAGTAACTGTTTGACGTCTTTAAATTCTGCTGATACATTTGATGATAGTAGTTCTGGTGATAGTTATTTTTCTTGTTTTTCAGATGAAGCTATTAATGCATATTGCCAGCTAGACACTACTAAGGTACCTACCACTAGTAATTTTACTCCTGGCTATTTAAATAATGACATATGTCAGTTTGTTAGTTTAGTTAATTTTTTTACTGAACTCAGTTATGAAAAATTTATGAGTAATAAAACTAATGTTGATTATAACTTGCAATGGAATGAGTGGCAAGCTTTAGTTAGGCTCAGTAAAAGAACATAATTTTCAAACCTTCTGATAAAGGTAATAAGCTTGTTGTTTTGAATTCTGCTGATTACTTTTCTATGTGTATGGAACATTTAAATGACAGTAACACTTATAAAGTTATATCTGTAGATGTTTATTTCAAATCAGTTCAGGAATATTTAGATTTGTTAAATAAAGGGTTAGGCTAGGTTATTTTAGTTCCACTGATGTTAAAAAGAAATTTCAGATAGAAGGTTCAAAAATGGCTCTTTTTTATTGCCTACCCAAAATACATAAAAATCTGTCTAGGCCCCGGGAGGCCTATTGTTTCTGGTTCTTTGTATTTTTTGCATAATTTGGGTATTTTTCTACATCAATTTCTAGCTCCCTTTGTATACAAATTGCCATCATATATTTGTGATGTTTTGATTTTCTGAATAAGATGAAAGGGGTGAAAATAAATGCTAGGATGACGTGGTTTACTATTGATGTTAAAAGCCTCTATACCAACATTAAACACCCTTTTGGCATGGAGGCTGTTAGATACTTTTTGGGTGACAATCCGGTCACAGCATTTATTATAGAGTTACTTCATTTTTGTTTGACTCATAATTTTTTGAGTTTAATGAGATTTTGTATCATCAGTTACAGGGTACAGCCATGGGGCTTCTTTTGCCCCCATGTATGCTAATTATTTATGGGTTTATTTGAACTAGAAACAATATACAAGCATAGATTTTTCAGACCCATGTAATATCTTATTATAGGTTCGTGGATGATCTAATATTCTTGGTGGATGCTGATGAAAGTGACATTAAAGCATTTGTTAAAGATATAAATCATAATAGATTTTCTATGAGTTTTGATGGTCTAAAATGGGACTTGTTGTCCCATTTTGGATGCTATTCTCGATATTTCTAATGGTACTAAAATTATTACTTGATCAATAGAAAATTTGACGGTACTAATTTTATTTACATGGAACCAGTGGCCATCCTCCTCATAATGCTGGATGCCTTACCATATGGGGAAATGTTACGTACATATAGATTATGTGGAAGACCTGATCATTTTCAGCAAGAAATGAATACTTTGGTGGAATCTTTCTTGAGTAGGGGATATAACAAAGATATTTTAAACAGATGTTTTGATAAATTAGTTAAGAGTTAAGCTTTTGATGGTGTAAATAGTTATTTTCCTGCAAAATGTGGCTCAATATAATGGTAATAATAACTGTAAGGAAAATATGTATTTTGTAACCACTTATGGTTGTTTTACTTCTCAATTTCTTGATATAGTAAAACAATTTTGGTCTTTTTTACTTTCTTGCAAAAATGTTGAACAGTGGCTGAATGTTAATTTACAATTTTCCTATCGGAGAGGTAGAAATATAAAAATTTTTGGTTAAAGTAAATTTATTTTGCCTCCACCTTCATTATATAAAGAACCATGCCAAGTCGGCACTTTCCTTGTGGAAATTGCAAATGTTGCAAATATATCACACCATGTTTTCCATTTATTAATGATGTTAAGTTTACTCCTGTTAAGCAGTTTTGTTGTAAGTCAGTAGGGGTTATTTATGCTCTATGTTGTCCATGTAATATGTATTACATAGGAGAAACAAAAGGGCCTTCAAACTGAGATTGTTAGAGCATATAAGGGACATTAAGAATGGTAATATTGAAAGCCCTGTAGCTTTGCATTTATTAGAATGACAAAACAAAAATAGTCAAGGTTTAAAAGCCACTATTTTAGAACAAGTTAAACCAAAAATGTATTGTAAGCAGGATGGTAAAACTGTGTTACTGCAAAAAGAAGCTCTGCTTATTTTAAAGTATAAAACTATGTCTCCTTGTGGGCTCAATGCTGAGTTCAATTGGAGAGTGTTGCTTAATTAATTGCTTAATTGTTTAATTGAGTTACTAGTTTGTTATAAAATGTGGATGCTTGTATACAATTTTATTCTCCTTGAAGGCTTTGGCCGAGACGTCAGAGATTTTATTAAAGAACTTTTTGGATACTGTGGTCGTTGTTTGCTACTTGCTGCTTGCTACTTGGTGCCTTTTCGTTGTTTTTGATTGCTCCCTGTCCTCCTTCCTCTGTCCAGATGTCACACAGATGTCACACCAAGCACCTTTCTAGCAGTCTCCCTTACTAGTTCTACTGTAGTTACCCAGCTATTCGGTAACTCTCCACTGCCTCCCAGTGCCTGTCTTAACTCTTCCCTAAACTCCACTTCACAATCACCCTTTTTTAACTTCCACCATTTAATCCTTGGCACTGCTTTCACACTCCTCCTCCTCTTCTTGATCACCAAGGTCATCCTACAGACCACCATTCTATGCTGCTTAACTACACTTTCCCCTGCCACCACTTTACAGTCTCCAATCTCCTTCAGACCGGCCCTGCTACATAGGATATAATCCACCTGTGTGCATCTTCCTCCACTCTTGTACGTCACCCTATGCTACTCCCTCTTCTTAAAATATGTATTCACCACAGCCATGTCCATCCTTTTCGCAAAATCCACAATCACCTGACATTCTACATTCCTCTCCTTAACACCATACCTACCCATCACTTCTTCATCCCCTCTGTTCACTTCACCAACATGCCCATTAAAGTCCGCTCCAATCACTAGTCTCTCACCCTTGGGTACACTCACCACAACTTCATCCAACTCGCTCCAAAATTTCTCTCTCATACATCGCACACCCAACTTGTGGAGCATATGCACTAACAACATTCATCATTACACCATCAATTTCGAGCTTCATAAACATCACTCTGTCAGACACTCTCTTCACGTCTAAAACACTCTTGGCATATTGTTCCTTTAGTATAAGCCCTACCCCATTACTCCTGCTATCCACACCATGACAGAACAATTTGAACCCGTTTCCTAAACACCTGGCCTTACTTCCTTTCCATCTGGTCTCTTGCACGCACAATATATCAACCTTCCTTTTCTCCATCATATCAGCTAGCTCTCTTCCTATACCAGTCATACTGCCAACATTCAAAGTTCCTACCCTCATTGCTACACTCCTAACCTTCCTCCTCTCTTCCTGCCTTCGGGCATGCCTTCGCCCTCCTCTTCTCCTTCGGCCAACAGTCGCCCAATTTCCGCCAGCACCCTGTTGGCTAACAGTACTGGTGGTGTTCGTTGTTAACCCGGGCCTCGACCGATCTGGTATGGAAATATGAGATTTTCGCACCATAAGTTATGTGGCAGAATTTTTACGCCGGATGCCCTTCCTTACGCAACCCTCCCCATTTATCCGGGCTTGGGACCGTCACAAAGAAATGCACTGGCTTGTGCATCCCCAGTGGCTGAAGGATCTTTAGGCTAAATATTTCACGTGTGCTTGTCGATGCTTGGACATAGCAATGATGGCGGTCACTTGTTTACTGCCTCACTGTTATGCATACCTGGTCAGGTTTATTTATATATTTCACACTAGTTTAGTGGTGTGGTCTGACTTGGTCTACAGAACACATTTTCAGCAGGGGTCTGGGAAGAAAAACTCAACATAAAATACAATACAAATGGAATCACATGGGAAATACTTTACAAAAATAAGATGAAACAAAATAAACGGTGTTCAAGATATTACAAGACATGCTACACATTTAGACAATTCTACATAGTTAGAGTTGCATAGTACTCTATTCTATTTTGTGATTTCAATAAACTTACATATTACTGCATGGACCCTTGGGTATATGTTTGATCCTGGTATTGGTTCAGACTTGGACATATTGAAGAAGGCGTCACCTATTTAAATGTGTCGTCGCTTAATCGAACTTAACTGTAGGGGTTGCTAGGGTAACTGTTTTATTTTGGTGTTTCAGCAAAATTAGACACATTAATGAGGGCCCTCACCAAGGTAAATGTTCCATATCTGTGCTTCTGAATGATTGTTGTTTGAGGTAACTCGTCTATATTATAGTATGTGATCACTTATGTATATCTTTAATTTTTGTACATAGAAAAACTATCTCTACAGTGGGTTTTGTGGTAAATTCTTTACTATTGTATTTTGGCATACTTCCACATGTCAATTAATTGGTCATTTGGGTTAATTTCTCATTTATGTTCCCCAACATACTTGCACAAATTATGGACGGTGTCTCTTGTCAAAATCATTCGTTTGCATACTTTCACATTCCCAAACATTTCACTAAAGTCATTGCTTGCGTAATACTTTTTTGTTTTTGCTTGAGCGTATTTGCACATAAATCCCCAATTGACACTTGAATAATGTTTTATTTCGGTACACTTTGCTAACTGTCTCATTTTGTGTTTGTGCATAACAGGTCAGATTCTGTAAGGATCTGTAAGATAAATGTTTCATATTTGATGTGGTGGATGCTTGGAAATGGCAATGAAGGGGTCACTTGGTTAACGTTTCATGATTGTGGTCATGCATACTAACATATTACTCAAGGTTTGCTTGGGTATCTGTGTCATCTTGCCTGTTTTCTCTGCTATTAGTTTGTTGTATTTTTATGGTCAGCTTGGTGTTTGTGCTTAGTAGGACAATCTGAATATTGGGTCTGACAGTTAAATGTGCCTCTGCATACCTAAGGATATACATAAAGTGGTAGCTGGTCTAACAGCTTTATTTTGGTATTTCTGCATACTTCGACATACAAATGATGGGGGGGGTCACTTGGGTAAATGTTCCACATGCGTGCTTGTAAATGCTTGATGTTTGGGCTTATTTGGACCTATTAAAGTAGGCAATCGCTTACTTAAAATTCTGATGTTTGTGTCTGTGCAAACTTGGACATAAATCATTTTCCCCATAAACCACTGTAGTTATTAGCTTGTGTTTCAGCATACTTGTATGTATTCAATGAAGTGGTCACTTGGGTAAATGCTTCATTTCTGCTCCTGCCAAGTTTGAGAGTCTGCAGCTCATGTGTCATTGACTGGTATGAACTGAGTTTTAATAAATGTTGTTCCTACTGATGTGCTAAACTTGCAAAAGTGTCAACAAATTACTCAGATAAAAAATACTTTTCACAAGGAGCAGTTTTGCAAGTTTCAATTCCTGGCCAGGTTACTCCTCCCATCTCCCCTCCTTTAGTGGGCTACAGTTTCACATTTCCAGCTTTGCTAGATTCAACTATTTAGTCAGCTTTGCATGACAATAGACATAAAAAAAATCACAGCCTGGTGTACCACTAATTATGTTCCCTTGCATGTCTCTTCACTTCTGAATAGCATTTCCCAGGAATAAAAAAATCAAACGCATCAGTCCAGAGTTTAGGCCAGTCTATCCATTTTTTAAAATGTGCACAGTAAAATATTCAACTTGTAATGCATTTTGGTTGCTGATATGGTTATCTTTACATAGTTATTCTCTTATAGTATAACCTGAACTCATAGTATTTAATGATAAATTTTACAACAGTTCTCAGTTTCTTAACAATGACATCCCAAGCCTCCGATGTGACCTAGTACTTTTTCTTACTATTGCTTTATGTAGTTTGTCTTAGTGGTATACCTGAAACATGCCTCTCATCCTCTCAGCAACAGACTCCTGGAGAAAACTTCCAAAGCAGATACTTGTATTGAAAGAGTACCAGCAGCTGTAGCATGGATACCACACTCCAAAACTATGCACTCAAACATAGTACTGACAAACACAGGGGAATGTATATGCGGGAATCAAGCAGTGATGAAATTGCTAGGGACTTCACTGAGCACAATTTTACTCACTCTCTCCATCTCATAATGCAGAACATTCACACCACACTTACAAAGGCACACCTCCACCTTCCACAAACACAGCTACTCACACCCACACAACATACCAGTCAAACTTAAGGCTTTTCCCATCTCTCTGCAAAACACTGCTGTATGGCTTTGGCAAACAAATGAAAATGATTGATGGGTGTTGGTTCAGGACTCCCATCCATATCTCTCAACAGTACAGATTTTTGCAGAAAGTCCAAATGTTTTGTCTGTTGTTCATAAAATTGCAGTTTTCTGTCAAATCACTGGCATATGTTCATAGGTAGGTACTAGGCTGTCTGCCCAAGGGCATTTATAAGCCTAGCTAGAGTGTGTTGACTTCTGCCACCCCCTTAGGTTAGTTCCCTGTGCCTCTGACCAGCAGAGCCACTGCAGTGATCCCCGGGGTACATGTCAATCTCCCATCCACTCATCAAGGTTTCTCTTGAAGAGTGCTAGTGAGGGGCCCTGCCTGATGTACATTGGAATCATGTTCCAAAGCACGGGGAGTCTCTGGGTCAGGAATCTATCCCTCCAGCACGTCCTAGTTATTGTTGTGGTTAGGTTTATATCCCTAGAGCATGTGACTCAGGGGCTTTTGTTTATGTGGAGCATATCCATCAATACTGGGTTGGACATGGACCTTGTATGTCAAGCAGAGATCACCTCCGAGTACACGGCATGCAACAGAGTACAGCTGGAGTTTCTTTAGTTGGGCTGCATAGGTCATCTGTTTTAGGTCAGTAATCCTCTTGGTGTGGTACTTTTGTGGTCTTTCAAGCTGTTGCCGTTGTTGTGTAAGGTACATCCCAAATGGGAAGTTGTATCTTTCTTTTTCTTCTTCTTTTGGCTTTTCCCAGTTAGTGGTTGCCACAGCCTATCATCTGTCCGCTCATGACTGGCAGTGGAGTTTTACGGTGTCGAGTTGCTAGCCCAGCACCCAACCTTTCACAGAAGCCGCACACACACACACACACACACACACACACACACACACACACACACACACACACACACACACACATACACCTAGGGCCAATTTAGAATGTCCAATCCACCTACTGCATGTCTTCGGGGTGCAGGAGGAAACCGGAGCACCCACAGGAAACCCACGCGACCACAGGGAGGACATGAAGACTGCACAGAAGGCACCCCAGCCGAGAATCGAACCAGAGAACCTCTTGCTGTGAGGCGGCAACGCTAACTGCTGCACCACAGTCTTTAATGGGTCTAATAAGTGATGAGTAGAGAGGCACAATGGCCTCCTTTGTTCTGGATGCAAACCCATTTGAGATTAGGGGGGGCCACGTAGAACGTGCAAATCATTTAACACTGAAGTCAGAAAATTGACAGGCATTTGATTTTCAGACTTCATATCCTTAAGAAAATTCACTCTAATGCAAAATCTGTTTATCAACTTTCTAAGTTTGTAAGTGCAATATTTATAAATTGTCCCAATTTTTGGCCCTTTGTCCCCTATTATTTATGGCCTTGTCCAGATTTCTTGTTCTATAATGTTGAGAGATATGCTGCCATCCCTTCCTACTGGAACCAGTCCACTGCACTTGCACAAGTGTCCCCCTCAGCAGGGCAGCAAGCAGGTATCATGCAGATTTGTTTTTACACCACACACACACACATGCACACGGACACGCACACGCACGCACACACACACGCACACAATGATACACAGTTAATGTGGACAAATCTGTTTGTTCAAAGTCACCAAACTTTTCTCCAAGCCCAGTTTTATGACACCTGCTACCAATACAGTCTGCAGCTGTAAATCTTGTTGTCCATGTTATTTCTTCTTTTCCTTGGTTTCGTTTGTCTTATTTGTAATGTTGCTTTTACTCATTTTTTCTCCTGTCTCCCGTATCTACACTAATTATTACTTCTAACAAATATTTTTTCTCACTCTTTCTTCTCTTCCTGTCCTCCTCTTTATCCACTATTTGAACTTTTCCACTCTGACATTTGCTTTATGAATACAACATGAACTGTCACCCTTATAATGCCAGCACATTTCAATGCTACATAATATTGTATTTAGTCTAATAAGTTCATAGGTAGGTACTAGGCTATTGGCCCAAGGGCCTAAGTAAAGTACAGTTTTGTACCTACCATAAATGTAGATGTTCGAGGATTCCATTGCTGCAGTCCTGACTATTGGGTATAGCCCGTCCAGTCGGGCCCGAATACCAGAGAGGAGAGTTGACGCCGGTCATGGCGCCTTGTGAATGGACGCCAGTACGCCAGGTACTTCAATGCGCATGACCGACGCCATTTCCTCAGTCTTTCTTGCCCCAGATGTCAGAAGACCCAAAAGACAAGTCCCAAAAATCCCACCAAAAACAAACATGTACAATATACACAAAATATAAGCATGTAACCACTCTAGCCCTACAAGCTACGGCCCAAAACCAGAGGGAGAGTTGAGGAGGTATTGACTGTCATGGCGCAATGGAAACTGAACTGACCATCATTTAGCGGGTAGGTACTAATGCAAGAGTGACTGTACTCATGTTCTACCCCATCCTAATTGGGTCTGCAGCGGTCCTGACTATTGGGTAGAATCCCAAAGCAGAGGTAAGGGAGGCTGGTAAATTATAAAGAAGTTAGAGCTGATAACATGCCTTGTAAAACAGCAGTATGCAAAACCAGCCCTAGACTTAGAGTAGATAGGAAGATGATAATGCTTAGAGAAAGCATGCACCATGAACTCCAAGTAGCTGCTTCCAAAATATCCTTAGTTGCCTGCCCTTAGAAATGCTGTTGAAGTGGCAGTAGCCCTAGTGGAATGAGGGCCTAATCCCAGCTGGAATCTCCTTGCTTTTGATGGGAATAACAAAAATGCAATGCAAAAGCCAATCCACCGAAATAGTTTGTTTTGACACAGGCTTCGCCTCAGTAAACTCAAGGCAAAAGAAACAAACAACTGCTGAGACTGCCTTAAAATCCTTAGTCCTGCTTTTAAATAATATCTCAATTGCCTGTGTACATCTAAAGTGTGCAAAAATCTTTTCCCTCGCCTTTGGGGGATCTGCATAAAAAGTAGGCAAATGGAATAGTTTGGTTTAAAGCGTCACACTAGAAAGTCCACCTTAGGTGTTAAAGCGCGAAGGTTGATTTAGTAACGTAATGATACCCTATCCTTATGGAAAATCAAAAAAAGGGCTCTACTGCCATAAGGGCCTGCAACTCAGACACCCTTCTTGGTAGAAGTAATAGCCAACAGAAAAGCAGCTCCCCATGACAAGTATTTCAATTCAGCAGTAGGCCGTGAGGGCTCAAAAGGTTTTAGAGTAAGTTTTTTCCAACACAAAATTGAGATCCCAAGCAGGAGTAGGAGCTCTACGTGGGGGTCTTATATTCTTTGCCCTCTAAGAAACTGCTTTGAAATAAAGTTGGGATGCGAAAAACAAAGGTGGGCTCACTAAATCATAATGAGTTGGAAATTCTGTGGGCATGAATCTGGTAATGGAAGAGAAAGGACAAACCTTTGTCCAATAACCTGCTAGTAAGATATTGAAGAGCCACACTCGTAAATTAGGCTCAGAAATCTCCAAATTCTTTGCTGTACTCCAAAATAAAAATCTCTTTTCCATTTTTCATGTGACACCTTCCTTTGTACTCAGGTCTTCTAGCTTCCATAATCACATTTAAAACTTGGTTGAGGAAGTTGACTCGCTGTGCTTCAAGAGAGAATATGCCAGGCTGTTAGGATGGAAGAGAGGGAAGCTTGACATTGAGCAGATGACCATCCTTCTGAGATAACAGATGAGGAATCAGGAGGTAAAAGCGCCATGGAGGCTTCTTACCAGACTCCGTAGTAGTGGATACCAAAGTGTTGCTGAGGCTTTACAATCTGGAGCCATCAAAACTCATCCTTGGCCTGTCTCAAAACAGTCTGACCTTTAATAATACCTTTGGGAAGAAGAGGCAGAGGTGGAAAGGCATAGGACATGAAGGTTTTTCCAACCTGGAAAGACAGAGCATCCACTTTCCAAGTTGTGTGTGATGTGAAACCCCTTTGTGCAATACTTTCACAGCTGGTGGTTTGTAAGTGGAGTTAAGCGGCGATCTATGTCTGGAGTTCCCAGCGACACTGTCAATTTCTGAAATACATGAAAGATCCGAAGTTTCCACCGTGGGGATCCAAGTGATTTGTCTGCTTAACACATCTGCTAGGAATGTTCATGGTGCTCTGGCAGAAAACCCTTGCCTGAAGGAAAGTTAGTTGCAGGCTTAATTTGCAGTCTCCCATGCAAATCATTGCTTGCCTGTCATAGAGGATAAGAATGTGTCTGCCCCCTTGTTTGGTTGATACTACCACATAGCGACAGCTGTTGCTTCAAGTTAGAATCAACACCTGCCCTGGAAGAAGTAACTCCTTGGAAAGCCATCAATGCAAACTGGACTGCTAACATCTCCTTCATGTTGATATGTAGATGCTGTAGTCTGGCAGGCCACTTGTCTTGTATCCACTTTCCATTTAGATGAGTCCTCCCTCAAGCAACATGTCCCGAGGCATCTTGTCGTTAGCAATCTGACCTCGCCTGCTCAGCCGGTCACAGAGAGTCCCTTTGTTTAGTGACATTCCTGAGCCCACCAAGGTAAGAATTCCTTTTGAAGGCAAGGTATTATTGAATGACAAGTGTCCAACCTTGCAGTGCTGTGTCCATACATTTTTGAGATATCACCATTGCAGCTTCCTCATATGCAGTTTGGCATTGTAAGCCACCAGAATACAAGATGTATGAACCTTAATGCTTGAAGGACTGTCTTTGCAGTCAGCACGGACTGATGAGATAGTTGATGGAAGTAAAGTGACAGACTCTTTTGTTTGTCCGGTTAAAAAGGCCATTCTGGTTGCTGCTGTATTCAGTCTCGCCACCCAGAAAGCACATGTCTTGAGAGGGCAACTAGACTGACTTTATTTCGCTCGCCAGAATAACTCCTAGGGCATCTTAGCACCTATAGCAGACATATTCCAGATGCTGTAGAAGGTCTTCCTTTTCTTGAGCCAGAATCAGTGCAGTCGTCCAAGTAAGGATACATTTTGAATTCCTTGAAGCTCGAAGCAAGCTATCATTGAGCTGGAACTCTTTGTGAATACTCCATAACATAGAGCACAGCCAAAGGCAATGCAGAGAATCCTGATAACAGAAAATCTCCAGTTCAAATCAACTGCAGATACTTTCTGCAACCCAGCCTCCATAGGCACATGAAGGTAAGCTTCCTTGAGATCTACAAAGTTACCATCCAGTGATCTTTTGGCTCAGCAGAGGCAAAGTTGTTGTAAGCGCCAACATCTTGAACTTGGGAATGTCCAGGTAAGTGTTGAGGATAGATAAATCCAAAATTGGTCTCCACGTGTTCCCCTTCTTTGGTACTAGGAACAGGCGGTAGAATAAAACTCCTAAGCCCTCTTTCTGATACAGGGACCATTTGAATGGCCTATCTGATGTAACTGAGAAACTTGCTTAGGAGCCTCTTTTCTTTGTGTGGAGGAGGAACGCCTGGTATGCCTTTGAAAGGGGCATTCAGTGGAAATAAAATCTGTAACCGTGATGATCGATATCCAGCACCCATCTGGTCTTGGAGTGATTAAACAATTGACCTTCTTGAAAGAGACAGTCTTCCTCTGAAAGGAGCTGCCAGACGAGGAACCACTGGCAGCTGAAAAGGCAGGTCATTGGGTCTGCTTACTTAAAGGACTGACCCCTGCCCCTCACTCACAGAAGTCTGAGCAGGTGAACTCCCTGATCTAGGGCCTAAAAGAACCTTTGAGCCCTGCCCCTACCACGCCTAGACCTACCTCCCTAGACTGGGAACCATACAGGTGATATGTCCACCCCTTAGCAGGCTAATTTCTACTTCAAACTTCGGGAGGCTGCACCTGCAAAAATCTTTTAACAGTCTTGCATAGACTTAGCTTTGTCCTCCATTTTCTTTTTAAAACTGCTTCCACAGGCGTCCAAACAACACATCAGACTGTAAAGGAGCATCCAAAATCCTTTTGTCTTAACATACCAGCTAAATTCTTGATCCTTCTGGAACCAGGCATGTCTATGCGAAGAACAGAACTAGTAGCAGCCAATTCTAGGAGGAGGCCTGTACAGCATCAAACCACATTGCAAAGAATGCTTACACACTGTTTGTTCAGACACATGAACCAAATCCAGCAATCTTTACACTCAATACCTTCCGCCAAAGCATCCACCTTAGATTTCAATTCGTGAAAGTAAGATAATTTGATATTTTAGCAAGTGAAACTGACAATTCAAACGCTCTCATGGCTAGATAGCTAAGTATACCTCTTTCACTCCCACCTATCCAAAGCCCTCCTTGCCTCTTTACTCAGGGTAAAACAGGATTTTTAACCACAGTAAGCTTGAATGGAATAATCTTTAGGCCCCTTGAGATACAGTTTCTGGGTCAAACCTCAGGACTCTGGAAACAAATACTTATGAGCCTGGGCACCCTATAATACCTATCAGGCTTAAGAGGGAGCAGGAGGCAAGGAGTCAGGTTCAGGAAGCCTCTCAAAAACATCCTCCACCATTCAACACAGGAGGAATAGCTAAGGGGCCCATGCTGGGGTAAAAAACAAGAATTCCTAAGCCTTTTCCTGAATCAGAGTGTAACTTGGCCTTCCCATTTAAAGTGCTCCTCATGGAGGTAGAGTCTCTGAAATGAAAAATCAGGAGGAGAAGCTGCAGGAGTGGAATCATCCACATCAGAACCAGAATAAGCAGGATACTCCTGTAAGCCTCCACAGAAGACCCGGTGCCTGTGAACACTGTTCAAAAACTATCAAACTCCTTGTTCCAATTCAGGCCTTCTGCCGGGGCATAGAACCCTTTTTTAAAATTTTCAATTTTTAAAAAATAAATTCCCCAAAAATTTCCCCTTCTTTGGGGGGCCCCCATTTAAAAGCAGTCTATTTTGTTTGGTTAGTTTATATCCCTACATGTACTCGGGCTTTGTTTATACATATATCAATACGTACATGGACACACAACACCTAACACAACAGAGTACAGCTGGGTTTCTTTAGTTGTGCATAGGTCATCTGTTTTAGCAGTAATCCTCTTGGTATTTGTTCTAGCTGTTTTTAAGTACATCCCAAATTTGTTCTTTCTTTTCTTCTTTTGGCTTTTCAGTTATGGTTGCACAGCCTATCATCTGTGCCATACTGGCAGTGGATTTACTGTATTGCTAGCCCAGCACCCAACCTTTCACAGAGCACACACACACACACACACACACACACACACACACACACACACACACACACACACACACACATAGGGCCAATTTAGAATGTCAATCCACCTATGTTGGCTTGAGGAGGAAACGCACAGGAAACGACCACAGAGGACATGAAGCTGCACAGAACACCCCAGCCACGAACAGAGAACTCTTGCTGTGAGGCGCAGCTAACTGCTGCACACAGTCTTTAATGGGTCTAATAAGTGATGGTAGAGGCACAATGGCCTCTTTGTTCTGGGATGCAAACCCATTTGAGATTAGGGGGCCACGAGAACGCAAATCATTTTCTAACACTGGAAGTCAGAAAATTGACAGGCATTTGATTTTCAGACTTCATATCCTTAAGAAAAATTCACTCTAATGCAAAATCTGTTTATCAACTTTCTGCTCTGTAAGTGCAATATTTATAAATTGTCCCAATTTTTGGCCCTTTGTCCCTATTATTTATGGCCTTGTCTCGATTTCTTGTTCTATAATGTTGAGAGATATGCTGCCATCCCCTTCCTACTGGAACTAGTCCACTGCACTGCACAAGTGTCTCTCAGTAGGGCAGCAAGCAGGTGTCATGCAGATTTGTTTTTACACCACACAATACACACATGCACACGACGCATTACCATCGCCACACACACACACACACACACGCCACACAATGATACACAGTTAATGTGGACAAATCTGTTTGTTCAAAGTCACCAAACTTTTCTCCAAGCTCCAGTTTTATGACACTCCGCTACCAATATACAGTCTGCAGCTGTAAATCTTGTCCATGTTATTTCTTTTCTTTCCTGGTTATTTCGCTTTGTCTTATTTGTAATGTCGCTTTTACTCATTTTTTCTCCTGTCTCCAGATCTACACCACTATTACTTCTAACAAATATTTTTCACTTTTCTTCTCTTCCTGTCCTCCTCTTTATCCACTATTTGAACTTTTCTCCACTCTGACATTTGTTTGCAGGAATACAACATGAACTGTCACTCCCTATAATGCCACATTTCAATGCTACATAATATTGTATTTAGTCTAATAATAAGTTCATAGGTAGGTACTAGGCTATTGGCCCAAGGGCCTAAGTAAGCCTAGCCAACAAGGTTCCCTGGCTTATGCCACCTGGGTTGAAAGTTATTTTCCCTGTGCCAACTGTCGGAAAGCAGAGCCACAGAAGGATTCCCAGGGTATACTCCCTCATTCTCCCATCCATCTCAAAGATTTTTCTTAGAGTGCTAATGAGGAACTTCTTGCTTCTGACATAGATGGGTAGCCTTTGTGCTACAGAGTATGGGAAGTTCTCTGGGACAGGAATCTATCCCTCCAGCGTATGTCCTGTTTATTGTGGTGACAAGGTTTAGGTCCCTAGCTGTAGCCTCAGGAGGGATTGGGATTTCTTTAGGGTGCAGCATGTTCAAAAAGCTCTGGGTTTGACATAGCTGGTATGTTGGGCAGCCAATAACCTCGAGCAGGCTTATAGTGCTACGCGAGTAAAGCTGGAGTTTTTTTGAGATAGTCAGTGTATTTGCATCTGTTTGGAGGCCAATAATCCTCTTTGTGAGGTAATTTCTGTGGCCTTTCCATTCTGGCTGCAGATGTCTTGGGAGTGTACATATCTGGGTGGCAAGATTGTACTCTTTTATGTGTTGAATGAGTGTTCGCAGTAGAGGAACAATGACCTCCTTTTTTCCCTGATGAGAACCTTTTTGTGATGAGGTGTGCGCACGTGCGTCGACTTCCTGACTACCTGCAAGCGATATGGCGATTGGTCAAAGGATAAGGACTACTGTGGTGTGATGTGATTATCAAAGCGAGAGACTACTGTCCACCTGGTCCTCCCAAGGTCGCTATCACGCATTCGGGTGTTAAGTTGGGCAGACTGCTGCCTATGTGGTAGTTCATTTTGGCATTGGAGCTTGAGGCCATGGCTCTGGACACCAGGGCATCTGTCTCAGAAGTGAGTCCCTTCTGTAGAATGTCCACATCATTTGGGGACTCTACTATGCTCTCTCTAGTTTTGTGGCAGTCATCTCATAACCTCTAATTGAAGCCAGAGGCCTTTCTGCATTAGGCCTGTACTTCTGTGAGGAAGTAGATACTCAACAGGTAGAGTGTCCCAGGACTGAACCCTGTGGTACCTCCACGCCACTGTATTTGAAGTCAGGATTTGGAGTCTGCATCTTTTACAATGTGGGTTCTGTTAGTGAGCCAGTTGGCAACCCATCTTGTGATGTAGTGGGGATTTATACCTCTAGTTTCATGAAAGTTTAAACTATAATTCCAGCATGGGGGATGGTGTCAAAAGCCTTGGCTAGGCAGGTCAAGATAGGAAGCTGTGTGAACCACCTTATCCTCATCTACAGCCTTTGGTGATCGTGCCTCAAAGAAGGCTGGATTAGGTTCAGAAGGTGCATGATCTGCTTTCAGCCAAAACTCGAACTGGGTGGGGTCCAGGAGTTTGGAGATTACCAATGTTCCTTTGTTTATGAGTTCCATGATGATATGTTCCATGTGTCCTTGCAGACCAGGCTCGCCAGGCTAATAGGTGATAGTTCCCGGGATCAGTGGTGCTCCTCCTTTGTGGAGGGATAACTGTTGTTGTAAGCGCCATCTCAGTGGGCCAAAGCCCGATGTGAGGCTATGACTGAACATGGGTGCTTAGGAGGGAGCCAGTTCGTTCTGAAGTTCGCAAGTGGCAAAACGCAGAATGGGATGTGTTAGTCCAGTCCCATGGATGCTGGTGTAAGCTTTTGGCTTTTAGAGGGTGCAGCTTCACTTCTGTGTAGTTGTGTTTACAGGGACTCTGCATTCTTCCTGTATAGGATATGGGCCCTCTTTAGGGGGTGAGGGGGATAAAGTTAGCATTTGAACTCCATTCTGCCATGTGATGTTGGCAAGGCCATCAGTTACGTGCCTGCCAGTTGCAACCCCTGGTGAGCAGATCTGGGTGTTGTCATTGAGGACTTGACATGTAGCCACAGATTGCTTTGTGGCTGTCCTTAGAATCAGTGGTGATTTTGTTTTCGTAGCTAGGATTTGCAGGCTCTTGCGAAGGTGGGATCTCAGCCTTACTGAGGGCTGACCAGGGAGCTCCACCACCTCATGGGATTTTACCTTATGGTAAGCAGTTTCTTCCTTCTGTTGTACAGTTTGTTTATGGCGGGACGTGGATATCTAGGGTGAATAGCTTATGGTCGGATCTAACCAAAGAGGATGCTAGATCAGGTGTGAACACCATTGGGTCAGTCATGTTGCTAATGACTAGGTCTAGGATATTGTTGCCCTCTGTGGGGGTGTGGATAAGTTAATCCAGGGCACTGGAATTTATGAATTCCAGTAAGCATTGCATGAAGGAGTTGGTACATGAGTGGTTTTAAAATACACAAACCAAAGCAGCAGCAAATGGAGCAGATGATTCTGTAGCCAGCACACCAAAAGGACCAAAAATGCTTGTATAAAAATGCAGTTTAATAATCCATAAAATCACATACATCTGAGTTTAGCGCTTTATTTCCTTCTGGAACTTCATCAGAACTCATAATAATAAAAACATCTGGTATTAAATACGAGTTTTAAAAAAGTCACATGTTGCCTCCCTCCAATAAAATCATTTATACTCTAATTGCTTCAATTTTACCACAGGGAGTATGGGTAAACTATCATTTAAACCTGGATACTGCATTGCATTCTATAGGATTTGCCATTTCAACTCTGCCAGGTGCTCATCCACTACCCTCCCTTGAATATCCTTTACCAACTTTTCCATAACCATAAACTTGAAAGAATGACTAGGGTTATCTTATATATGTCTATACAAAGCATTACTCAATTTACAATTCTTTATGTCAGCACAATGCTCATATATACGTTCACGAAACCTTCTCATGGTTTTTACTCTATGGTAGAAATGTCAGGCTATTAACGTGCATTAAAGGAAGTTAAAACAACATATTTTAGTCTCACACAATTGTATTCTCCTTTATAAAATAAGTGACATTTGCTATTGTAAAATGATCACGAATCAACATAAAAGGACACTGCATGCAGGTTCCACACTTTTTAGTCCCATTTATGGGTGTATTGTAACAACCACTTACCCCCACAGTTTCTAAATTTTGTTTTAAAGACCTACCCTTCCTGTATACGAAGATAGGCTTACTACCTATGCTTGCAGTTAACTTACTAAATACTTCAAGGTCACTTGCAAAAATGTACCAGTTTTTCTCTAAGATGCATTTTATGGCCCCACTAAGATGCATTTTATGGCCCCACTATCCAAACTGTAGGTGGAAATAAAGCTTGCATTACTGTGCCTCTCTTCTCTGTTACTTACTACAATAACCCCACTCCCAGAACCCAATATGGGCAAATATACACATATTTTGTCTTTTTCTGACTACTTCACCTCTTATTTCTTCCAAAAATCCATCTGGGTAACCTCTACTCAAACATGTTTAAAACTTTTTCACATTCATAGATGAAATTTTCCATGTTAGATGCCATACGTGCCACTCTCACCAGCTGGCCTTTTACAACTGCTTTCTTTTGGTGCAGCGGATGCCAGCTGGTGAAGTGCAAGTAGGTATTAGAAAAAGTAGGCTTCCTATAGATGTTGGACACAAATTGGTTCTTAGTTCTGTCCTTAGATAGCAATATATCCAAATAATGAATATATTCATTGTGAAAATGTGAAGTAAAGGACAAAAACTCAACAGTAGTGTCCAAATAATCAAGAAAAATCTTGAGGTTATCAATAGTGTCATTCCAAAAAAGGAAAATATGCTTTTATTATTATGAGTTCTGATGAAGTTCCAGAAGGAAAGAAAGAACTGAACTCAGATGTATGTGATTTTATGGATTATTAAACTGCATTTTTATACAAGCATTTTTGGTCCTTTTGGTGTGCTGGCTACAGAATTATCTGCTCCATTTCCTGCTGCTTTGGTTTATGTATTTTAACATTTAGTTTTTCAGAGGTATAACACGAGTAGTTTTCCCAGTTAATGGTGGGGTAGTTGAAATAGACCATTATTAGGATGTTTGGTTGAACCCTAATATTTTCCAGAACATATCATCGCCAAAAAGAGGAGTGGAATCCCAAGTGTTGATGGGGGATCTGTAGCAAGCTGCCAATTTGGGATCACTGCAGTTTTGGCTCCAGAGTTAGTTTCACTTTGGATAACTCCTCGGATGCATTTATGCTGAGCAACTAGCCTTGGGAGGTGTGTGGGATATCTCTTAATAATGAATATGGACACATCCTCTACCTTTGGTGTTCCAGTCCAGGTTACGGGTCAAAAGTGTGGTATGAAAGTTGGTAGCCTGGTGCAGTGTGCAGGGGCCTCTGCAAAGCCTTGAACCAGTTCTCAGTCACCGCACGATATTGATGTTTTCCATTTTAAGGAGTGCCCTCGAAAGAGTTGCATTTTGAAATTTAGGACTTCTAGCATTGAGCAGCATTACATCCTCAGATTTTGCTTTCACCTTGTTCCTTTTGTTAATGGGTGGTGCAGGATTTGCTCATTTGAACCTGGTTCAAAAAAAAGGCACTCCATATATGGGTGGCAGTGAGCCTTAGCCAGCATCCGGGAATCCCAGGGCTATACAGGTGCAGTGGCCATCCTCTGGCAAAGCATTGTGGTCTCATCGACCAATGTTGTCCCAGGCAGATACATACCTGATCCCTTAGAAGGACACCTGAAGCTTGAGTTCTCAATTGTTGAAGTCAATCATTTTGTCCTTTTACTGCAGTATTTGGCATCTCTGGGCTAAGTGGGGCAGAACGCTTACTCAGGGCTAGGAGTCATACCCGCTTGGCTACAAGATCGAGAGCTCTTCCATGTCTCTTTTTCATGGCGTAGTCCAGGGAGGTATGGGTCTCTAGGTCATTAACACCAACATGCACAATGACAGAGTCAGTATATTGTAGGCTCTCTTGTGGAGTGACCTGAGAAGTGTGTTATGTGGCAGATCCTGGCACCAGACAGGCAGCTGACAGTAACCTTCTCCTTGTTTAGCCTGGTGAGTGGGACATCAGTATACCTGACTATAGAGTCACCTATGACTAGTGTGTTGGGTATATTGTTTTGCATGGGACATCAGTGTGCCTGACTATAGAGTCACCTATGACTAGTGTGTTGGGTATATTGTTTTCCCTAATATAGATATATATATATATATATATATATATATATATATACATATACATATACATATACATATATTTGCACATAATATCAGAATAAGTGAGTGGGATTTTCATGACAGCATTTGTTTACCAGGTTAGTCCGAATGAACACTAGGTGACTGTTTTCGGCGGAGGCTCGGGGAGAAAAGCTCCAGATACATAGTAAACAATTAAAAAAAAAATAATAAAAATAAATTATACAAGCATAGCTATTTTGTACAAAGAGCATAGAAAATATAAGAGCAAAATCAGTGTTTTACAATTGATGCAGCATACAGTGGTTAGGATACTGAGAAACAATTAGACAAGATAATATACAACAAATATACAATTGCTTGAACATAAATTCAAAAAGAAGTTTCCATAGACAAACAGGGTCATAAACTAGAAATCATAACTAATTGATATGATTTATATTGCATTTATCTTGTTTTAATGATGGTATACGTGTACTATTGTAAGTGTCGTATGTGCACAAATATTTGTATTAATCTATGTATTTACAGTATATTGACAAAGTACTGGGTCACATCAGAGGCTTGGGAGGTTATTGTTAAGAAACTGAGAAGTGTTTTAAAGCTTGGCATTGGATACCATAAGTTCAGGTTATGCTATAAGAGGATAAACTATGTAAAGATAACCATGTCAGCAGCCAAAATACATTACAAGTTGAATATTTTACTGTGCGCATTTTAAAAAATGGATAGACTGGCCCTAAACTCTGGACTGATGCGTTTGATTTTTTATTTTTTTTTTATATATCCTGGGTAATGCTATTCAGAAGTGAAGAGACATACAGGGAACATATTTAGTGGCACACCAGACTGTGATTTTTTTGATGTCTATTGTCATGCAAAGCTGACTAAATAGTTGAATCTAGCAAAGCTAGAAATGTGAAACTGTAGCCCACTGAAGGAGGGGAGATGGGAGGAGTAACCTGGCCAGGAACTGAAACTTGCAAAACTGCTCCTTGAGAAAAGTCTTTTTTATCTCAGTAATTTGTTGACACTTTTGCAAGTTTCTTTCAGAGAATGTGTAGTATATCAGTAGGAACAACATTTGTAAAACTCAACCAAATTACCAGTCAATGACATGAGCTGCAGACTCTCAAACTTGGCAGTTTTTTCAGGTGTTCCATTCTAAGTGAATGGAAGCTCTAGTCTGACAACAGTAGGTAGGGCTATTTGTTCCTCACAGTCTGTGCATTAGCAGGACAGATTTAGCTTTCCAAAGGAATCCGCGATGTCTGCCCCATGAGGGCAGACACAGGTAAAACAAAACAAAAATTAGGAATGAGTACTTATTTTGCTGCAGGCAGCTTTGGGATGTGTAGTAAATCATTGCAAGATAAAAAAAATAAATGTTTTCATCATTTGCCCATAGTGGTCCTTTAATGAATGGGTCACCTGTGGAAATGCCTCATTTTTATTTCTTGTGCATACTGACACCATATCCAAGAAGGGGTTGATGTAGGAAATAATGCCATGGTGTGTCACAGCAGTCGTTGTGCATACATGATCATACTCTTGTAGTGAGCACTGGCCACATTAAATTATTTTGTCACATTGTAGTGAATGTTCATAATTGAGACAAAATGATGATGCTGTTGCAGACAGACATTTGGTTTTGTGTCAAGAAATTAAATTGTGCTTAATTATGGAAAATTTCTGAGGGAATGGCAACTTCAATAATGGTCCTCTTACAACCTCATAGACATTGCTCTTCTGAATGCTGAGTCAGTATTTACTGACATAAAATGATGTCTTGCCCTTGTGGATGGTGATGAATGCTTATGTCCTCTGTTCTTATTGCACATAGCCTGTTTTGCAT
>NC_056744.1:464923256-465148256 GCF_019279795.1 Protopterus annectens | reverse complement strand
ACTATTAAATACACTTGTAATACAATATTATATATTTTTATATATATATATATATATATATATATATATATATATATATATATATATATATATATAAAATATAATAGAATACTTACCATCATAGTACAACTACTGCACTCTATCATTCATCAACATAGTCTCCCTTGCTAGTGATAACAATAAACTTGTCTCATGCCTATTCCTTGACCTTTCTAAAGCCTTTGACACTCTCTCTCACCCACTCCTAGATAAACTCACTAACTTACATCTCTCTCCCCCTACTATCTCCTGGTTCTCCAGCTATTTCTCTACCCACCAGCAATCAGTTAAAATGGCTCTCTGCACTATCCACCCCTCTCACTGTACAAATGGGAGTCCCCTAAGGATCCATACTTGGACCACTACTCTAATATTTTCACCAACTTACTCTACTCCTCTTGTCCCCAATCATCTCTTGTGCAATATGCTGACGACTCAACTGTTATAACCATTGCTGACAACCCAAATGACCTCCACTCAACTACCCAGGCATCCATTCACACCACTGAGACTTGGCTTGGTGATAAACTAATACTTAATCCAAAAAACTAAGCTCCTACTCTTCCTTCCTAAAAACATCACCACACTCAAAAGTACATTTACCATCTTATCCTGCAACACTATCATCTCAGCTGACTCTAGTACTAAATTTCTAGGTGTTACAATAGAGGATTAGCTTAAGTTTGAGCTCCATATTACTAGCTCGGTAAAAAGAACTCATCAGAAACTTGGACACCTTTTCTGTAGCAAGAAATACTTAACCAATACTGCCCGAGTAACTCTCACCCAGGCTTTATTACTCCCAACACTCCTATACAGCTGCCACATATTCATAAACCTAAACTCTACACTTATTTCCAAGCTTGAAACTACCTATAATAAGATCACCAGATTTGCAGCTAACCAAACCTACAAGTCACACCACTGCTTAGCACTACAGCAACTAGACTGGCTAGAATTCCCTCCCCTGCTCCAACTATACCAACTACAAATCACCCAGTCTATCTTCTATCTACCCTCCTTCTGCCCCAGCATTCTCCACTATCGTATCCAAATATTCCCCCTGCTAGGACTCGATGCAGCTCAAATCAAGAATTATTAAACATCTACAAACCCAAAACCAAAATAGGCTGCCTTCTCTCTAACTATAACCCAGCCACATCCTGGAACTAACTCCCCTTGGAAATAAAATCCCTCCGGTATAGCAAAAGTTTCAAATTAGCCACAAGGAAATACCTACAAACAAAATGGTCTTGCCACTGTAGCCAACCACCCTGAAATCAACATCCTTTCACCTATTTCACCACCTCACTCTTACTGTATCTTTAACACTATTCCCCTGCCTCTTCTACCTCTTCCCTTCCTCTATCTCCAACCACTCTTAATTCTTACAGTCTCAAAACAACCTACCTGTCTAGTCTGTCTCCTATACTCTACCTCCCCTACATCTCCTACCAGCCATTCTTACTTTCCTTTCTTGTTTCCAAACTCCTATATAACTAGATCCTACCCACTTTAAATAAGCATCTGCCTAACTAATAACTCGTTCTAAGCAGCTTAAATAATATTGTAACTAGTCACATTTTCTTCTGCTAATTGATTAAAACCTTGTTTGTAACAACTCGCATACTTCTCTGCCAATTGTTAATACTCTGTATAATTGAATTGCCCGAGGAGCTTTTTTTCTCTCTCTAGGTCTCTGCTTGTAAGATCCTATAGCTGATTGTTATTAAAATTTAATAAATTGTTTTCTAGTCCTGAGGAGCTTTTCTCCCCAGGTCTCTGCTGAAAATGAGCCAAAAGCTCAGCCACACTAACCCGGTCAACAAATGCAAAATAAAATAAAAATAAATAAATAAATAAATAAACTTATCAATACAAATAAAAAAATACGGACAGAAAGACACTGACCAAGACTGCAAGTGGAACACACAGCAAATGTGTGACAGTGACCAAGTAAATCGTTGAACAACATTTATTAGAATATATACATTAATAATGCTTACCTATACTATGTTGTTTATTATAAATAATTCATTGTTAGATATCATGTCATATATATAGTGTGTGTATGTGTTTCTGTATACGTGTATGTAAAGTACGTATGTGTGTGTGCGTGTGTGTGTCTGTGCATTTAAATACAGTTAAGTACTTCTGATTTCCTTTTTTTTAGTGTTCTTAATGTAAGGGCACATAGTAAATGTATGTTAAAGTAAATTCAGCTGTATTATAATTGCTCTCTGACAGTGAAAGGACTGAGTCAAAGTCAGTGGGAATCTCTTACAATGCCTCTGCATGTACCAGGTATGCATCCCCCTCTGGAAGGATGTCACACAAAGCATAAAAGACCTTTTTTATGAACAGCATCAGTGCACCTAGTTGATAGGGTTGCCACCTGACTCTCTCTCTCTGCAGTTCTGGCCTGTGCATCTGTGTGTGTGTGTGGGGGGGGGGGGTGCTTAAAATGGTAAATGCATTTATACTTTACAAGAAAAAATATTTACTGACTTTTCTCTAAATGTCACAGAAATCTTTGCTACTAAAGTTATCTTATCACAAATTATTATAAATAACATTTAAAGCTTAGAATTTCAATGTTGTGTTGCTGCTTATACAAATTTGCCAGAAGAGTTGACAATTGCCTTTAAACCCCTGACTGATCCAATTGCTTTGTTTTGCTATGAAAGGTGAGTGTTACGTTCTCTTCCCCTCTGCAATAAAAACAGTGGAAACAATTCCACAGCTTTCTGTATATTTTTATAACAGCTGCTGTGTTCCTGACATTAGCAGGATTAATTGCCCATCTAAGACTGACAGCAGTACCTAAGAAAGTAACCTACAGATTTAACTGTCTCTATGATATGTCATGCAGGTGGAGACGAATTTCTCTGCAAAGTATGTGAGAAGTTGATTTTTTAAAAAAGTAGGTGGGCTTTCCCTTCCTTTGACTCCAATGCAAGGAAATAAAACATTTAAAAACTACAAACAGGTTTCTGGTACATACACAATTCTGAAACCATACTGTAGGGAGAAAAGAAACCTAATGATTGAGTTAAACTGTATGAGAGGGTGGAGTTTTCCTTTAAGTTGTTATCTACGTATGTAGAAAAATGTGACTGCTTTTAAATTTCTTTTGTATGTGGAGCTTTTCCCCCAGGCCTCCATTGAAAATGGGTACTTTTTGGCCCATTCCCGGAAAACAAATAGATAAATATCACACACATTTTATATATATATATATATATATATATATATATATATATATATATATATATATATATAGTCCCTGGACTACATGAAGAGAGACAGACCCTGAGTTGCATCCTGCCCTCACCAAGAATGATACCACAGTATAAAGAAAAAAATTATCAATTTCAACAATTGGCTAAGTTTCTGGTGTCATTCAAAGGGGATCCAGTGTCTGTCCGCCTGGGATGACATGCTCGACAAGCCACGCTACTTCGCTAGAGATAGCTTGCACCTGTCACCCTTAAGCTTTCGAATACTGGCCAAGGCTCTTGCCACCTCCATAGTGCCTTTAGGCAGGGCTCAAAAGACAAACCCACCGCCGTAAACAGCACAAGTAACAAAAAACTGAGGCAATGCTACTCAGTGCCAGAAGTCTAAACCACAAAATGCACACACTCAAGGCACTCCTCAGTATGGAGAAAATCGATATATGTGCAAGAATAGAAACCTGGTTTAAGGCTCCAGAGAGCACCCCAGCACTATCAGGCTACAACTCATACTATACATTTCGGCCCCAGAACCAGGACTGAAATACAAAAGGCGGGGGTGTATCCATATTCATCAAGGATACCCACACCTCCAGGTTAGTGGCACAGCACGATGCTTCAGAGATCATCCACGTGCAATGGGCAAAACTGCAATTCAAATTGTAGCTCGCTACAGATCACCCACCATGCCCCAGGACCCGCATTCCACATTTCTGGAAACACTGGGAAACAAAGGTCCTACCAAACACCCTAATATTGGGTGATTTCAATTACCCAAACATTAACTGGGAGAACTACAAGTACTAACTCCCTTGCCCAACATTTCCTAGAATTTATAAACTCAAATACCCTGGATCAACTGGTCAACATTCCCACCAGAAGTGACAACATATTGGACCTGGTCATCACCAACATGGGCAACTGGTGTTCTACACTGGACGTCAACCCCTCGCTGTTTAGATCTGACCACAAACAATTCACTTCGGATATCCACATTCCACCCCCACCCTGGACAAGGAAACCACCGTGAAAAACTTTTCAAAAGCAAACTTCACGTTACTTAAGACAGAGGTGGAAAGTTTCAAAGCCCCCATGCTAAAGGATAACGCTGTCCAAGCTGCAACATCCTTTACTAATGCATTCTATGGGCACCTACAAGAATGCATTGATCATGTTATCGCAAGCAAAACCAAGACTCACTCCTCTAAGAAAAGGAAACCAGTCTGGTGGATCCCTGCCATAAACAAGCTATACAATAGAAGGAGGAAACTAGTACAGAAAAGAGTAAAATCCCAAGAAGGGAAGACATCCCTGATCATTATCAGCAAGAAACTATGATCCCTTATAAACTCATCCAAGGCACGCTTCTAAAGAAAAATTGCCAAGGACTCAAAAGATAACCGCAAGGCATTCTTTAGCTATGTCAAGAATCTAAGTGGCAATGCTCAGATCTGCTCTGAGTTAGTGCAGAATGGCACAAAATACACTGAACCGACCAATCTCGCCAACATCCTGGCAGACAGGTTCAGTGCAAACTTCACCCTTCTCACCCCCAAAAGGGCCCATAACCAAACCAGAAAAATGTAGAGCCCCTGAAATCAGGCACTCAGGTTAAAACAGCCCTCTCCAAAGCAAAAAACATGGTGTCCCAGGCTGCGTCCTACAAGAGCTCAAAAACAAACTAACCCCTCACCTAAACACACTGTTCAAACTCAGCCTCTCCACAGGCTACATACCCATAGAATAACACACAGCAATGGTTAATCCGCTCCACAAAGTAGAGCCACAACAGACCCCGGGAACTACCTCCCTGTAAGCCTGACTAGCTTGGTCTGCAAGGCTATGGAGAGCATCATCATGGAACTCATTAACAGAGAACCTCCAAACACTGGACCCAGATCATGCCTCATAAACCTGGTGGACTTCTTTGAGACAGTTACCAAGGCTATAGACAAAAAATATATTATGCGTACATGCATTACGATATTCTTTGTACATGTGTATATATTTTGATAGAGATATGTTATAATACATATTAATTTACATATATAGTTTATATTTTTGTACATACACACACACATATATATATATATATATATATATATATATATATATATATATATATATATTGCAAGACAAATTTGAGAACGGTTTGTTAAATAAGGTGTAATAATGCATTTTTTGGATGTGCTGTTAGGCAATTGCATTGTCAGCAATCAACTATCTCTCTTACTCCTATATGCAATAGAATCATATTGGCTGATTTATCAGCCCTCAGTTTGCAGTAGACCTCGACTTTGTTCAACTGCACGGAAGCCAAGTTTCCCTCGAGTACTAACAAAGTAATTATCTTTTTTAACTACAGGATGTACAATACAGTGCCCCGTACTTTGCCTTTTTTAACTGCCCTCTAGCTGTAACTGGGTTCACCAGTGTGGACCAAATGTGCCCTGTCTGAAGTACTAAGATATCTAGCCATTGACATAACCGATTATGCAGAGTGATTGACTTTCTGTATAATACTTTACTTTAGTGGGTAATTGTGCCAAATCTCTTCAAACAGTGACAGATTTCAGACCTATCTGATGTCTTGACACATACGGCCCTTTAATAGTCACTGGATGACAGACTACATGGATGATGTTTTCAAATCCTGCAAAGGCCATGTAGGTTGAAGTTACTAATGACTGGATAAGATCCTGACGAGGTCACTCCAGGTGCTGCATGTTTCTCAATGCGGAACATGCTAAACTTTTCATTGCACCTCATCAGTGGTGCTATGACTGTGGAATCTAATGCTACTATTCCATCCTAGGATGTGCTGCCAACTCCCTTACTTATAAGGTTCACCACCGAGAAATAAATTTTGCCGCAGTACATACATTGTATGCTAAGTTGATGTTACAGTATGACTACCTGCATCTCTAACTACATACTGTACTCTTAGAGGGCTGGTGTTGGTCTGGTAATTTGCTGTCGAAAATTGGTTTTCAACAGCATTTGTTTTTCACTGCAATTTCTATCTGCATTATGCCTTTCTGTAACATATCATTATCCTCACATGATTTAGTGTGCCACCAAGTTTGCAGTTGTCCGTGATCCTGGGTAACAAAAGACCATCAGCTTTTGCCAGGACTTCTTAGTCAGCTATTACAAATAGTGGAGGGGGGGGCAGAACAGATAAGTTGTGCAGCCGCATTAATTGTCCTCTTTTGGGAGGTGTATTCTCACATGTTGACAATGTGCGTCACGCCCATGAGCCATTTAGGTTCATAGGGTGTACTAGGCTAATAGCCCTGGAGCCTTTACAAGCCTAGCCCAATAGGATTACCCTGGCATTGTGCCACCCGACCTTAGTTCCCAGTGCCTTTGTTGAGTAGAGCCACTGGAGTGATGCCTGGGGTGAATATTCTACTTCAAATCCACTCATCAAGATTGCTCTTGAAGAGGGCCAGTGAGGTGCTCTGTTTGACATGTAAGGGAAGTCTATTCCATAGCATGGGCAGTCTCTGGGTTATGAACCTGTCCAACCAGTTTGTTCTGTTGATTGTGGTATTGAGGTTGAGGTCTCTGGAGTGTGTGGTGGGATTGGGATTTCTTTAAATGTAGCATTTTTAACAGAGCTGGATCAACCATGAATTTGGAAATAAAGCAGAGATTGCCTCTAAGTAGTCGATATGAGACAGACAATAGTGGAGTTTTTTTGAGTCTGTCCATATAGAAGTGTTTTAAGGCCTAGGACTCCAGTCGTTGCAGTTGTTTAGTGAGGTACATGCCAAATGGGGCATTATACTCGATGATTGGCCAAATGAGGGAAGAGTAGAGGGAGACCATGATCTCTTTCTTTCTGGATGCAAAACCCTATGTGCCACATAGGACTTTCTGACCACAGTGGCAATGTGGTGGTCAAAAGAGAGGTTGCTGTCAACCTGTGTTCTCAGATCTCTTATAACTCCTTCTGTGTTCAGTGGACTACCATCTATGTGTTAGTTCATGGGAACCAGGTTTTTCCCCAAAGGGAATGACGACACATTTTGTAGCATTGAGCTTAAGGCCATGGTTCTGACACCAGTCAGTGGTCTCAGTGAGGTCTTTCTGTAGGATGCCAGCATCACATAGGGAATTAATAATAGCTCCACACCTGCAATCATCTGCGAACTTTGTCAGCCAGAGTCCCTTCATGTTGGCCTGGACTTCAGAGAAGTAGATACCAAACAGGAGAGGGCCCAGGACTGAATCCTGTGGGACTCCACTCGTGACAGGTCAGCAGTCTGACTTGGAGTCAGCTATTTTTCACACTGTGGGTTCTTGCACAAATGTAGATGTTCTCCATTTTAAGGAGTGTTTCGAGCAAGTGCATTTTGAGATTTAGACTTCTAGCATTGAGCAGCATGACCCTCGGATTGCATTTGTTTGTAGCTGTTAGTGTTAATTTGGTGTTTGGAACACAGTCTAAAAAAGCACTATAGGGGTGGCAACAGCCTTTGCCAGTATCCAGAAGTCCAGGGGTGACAGATGCAGGCAATCTCTGGTAAAGCATCGAGGTCCGTCAATCATGTCATACCAAGCAGACAGATACTGGATCCCCTTTGAATGACACTAGAAACAGCCAATTGTTGAAATCAATAATTTTCTGCTTGTACTGTGGTATCATTCTGGGTGATTGTAGGTGGCTGTGCAGGGATAGGGAACATACCAACCTGGGCTACATAATCTGAGAGCTCAGTGTCTCTTCATGTAGTCCAGGGAGGTACGTCTCAGGTCATTCACACCCACATGTACAATGACAGAGTCATATTTGTATGTGTTGTTGAGGGACCTGAGTGCGTGCGTTATCTGGTGGATCCTGGCACCTGACAGGCAGCTGACTGTTACTTTCTTCTTATTCAGCCTAGTGAGTGAGACATCAGTGCAACTCAATACCAAGTTACTAGTGTGCTGGGCATGCTGTTTTGCCTTAGGGGCTTTGATTGAGTGGCACACAGTAAGAGAATTATGTGTCTCATGATTGGTCTTGTGTTGCGGTGGTCGAGTGCGTTTCTGCCTTGCAGGTCTCTGCTGTTTGGGTAGATTTTTATTGACAGCCTCCAGGAAGGTGGGTGTGTGGTTTGTGTTTTTATGTGAAGGCAGTGTGAAGGTGCGTGTTTTGGAGAGCTATGTATTCCATGTGGTGTGGTGCCAGTGTTGACCTTCTCCTCTTGGCTATCTACTCCAGTATTGGCTGGAGAGTGCGTGGCATCCAGTTTGGATATACAAGTGGATTTCTTGCAAGTCTGAGTGTGGGGAGGTAAGAGGAGAGGATTGTCAGTGTACATGAGGCAGTTGCTACATTGCCTCAGGATGCCCAAGTTCACCAGATTTAACAGGAGAAAGCACAGGAAACTGACCCTTAGACATGCCTGGAGGAGTGGGCATTAATAATAAGTACTGGAGCTGTTTACTTGTAGTTGTGTGCTACAAAACTTGCTACAAGAGGTCTGGTAAAGTACTAGACTAAGAAGCTTGACAGTAGTAGTGACCCAATATTTAAAGAATATCCAAGTATATTTTATAAAAATGCTTGTTAAATTATGTCAAATGCCTTACTCAGGTCATGTTATGCAGTATGCAACATCTTTGCATCCATTGAGAGCATAGTTACCTACTCAAAGATGTCAAGGAGCAGCTGCAGTCATCAACAACCAGTCACAGTGCACACTGGGTATTAGCAAATGAATTGCCATATTCCAATGCCATTGATGTTGAGGTTCAAGATAATTCTTTTCTGTTGCTTTTCAATTGATGCAATTCAGGTTTCTGGATATAGAATTCTCTTGGCTTTAATAATAGCCATAGATAATATACTGCTGATCTCAAATTATGTAGATTTGGTAAGAATGGGTTGTACAGAGTTTTCCTCCGATATGTGATAAAGCACTTTTGCAATACATTAAAAAGAGGTCACCTAGGAGCTGATCAACTGTATCACAGTCTCACATTTGCCTGCTTTTGTGGAAGGTGATGCAGTGTAGTTCCTGGTGAAGAAATAGATGTAACTACATTTGAAAGTTGCTATCTCTGCACATCTTTCTTAAGGCAAAGAAATCCATACCTAGGTGTGTGTGTGTGTATATATATATTTACATAATTCAACTGTTGCTCATAGTTTGGAGGGGTGTAGTGTGCTATACACGTTAATGTCACTTTAAGAATGAGAAGGTGATGCATATATAGATTGTCTGAAGTTGAAAATTGGGTTATTGAGCGCACACACACACACACACACACACACACACACACATATATATATATATATATATATATATATATATATATATATATATATATATATATATACACATCTCGACCAACCAAACCCAGCACTAGTTCACATTCATTATTTACTGGAATAGTACCATAATGAGCAAGAAAGTGTTAGACCAGCTCTTACTAACAAATTTATTGACCATTTATATTCCATTTGTATTTCATGGCTTCGGATAGCCGCCACGACACCACAGCAAACCGGTTTCACCCAATAGGCATCATCAGTGCTCAATAATCTGGATTTCCAACTTCAGGCAATTTATATATGCATCACCTTCTCATTCTTAAAGTGACATTAACATGTACACCCCTCCAAACTTTGAACAACAGTTGAAATATGTACAACTTTAAAAATACAACAGACGAGTAGATGTAATAAACAAAAAAAAACACAACAGCACTCCAACCGGAATGCTAGTGATATAAATACAAATCTATATATGCACCTGCATATAAATGCTTTTTCTAAAAAGATGTGATGTACTAACTAACAAGCCTACATGTGTAAATTATACATGTCTATATACTAAGGGCAATGTAAACTATAAATTCTCATTTAATCCCGGTTTATAGAGAGCTCCCAACTTAAGTATCCACATTTTTTCTTTATTATCCAATATTTTGTGTTTTTTTGTCAGAGTAATATTGTCATCCAAAATTCTGTCTATTCCTAAAAAAATAAAATGTGCTCCAGTCTGATCCAAATGATGCTTGTACAAAGCACTGCGGGTTCTTCTACAATTTGTGTCACTTATATGAAGGGGCCATCCTGTGTTTAAAGGATCTAGAGATCTGTCCAATATAGAAGGCACCACACTTGCATACTGCCATATATATAATCCAATCACTGTTACATGTAATAAGGACCCTAACATCATATACTCTAGAGGTATAAACAGATGTAAAAGATTTTGTTTTAGAAACTACCTTACAGTACACACAATTCCCACAGAATGTATTACCTCTTATCTGATCACTTCACCTTTCTTTGCCCATAAAATAACTTTTCTTATGTTTATTAAAATATTCTTCTAAATTCTTCCCCCTTCGATAACCAAAATTACAGTGGTCATCTACTATTTGCTCAAAGAAGGGATCATTTCTTAAAATGGGCCAATGTTTGTCAATTATCTGTTTTATTCTAAAAGTGTTAGTACCAAAGGTAGTAATAAATCTCAATTTATCATTTGTCTTACCATCTTTTACATTACCTGTTTCTGTCCTGTTTGTTGCTAAATTCAAAAGCTCTGGATATTAATTTATTCTCATATCCCCTATGCATAAATCTTCTTTGCATATCTACTGCCTCTTTCAAAATCTTGCTGCTTACTACAGAGGCATTTAACCTCACAAATTGTGCCTTTGATATATTTCTGCCAATATGTGCAGGATGGCAACTTTTTGCTTCTAATATGGAATTTTTAGAAAAAAAGGTTTCCTAAACAGACTTGTAACCACAGTCCCATCTATCAATTTGGTGTAGGTCCCCATCAGTGAGTGGTTATATGTCTATTTACTTGTTTAATTAAGCCACACCATACCGCAAATAACCACATCAGTACTTGACTGTTGATGTTACGGGCTGTCAGAGACATATCAAACAATGCTAAGGTTTCTTTTTAAGTATTGATAGCAATTTGACATGTTGTTCTTCTGGTGTTGCAGTTATACACCCTAAAAGTGTTAAACAGTATGGATGTAACATTGTTCAGTGTCAGCACTGTGTATTTGGTACTTAATCTAGTGTGAACAACTGCATTAATATTACATGTTAATGTACATGCATTCCATTAAAAATTTTTGGAGATATAAATAAGTGAAAGCTAGATGGTAATGCAGATGTGGGCTGGACATTGAAAGGCCATGGATCTACGCTGTGGAACTTCCGCAATGCAAAATGGGGGAATAGGTATGCAGTAATACATCTTTAAGGTTGGTTTTCAAATTTACAATAAAAGTATTATTACAGATGGCTTAACTGAAGTTAGGCTTACACACACAAGTTAAAGTTGGCAATATGTATTTAACAGTCATAGAACTATAGGAGGTTACTAGGATAACAGCCCTGAGGCCCTTATAAACCTAGCCAAGACTTTAGCCAATGTTTAGACAAATCAGCACCCAATGCCCCTGTCCAGCAGGGACATGGCTGGAATAACAGGGGTATATTTTCTGTTTCCCATCCAGTTATCCAGGTTGCACATAAAAATGGGTAAAGAGGTACTCTACTTGATGTGGACAGGGAGTCTATTCCATAGAGGAGGGAGTCTCTGGGAGACAAATCTGTCCTGTCAACAAGTCCTGTTCATGTCACAGACCAGGTTGAGGCCACGAGTGCAGGTTACTAGAGTGGAGCTTGACTTGTGGATATGCAGCAGTCCAATCAAGGTGGGGTCCATGATCACCTTGTATGCCAGACAGAAGTCACCTCTGAGGAGTCTGTATGAAACTGAGTAGCGGGATAGGACTTTTAGCCTATCTGTGCATGGTAGATGTTTTGAGGCCCTGGATTCTCATGGTGAGGATCCTCTGTGGTCTCTCCAGCTGCTGCATGTGTTTTGCAAGGTGCATTGTACTCAATGGGCCTTATAAGGGAAGAATACAGGGATGTCATGACCTCCTTGTTCCCGGACGACATACCCTTACTTATGAAGTGGGCCCTGTAGAAGGCTTTCCATACCACAGAAGCAACATGGTGGTCCAAAGTCAGGTTGCTATAAACCAGGATGCCCAAATCCATCATGCCTGAGTGCTTAGGACTTTGTTATGAATGTGATAATTTGTGGGGACGTCACTCTCCCCAAAGGGGATGATGCATTTTTTGCTATTCATGCATTGTTTCATAACACAGACATCACCTTTATACTCTTGTGTGTGTTAATACACAGGCATAAAGAACAGATATGCATACTGCTGGAAGAACCACTGACGGGCACTAAGGAAGTCATCGCAGCGGTCATCAGTGTAAGTATTTGTGTGTTGGAAGCATTACAACATAGTTGCCTGTGACAGTTTAATTTTCTGTTCAGATGTGTGATATTGAATTTACATTGTTTGTTTCTCTTGATTTCTAAGAACAGGCTGCTGTATTATCGGAGGAGGTAGTGATCACCAGCATGGAGTATGCCGATGGAGAGACAGGAAGAGATAATGCAGCACAACATGACTCCAAACTTGGAATGAGCAGTGGATCGATTCCCTCTGCTACTACACATGGAAAAAACATAGTAAAACTACAGAAATAACAGCATCTAACAGCACAGTGTCAAAAGTATGAAAGAGGCCACAGGAGATCACGGAGTCTTGGTAGTTGAACTAAGGTGTCAAGTGTGGCAACACCGACTTCGGCTGTAAGATCTTCTGTACATGACGCCGAATGTATGGCCTCAACATGGATAGATGCTAGCACACAGTTCCCAGAAAATGATGAGTCACCAGCACAAATTCTTAAGGACCACACTTATGTAAAGAGGGGTAACCCAGACACTGAAATGAGAAGTAGTAATAACATCTCAGTGATGGAGCAAGGAGTGCAAGTGGATCTGTTAAATGATAATGAAGAAATGACAGATGTGGACCTATTCAATGATGACTTTTTGGAATTAGCGATGCCTTCTGCTATGGTGTGCTGTAGTACCCCAGTGAAAAGTAAAGAAACCATCAACTGACAAGTGATGCCCAGACAATGTATGAAGATATAAATGACCACCATAAAGAAGACCCTGACTGGTGTGAGCCATCTACCACCATGTCTAAATCAGACTTTGATGAGACTCTGGAGTATGAAAATGTGGAGCAGCAGATGGTCTTACAATGGAAATTTATTGTGTCTGAAGGCTGCCTGGATCAATTGTTGAGAAGAATGACATGTCCTGACTGTAAAGCACCAGCATGTGAAGACTATGAGAAAAGACATGTTGGATCCATGTTTGCAACAAAAGTAATGTGTCTGAATGAACATGAAATTGTAAGATGGCAAAGCCAACCAGTCCTGGGTAGAATGCCTGTGGGAAATCTTTTGAATGCAGCAGGTGTATTAGTTAGTAGAAGTACATATGCACATATAGCGAGGTTTTGTGCATATGTGGGTCTGGAGTTCATTAGCCAGACAACATTTTATGACCTACAGTGGGAGTACTTATTTCCAGTGGTTCAACAAAGGTGGAGTACACATCAGCAAGAACTGCTACAAGACATTCAAGGTAAAAAAACTGTGAGATTAACAAGACATTGAAGGTAAAACAGTGAAATTATCAGGTGATGGCCGATGTGACAGCCCGGGCTATTCAGCAAAGTACTGCTGTTACAGTTTGATGGATATGGACTCAGGATATCTCGGTAGAGCAATTTGGCGATGAAATTTCTTCAGTAGCTTTGGAAAAAAAAAAGGCATTCCTAAACTGTATTTGGAACTTGCATAGACGATGTAAAAATAAGTGTAGTAGCAACGGACAGACATCGAGGGATTGTGGTGATGTTCTGAAACATGTGATGGAAATGCACAGTTACTGCTGGAAAAGTGGAAGTCTCTCATCCATCACATAACACACAGGCAAACCTGAGACTTGGGAGAGAAATTCTGTGCCTATGAGTATGAGATTCCATTGCCAGACATGGAAACAACAGTGGTTGGAGGTTGGTGATGCTCCACACATTGCACTGGTGAAGATTGTGACCAACACAACACTGATGAATGATCTGAAACACTTAACACAGTTCTGCCACACTTGCAGTTTGGAAGTGTTTCACGCTCTGCTGTGCAAGTATTGCCCGAAATTTGAGCATTTTTCAAACAGTGGAACAAAAGTACGCACAATGCTAGCCATTTTTGATCATAACGCCAATGTGAATAGTCAGCAAGCAGTAGTACATAACCTGAAGAGTAACTGCGCAAAAAGGAGATCTGCGATACCGAATCGTGTATCCTAAGGCAAAACAGGAATGGGTTGCAAAGCCAATTTCTGAAGACAGAAAATATGACTATATCTTTGATATGATTGTGGATGTCCTCTTGATAAAGCATCTGAACCAAAAAATATTGCCAATTATGAGAAACCAGATAAAGCAAAGGCATATATCGCGATTTGTTAAGTCACAGAATCATTGATTACTGTTGCATGTAGTCAACATGATAGAAGTGTGAGTGAGAGTAATGCTGCACCAGGCATACATGTGTGATCTGCAGTGATGTGTGAATTGCGGTGTAGCCAGTGCCCATTGCAAATAACATCAATTGCTCTTGCCTACAATCAACTGCAGATTAATTTTTATACAAGACAGAAGGATGAAGTCAGAGAAAAGTAACAAATGGGAGTTGCTAGTGCATGTTAGCATTGCTTACAAATGACAACAGGAATTGTGAAAAGTCTGAAATTGATGGTGTGTGCATAAGACTTGAGTTGAAAGTGGAATCTACAGTTACGGTGTAGCTGCTGAAGAAATTGTTAATGATCAGCTGGATAGTTCTGACAAGGAGAAGGAGGTCTTTGACACTGAGATAGTTGTTTCGTTGATGGTCTTGGTTTGTGGGTGTGATTACAACGTTGTGGATGAGTATGCAACAGAGCTGCTGGATAGTTATAGTGTGTCAACATCATGGTTACTGATGGGCATGAAGGAACACACGAGTTGAGGAGCATCAAGTTCCACAACCAATTGTTAGGTTTGTACAGGCTGTACAAAACAGGATGAAAATGAGCAACCATATTGGGAAGTTATAATGTGTATAAGAGCACAGTGTATATACAGTATCAACATCCAGCGGTAATAGACAAAGGAAATCAATGCAATGAGGGTAACCCATGAAAACACTGGGAGAAGGAGAGAGTCTGAGAGGTTCTTTGACATGTGAAAAGTAGTGGTTGACTTGAAATGTTGCTCTAGATTAAACACACGGTGCTAGTGAACTGAAGGTGATCCATGAATGACTGACGGGCACCGGATATTGTTTAATTTCAATTTCCTTTCATGGGCCTTTACAACTGTAAGCATTTTAAACACTTTTAGACTTCAAATCACAGAATTGTTATAGTCTGCAGTGTCAGACAAACAACAGATTTGTGGACAGTCTGTGTACATTGCACAATGTCGGATAGGTAATGACTTTTTTGATACAATTTCAAGTTTGCAAGGAAGAGCAGGGTAATATTTACTGTCTGTGTTATTTTTTTTGCTGCATTAAACATTACTTAACTATACTGTCCAAAATAGAATATGGATGGATGTCAGTAGAAAGGATAGTAACATGGCTTACTGTCTCAGTTATGTAAATGTTTGGAAGATATACTAATAATCGCTTAATGTTGGTAGTGGAACGGTTGCAATGCAGTTCACAGAACGATGAAGTTTACCGCTGAGGGCTGCTTGTGAGGATGTGAGAAAAGATTACAAGCCTTTATCGTGATCACTTCTTGATTAATGGGAGACTCTGACAGCTCCTAAGGATGGTCAGTGCTTAGGGCCCAACACTTAAGGTCCCTTATGTGTACCATACATATAATGGCTATGGAAACCGTGAAAATGCTTGTAAATTCATTGGATTAGGAACAACAATCAGTTTTCAAATCGCTACTGATTGCAAATGGCAAACTGAAAATGAGGTGGAACAGTTGAGTTAAGGGTCATTATGAGCATTGGAGAAGTCAAGTGCATGTTTCAGATTGGCTTTGGAGTCTAGGAACAAACTAACTGTACACTCTTGAAATGAAGTACAATACAGCAGCAAATATCAACCATTATGGTAAGTGCATAACCTTAATTTCTTCTGACAGTGTTGTGCGAGAGTGTTGTGCGAGTGTGTGTGTCAGCTGGTTAGAGTCCAGTAGGCAAATGTGGAATTAGTTGACACTGCTATTCTGGTGAAGACCACCTTACTTCTGCATATATTTTTATATGCATGACAATAGACTCATTGGCATGTCAATTACTCCGCTATGATTAGCCTTCTACCATTCCTTTTGCTATAAGTCACCTATAATTTTGCTTGCTGAGTATTAGTGTATCTGCACAATTGCATATTCATGCATGGTGTACATGGCATATCGGAGAACTGGTAAGCACAGTTGAAATGACCACCCAGTGCATCACTGCAAGCAGGATAGTTGTGTGCATGCACGTGGCTTCCTATACTAGGATAGAAGTTGATGATCGGAGGATGTCCGTTGGTAGGATCCACAGCAAACATTACAGCGATGTTCTTTAGTAACTGTGGCCAACGCAGCAGGACTAAGCAGTACATGGTTTGTGTACAAGTATGTATCGCTTACGGACCTTGAAATAGAAAGCCACTTTGTAGATGCAGTTTGAGTGAGAGTGGGAGGGAGATGGAAAGCTGGTCCAGCGTTTGTACTGTAGCTTATTTCAAATCATGGGTATGGATTTAATGACTAAATAGAAGTTGCTTTGCTAACAGTACACTTAAACCACTGTATTCCAGACGAATGCCAATTTATTTATTTATTTCCAGTTTGATGACCAGGGAAGTCCACTGGGCTCAAGGAGCCCATTGTCAGTGGAGGCCCGGGGAGAAAAGCTCCAACAATACAAAATACAGTGGGATACAGAATACAGTACAAAATACAGTAGGGTACATATTCAAGTAAATACACAGAATATAAGTACACAGCAAATGCAAAGTAGAAATACAAAAACATATGCTGCTTAAAGAAAACTATTTACAATATCTGTCTAAAAACTGTTGTAGAATTTCTTCTTGTTTTTGCAAAATGGAAAAAAGTGTGTGTGTCAGCATGCATAAATGTATGCCTGTAGGATGTCTGTGGTGTAACCGACAATGATGGAGCAAAGAATGAATGACACTGCTTTGCTGCACTCCTGTTGGGATAGTTGTGCCACTTCAGCAGGCTTGCAACCATTAATCAGATAATATGTTATGTGTTCTCACTGACACCAGAAAAGACAAGCCAGTTGACATCGGAGCAGTGTTTTGTGGAGAGGTGAGTAAAGGACACCTCAGTGGTCCAACACTTGTAGGTGTGTTCATTCCATTATGTACACATGGTGTTCTTGTTCTAACACAGAACAAGTGGTGAAAATGGTGCATGTGTGCGCATGTGTATATGTGCAAGCATGTATGTTAGTGCATATGTGAGTAAGTAAACATGCACGTGTGAGTGTGTGACAGCATTTCTTCAGGCATGTCTGGTTTTTGGTGCAACATAGAAAGATGGATCAAAGGTGGATACTTCCTGCTCTGGAGAGAGGCGCATGTGTGTCTGTGTGACTGCAGGAATTTGAGTGATGTATGTGTATGTCTGTGTGAGCGCATATGTGGAATCATGTAAGGTGCATAGTGTGACATAGAATCGTGGATCAAAGCTGCAGTGGAAGCTTATTGCTCTACATAGAGGTGCACATGGTTGGGTGAATGCAGTAATCGGAGTACATATACATTGGAGAACATGTGCATATGAGTGCGAGCTCATGCATGGAGGTATGCATGGTGTACGAGAGAGATATCTATCTAAATTGGACTGGCAACTCCCTGCTGTAAAGAAAGGTGGTTCTGGCTGCATCTATGTCTGGCTGCATGTGTGTGTGCATCTGCATGTGTGTGTGCACATCTGTATGATGCATGGGATGTAACGAAGAACTGTGGGGGAAAAGCTGAACACCTCCTTGCTGCCCTTATTTGGGGAGAGCTGCGTCAGTGCAGTGGGCTTGTTTCAATTACAGGGGTGATGACACGAGGTGACAATGTCAGTACCTTAGGCAACCCACTTGGAATTTAAGCAGTGTTCTGTGGAGAGATGGGTAATGCAGCACATTTTAGCCGTACATTGCTTGTGTGTGTGTGTGTGTGTGTGTGTGTGTGTGTCTCTGTACACAGGGTGTACATGATGTAACATATAACGTGCTGAAAATGGTCTGGGGGTGCATGTGTGTTTGCTTTTATGTGTGTATGTGTTTGCATTTGCGTGTGTTCAATTATGCACACAGGGTGTCCATGGTGTAGCATAAAACAAGTGATGAAGGTGATGTAAGCTTGTGTGCATGAGTGTAGGTGTCCGAGTACATGTGCATGTATGTGTGTGTGAGTGAATGTGTGGAGGCATGCATGGTATTACAGTGAATCATGGATTATAGCTGGTCTGGCTTTACAGACTTGTGTGTGCGCACGCGCCTGGATGATGTATGTGGTGTATTGCAGAACTGTGGAACAAAGCTGAATTGACACCTCCTTGCTATCCTGCTGTGTGGAGAGTTGTGTCAGTGCAGCGGGCTTGCATCAATTACAGGGGTGATGTTACGAGATGGCAATGTCAGTGCCTTAGACAACCCCCTTGAAATTGAAGCAGTGTTTTGTGGAGAGGTGGGTAATGCAACACACTTCAGTGGTACATTGCTTGTATGTGTGTGTGTGTGTGTGTGTGTGTGTGTGTGTGTGTGTCTCATAAGAGGAGAGTGTACATGGAGTAACATAGAACATGTGATGAAAATGGTCTGGTGTGCATGTTTGTTCATGTATGCAGACATGGTGTCACATAAAACAAGTGCTGAAGGGGATGTGTGCATGAGTGTAGGTGTCCGAGTACATGTGTATGTGTGTGAGCGAATGTGTGGAGGCATGCATGGTATCAGTGAGACATGGATTATTGCAGGTCTGGCGTACAGGCATGTGCATGTCTGCATGTGTGTCTGCAAGCATTCCTGTACATCTGTGGTATAAAGGTGTGGAGTACAGATGGACTGACACCTCCCTACTAACCTGCTTTGGGGAGAGCTATCTCAAGGGCAGTGAGTTGTATACAATTAGTGTGGGGGGGTAGTGTTGCAAGATATGAGTTTCATTAACTCTGTAAATGCATGAATGGATTGATGGTGGTGTGATGAGGGACAGCAGGGTTATAGTGTTTTTGTGTCAAACCAGCATACATCACAAGTGTACCTAATTTGGCCTTACACTTTTGCTCTGACATGGTGGAATCTAAATACATTCTTGAATAAGGTTTTGGATTGTCTTGAACAAACAATGAAAATTCTTGCAGTGTAGGAATAATTATCATGAAATGGATGACAGTTTATGCACTCTGTGTGATATGAACCAAAGTAGTAGTACTGCTACTTAGAAAAGCTTTATAACTTTGAAGCTTTGTCAACAAGTCAAGTTTGTTGCTGAAAGGGTAAGAGATATGCTTTAAAGAATACAACTAAAAAAAGGCTGCATGAAGTTATTGTAAGAAAACGTAGTGGCTGACATAAGAGCCTAGGAAGGCTACTGTTAAGATTTAAAAAAAAAAAAAGTTTGGCACTATGGTTCATGTTATGCTATATAAAAGTAAGTTGGCAAAAATAAGTATGTGGCCAGCAAGTAAGCACTATACACTCCAAAGCAAATATTTCAGTGTCCATTTGAGAAAATTGATATAGTGGACAAAAAAGTTGAATTCAGATTAGAGTTTTTTTTTTTTCCTCCCAGTTTGCCTGGAATAGTGTAAGTCAACAGTAAGGAAGAATGAGTCATTAGGAAAGAGTTTTAGTGGCACACCAGGCTGATTTGTTTGATGTCTATTGTCATGCAGGGTTGCTAATTAGCTGAACCTAGCCCATACCTCCCAACCGTACCGAATTACTCGGTTTTTAGGGTCCAAATAATGGAGCACCCCTTTATTCCCAATTTTCCCCCCAGCTTTTTATTTAATTTTTTTTCCGCACTTTTGGAATTAATCTCAAGGACTTACATTTCCGACTGGCTCTTCATTTTTGAATGGACTGTATTCTGGCACTCAAGAATTATCATTATGGATGTATTCTGGCTGCACTCAAGAAGGTCGAATGGGCTGGACACTTGAAGGTAAGGTTTTATTTTGAATGGGCTGGACTTGAGAGCAGGAAAGGATTTGGACTGGCTGTACTTGTAAGAGTTTTAGACTTTGGAAGTCTGTTCAGGTATCTGAACAGAACTGGTGTAGCACGAGAGGATTCGCGTTTCGAGTGGACTGGCTGTACTTGTAAGCTACGCATTTTCAGCCTGGGGTAGCACATCTCAGTAACTTAATTTCTCCACAAATTGCATTAAATAGCCAGTGGGAAGAAGACTATAGTAGTTATTGTAGACTCCTCTCCGCTTCACTGCTAGCTTCCGGTACACACTCCAAAGTTCAAAATTTTCCCCCAATCCACAAGCACTGATTCAGCACACTAATGGAGTCAGTATATGGGCAGTATATGGGCAGGACTACACTAACCTCCACAGCAAGCAGTTGACTGAAGTGTTGTAGGCTTGATATCTTGATTGGGCAGTTTTAGTTGGCTACTGGTTGCAACAGTGATCAGAAGACTTGCTAATGGCCATTCCCAAATTCCCGTTCCATATATATGGGGCAGTCTACTTGTTTGGCAGAATATAAGCCATCCCATTTTTTTGACAAAAAAAAGCAAAGAGTTGCTACTTAACTGTCCTCCTAAATTATACATTAAAGTGTGGGTATGCGTGTAGCTGGCAGTTCATGTGAGAAGTACCATTTATCACGGAGTCATTACTAGTAGATTCTGTAATTCTAACAGAATCCGTTAAAGTACCATAATTTGAATAGAAGAGAAATGCATTTACTGTATAATACCATAAACACGTTTCAGCTCTCTACATTATCTGCAGAAGGGTAACTAGTTTAAATTAAAACAAACCAAGACTATAGCTTGCTATAGGGTTCCATTTTGCAATGCGGTTTTGATCAGCATCAAAGAGGTTTAGTTTATAAGCAGCTGCATCCACCACCTTTATGTCATGTCTGAAATAAAGGTGTACAAAGTTGGAGCTTGCATTTATGTAGGACTTAATGAAGTAGTATCGGTGTACAAAGAATTGCTAGCTGTTAGATGTTTAATATGAATGTGTATTTTATCTGTACTCTGTCTCCTTGTCAAAGGGAGATCACTTTCACAAAGTGGGATTAGTGAAAGCAGGTTTTTTGACTTAAGGCTACATTCTGAAAGATGGAGAAAAATGTTTTCTGATTTGAAAAATAAAAATGTGTGTGTCTGTGTCGCCCAAACACCAAGACAGACAATCTTGAAGGGAAATGAAAGCTTACTCTACCAAGCTACAGTATTTGAAATTTCATAGTTTAAACTACAGCTTTTTTAGAGACAAGCTCTGCCTGTCCTTTAAAGCATTTGACAATGATCTAGTAAGAGTTATTCTTGGGTTACATATGTATATTAACCTCGAAATGTACAGGCAGATTAATTCTGTTTTTGTTGCACCAAATGCGAGAGCATGTAAAAGAAGGAAGTTTTATTAGACATTTTTTCTTTGAATAAGTTACAATTTAGTACTTGCCATAAGGATATCAACATTCTCTGGGTTATTTAAAGAGAATCCATTCTTGGGTAGAGTGCCATGTATATTAAACAAAGTTTTTGAGTAAATGTTCTGTATTGGCAAACAGGCCTTAATGCAGGTTACTGCATACAGATGAACTGAATAATAGGACATGTTGCAGGCATGGGGAGCATGGGTTCTGTCTCAAAAAAATACAGATTTGGACTGTGTTGTGAAAGCAGTAGTCTATTGAGACGTTCAGGTGTTTGAAAGGAGAACATAAGTTGGCATAACAAGTTAAAGTACCACTCCCTGTACTTGATGTATGTTATGGTAGATGACTGACAAGTCTTCTAACTTTGTGGCTACCTCCTTGGCATAAATGGGTAAATCACTGACTGTGGCTTATATAATCTTATGATTTATTTACCAACCTGACCGCTGTAATATCCTGTGGTGGATACTCGGACTGAGTGGGGTGAGGGATGCAGACAAGTTCACCGCAGTTACCACACAGGAAAAGTATTGTATACCATATGCCATGGATCAGAGGTTATTAGGAGTGCAGACAAGTCCACTGTAATTACAGCACTGGAGAAGTGCTGAATACCATGTGACATGTGTCAGAGGTTGTTTGCTTGGCTTTTCCAAGTTACAAAAACAGTAGCCATCATTGTGTACAGCATGCACAGGTTTTGAGGAAGATGTAGCAGGTCCCCACTTTAGAAAGTAAACATCAGTCACCAGAAATGGAGGCTAATCTCCACCCAAAATGGATGCCAGCTATACCCCCCCCCCACACACACACACACACACAGCAGCTATAGCTTCTAAGAGGAAGAGAAAGAACAAATAAGATATGAAACACGATGAAATATAGGAAGATGGGCTAGGTGGGAAAAGAAAAACAAAGCCCCTTCATCTTGATGTACTTGCTACTGCAACACCCCTTCACTCTGTATTTCTTATCAGTTTAGCAAAGCAATGCAGCTTTATTAAATTGTCTGCTTTACACCTAATAATAAAGCAGATGCACATGTTTAAAAAAGCTTGTTTAAATTCATGGGTCACATTTCCTTGAAATTGTCAAATACAGCACTTGGAAGAAATGAAGTTGAACAGGATAGTTTGGCTTTTGAAATAATGCTGAAAATACAAAATATGACAACTTAATACCCGTATGTATGTGCAGTTTCTATGTGCAAATTCAAACAAACTTAAAATGCTCCCTAACAAGTGTGCTGTATTATACAAGGAATATAACTTAATAAAGTCAGGAAGGTGTATCAAAGAACACATGTATGTTTCTTGTTTTGTGTGCAAGGGACCAATGATTTGAAAACAGCCCAAAGGTAATCTTTATCTACCACTGGCCAGATGCATTTTCTTTGGATGTGGTGTGGGTTTTAATACTGTTTCAATGAATGTGAGTTTCAAGGGCAGAGAAGTTTTTAATGCCAAGTCTGTTTTCACTGTGAGACAGTATTGCTTTGTTTAGCAACCAGATGTCTATTAGTGTTTGTGCATTGTGCTATAAAATGTAAAAAAAAAATAAAATCCACATAATCATTGTAGAAGTAAAGCAGTATGCACACATTAGTGTTTATGGTAAATGAGGCAAAATAGCCACGTGATGGTAGGGACACTGGAATGGCTGCAGGGGGACTCTGGTGCCATATTTTGGTTGTCTGTTCTTCAGTTTGCATTTGAAAGTTGGTATCGCACAATTTCATTGGAGTGGGTGGAGTTATGCAATTTTGTATGCACATTTTATGTTAATCGACGTACAGATTTGTACCTATTTTGGATGGGCCTTGTCCAGATTTTTGATGATTACAGGTTGAGAGGTATGACCTAGCCTAGCTGGAAATGCGAGACTCTGGCTCAAAGAAGGAGGGGAGATGGGAGGAGCAGGGCCGGCCTTAGCTGAAATGGCACCCTAGACAGCTCTTTTCTTAACTATTTTACAGTAGATCATGAATAATGCAAAGATAAAAAACAGAGTATGCATTCTGATTTCAAAGGTTTGCATAACCTATCCAACATATGATAGAGTTATTAACATCAATTTGTTTGCTCGTTTTCATCTTTCATAGGATCTACTTTACTTTATCAAATTACCATATTACCAAACCTAAAAATGATAGCGAGAACCTAGAAGGTCTGTAGAGAAAATTATCACAACTAACGCAAATTAACATAACCGTTTTATAGCCGCTGCTGTACAGAACTTTGAAAAAATTAGTTTCAAAGGAACGGTAGTTTACTGTTATTGTTCCCCTGACCCCGACTTACCTTAGCCAAGCAAAAGCAAATAAGCAGCAATGACGAATCAAGCAAGGGAGGGCCGGAGGCACAAAACAAAAATCTCAAGGCCACAACCGCTGTGTAGCCCGCGTACTGCAGTGAACCAGCCCAGACCACCAATGAGTCACTCACGTCCAGAGACAACAACCAGGAAGTACCGAAAGCCAATAGATGCGCCCGCCTCTATCTCGTCAATGAAGAAAGCAAGAGAGGCAGGCATGAGCTGAGTTACATACACTTGATTGGAGCAGTAGCCAGGGATGTCAGAGGTATGAAAGCATCACTGATTGGATGCTTTTAATAGATGCAGGGGGAGGGAATGGAAGAACATAGCGGGGGCTGTGCTACGTACTGTGGAAATTTGTGCTTTGTACTATGAAGTGGGGGACAGCGCAATTGCTAGCCTACAGTATGGGGGGGTGAAAACTGAAAAACAAGTAAAGAAATGTGAACTAAGAAGTCATTCCATTAAATTGCACCCTTTTGAGGCCGGGCCCCTAGTTCGCCTATGCCTAAGGCCGGCCATAGGAAGGAGTAACTTCGTCAGGAACTGACAGTAACAAAACTGCTCTTTGTAAAAAGTCTTTTTTATCTCGGTAATTTGTTAGCACATTGCCAAGCTTCTTTCAGAAAATGTGTAGTACATCAGTAGGAACATCATTTGTAAAACTCAGTGCAGGACAGTCAATGACACTTGATCTACTGACTGTTAAACATGGGAATATTTTTCAGGTTTTCCATTCAAAGTGAATAGAAACCTGATCCGACAAAAAAAAGGTAGGGCTAATTGTTCTCACAATCAGGGCTGTCAGACTGCATTTTGGAGCATATTTAGCCTATCAAGGAAAAATACTCTCATGAGGGCAGACAGGAGAAAAAAATAAAATTTAAGAATGAAAACTTTTTTGGATTAAAGCAGCTTTGGGAGGTACAGAAAATCATGACTATATAAAAAATATATGTTTTTTTTCATCATTTACCCGTAGTGGTCCTTTAATGTCTCTGGAATTTTGAATAAATGACCTAACCTGACCACTCTTGCCAGTCTTAGCAACCTTCATGATCTAACAGATGGTGAGAGAAAAGCAGGAAAAGCAAACAGAAATAAGTACAGACAAAAAACAACTAGAATAATTGTTTAATTAACCTTTTCTGTATGCAACATGTTTGGTGCTGGATAATACAGAAGGAAAATCATTTTTGGAAAGGAAAAAAAAAAAAAAGTAATTTGGATGGAGTTCTCCTTTAAGGATAATATGAAAGCTCGGGTTGAGAAAGATTTTTAACCCATGAAAGGGACTTCTGACATCTGAAATTGGACTCTGCAAAGATAAGTCAGTCATCTAAATAAAGAAACAAGTGAATGCCCTGTAATCTGTAATGAGCTATCACTGGAGGGAGATGAAGATAACCCAAAGGGTAATGCAGATAACTGATAATGGGACCCAGAAAGTCTGAGGAAACCTCTGAACTCTGTGGCATTAAGGATGTGATGAGTCTCACGCTTCTCCTAGGCTTTATGATAATAGACTCTGCAAGGCATAGCCAGCGTTAGGCATCCGCAGAACTCACGGCCGTGGGGAGCCCCTGATTATCTCCCCGTGTATGAGGGCCTCCACATGAAGCAACTGCGGGTTTCTCCACCTCTTCTGCTCCTTGCTCGGCACCTCCTGGGCATTTTCACAGCAGTATAACATCAGCTCGCGATTCCATTTTTTTTCCCCTGAAAAACTTGCCTATAAGCTGCACTCATCAGGTCTGCTTCAGTGAAGCAAGGGATCTGATTGGCTTTGTTGTAAATAAATGGTCTGTTGGGTCAGTTCTGTGGATTATCGGTGCGAGGCATACCTCTCAACTGCCCAGATTTTTGCTTCATAAGGCATACCTCGCAACTGCCCAGATTTTTGCTTCATATTTTCGATTTGTTCTTCATAAAATACATGGTTTTCTTACAAATCAATGAGTATTGACATCACTAAATAATGGCAAACATTTAAGTTTCAAATTTCATATCCTTCAGAAAATGTATGCTAAAGCAAAGCCTGCTATTCTAGCAAGTTTGTAAGTTTATATGAGCAATATTTCAAAAAGTGTCCCTATTTTTAAGCCTTTGTGCCCCCATTATTTTTGGCTTTGTCCAGATGTTTCACGCCAAGAGGTTGAGAAGTATAGCATGAGGACAGATAGAGGATTCAAATTTTTCTGGAGCAACCATGGGACCAGGAAAGGAGCTGTATTTTTGATTTCTAAAAGATCTGAAAAACTGTCCTTTTAAGGGCAATTTAAAAGGGCTGAACTGGTCTGGTCTGTGTGTAGGGGAAGCAAGCAGAAGATTAGTAGCAGTCTACTATCAACTGCAGAAAAGGTTTATTTTTAACTTTATTTTTTGCGGGGGGGGTGCAAGGAAACTTAGGGAGAGGATTGTATTACTTTTTTTTGTGCTAAGATGATTTGGGGGGGCTGTGGTTGTAACAGTTTTATTTTACCTTTGTCCAAAATTCTTCTGCAACGAGATTGAGGATGTAATTAATGTCCAGATTTGATCTTATTCATTAATGCATTTTTGTTTTGTGTACAATTGTGCTGAAATATTAGTAGTGGGGGAGATGATGACTGAGAATGCGGCAGAATGTACAGATGTTTTAATGTATACCAATGCAAACCCTGTTCTGCTAGTATTGTTTTGTGTACACCAGCAATGTTTACAACTATGCCTAATGCTACACCTTCATTCCATGATAATTTTTTGCTCTGTCCAGAATTATTGTGCTGAGAGGGGAATTAGTGGCTGTGAGAATGTTGCAGAATGTGTAAGGTGCTGTTTTAATATATACTAATACAAAGCCTGTTGTTTACAACTATCCCTGATGGTACGCCATTGTTCTATGATAAAGTTTTGCTTTGTCAGGAGTTATTGTGCTGAGAAGTTGGTACGGGTGGTACTGGCTGTGAGAATGTTGCAGAATGTTCAGATATTTGCCTGGTATTTTGTCTCGCTTCATTAAAACATGTGGTGTTACGCAATGCATTTTACTAGAAAATCTGTTATTCCAGCATCTTTGTTTGCTCATAAGCACAAAAACAATGTTATGCCTTTCTGTTTTTATTTTGCTTTCACTACATCCAGATTTATTGTGCTGAGACACTGGGCAGTAGGGGCTGTAAGAATTCTGCAGAATGTACCGATATCTTAATGCATGGCAATGCAAACTTGCTCTACTATCAAAGTTGATCATAGCACAGTTGTAAACTACCCCCGATGCTGTTGTGTCTTTCAGCTTTTCCCGGTTAGGGGTCGCCACAGCAGAACTCCGGTCTGCTAATGACTGGCAGTAGATTTTTACGTGCAGAGTTGCCGGCCCTGACGCACAACCTTCAACGAAGGTACGCCCATTCACGCACGTCTCCATACAGAAGACGCTCTAGCTGAGATTCAAACAGGACAACGTCTTACTGTGAGGCGACAACGCTACCGCAGCACCACCACCACAGAATATGTTACGTCTTTATTCTGCAGTTTGTTTTAGCTTGGTCTGGAATTGTTAAGCTGACAGGTTAGGAGAGGAGTAGGGGCTGTGAGAATGTAGCACAATGTTTGGATGTTTGACCTGCACTTTTGGTCTGTTACTTATCAAAAATGTGGATTCATGCTACTAGAAAAATCTGTTATTCTACCACCTTTATTAGCTCATAAGCAGAGTGTTTTAAATCCCTAATGTTATGTCCTTATCTTTTTTTTTTTTTTACGAATTCTGCAGAATGTACTGATTATTTTAATGAATGCTAAGGCAAACTCTGTTAATCTAATATCATTCTAAGTTTATCACAACAATGTTTGTAACTATCCTTGATGTTACACCTTTGTTCTTCGGTTACTTTCAGCTTTGGAATTATGCGGAGAGGTTAGAAGGTTGGTAGAGGTTGTGAGAATGTTGTACAATGTCCAGATGTTTGTTAGTTTTGGTCTGTTCATCAAAAATGTGGGGTCACAGGAGTCGCACAATGCATGCTACTGCAAAATGTTTTCTAGCATCATTATTAGCTCATGAGCCCAGTATTTTAAATTCTTAATGTTCAGTCTTACTGTAGTGCTATCTTCATCATGTGTTCTGTGTGGGTGTCTCTTCAGTCTTGCTGTAGTGCTGTCTGTCTTGTGTGTTCATGTCCTGTCTGTGGGAGTCAATGTTGGTGTTTGTGTAACTGGCTACCTTGATGCAGTACAGAGGCTTGTCATAATGTAACAACATTGTTACTAAATGCCAGTGTGTGTGTGTGTGTCTGAGTGGCTACCTTGCTGTGGTACAGGGGCTTGTCATAATATAACATTGGTACTAAATTTTATTTATTTAACATTTGTTGACCAGGAAAGTCTGACTAGGACAGAGCAGAGCCTACTTTCAGGGGAAGAAATGAAAATGCTCCAGAAGCATATCTGGAGGGATGGGAGAGGACCGTGAGAGAACCCACCCCAACGGAGGGGAGGACTTGCAGACTCCCACAAGCCACACCCACCCCAGCCAAGAATCTAGAGCAGAGAGCTGCAGCTTGACACAACATGACACCAATGTGCCATGTAAACAAGTGTGTGTGTGTCTGAGTGGCTACCTTGCTGTGGTACAGGGGCTTGCCATAATATAACATTGATACTAAATTCCAGTCTGTGTGTACCTTGGCATTTCAAGTCTTTTTAATGGTCTGAATATAATAACACTATACAGCGATTGTTAAATGGTGCTGCATGAGCTTGACAGGGAAGAGGGCATGACAGCAATGTAGTCATACTTTTTATATTCTCCTGGGTAGGGCCCTCAACTTGAAATTTGCTGGGGGCCCCTAAAATGCTATAGCACTGGCCCTGCTGCAAGGCCAACATCTTCAACTTGGTATTGCACAAACAAGTTGAGAAAGGGTAGGTCAAGTACTGGTTTCAAAGAAGGATCCCTCTTTTGAACCAGAAAAACATTCTGCAATAGAATCATACTCTTCTTTGGCTTTGAGGACAGGTTCTATGACCTCCTGACCTCTATGACCTCCTGACCTCAAAGAAAAGCAAATGAGGAGGAACTGGAGGAAAACTTCTGTCTGGTTTGGGGATGAGACGGGATTCCCCAAAACAGAGGTATGTCTATCCAATGTTATTTGTAACCTTCCTGAACTACAAATCTTAGAACCCATTTGTCTGAAACTATCTGTTGCCAAACAGGAAGACTGAAAAACAGTTGTTTCTTTAACAGATCTAAAGAGAAGGAGGGGGGAGGGAGAGGGGGAGAAAAGAATGCTGACATTGCTAATCTAAAGTAAGTCTGGTCTCTCTTTTTTCTGAAAAGATCTCTGCTTTTGTTGGACCACCATGACATTTCATTTTAGATACCTGCTGGAAGCTTGCTGTGATTTCTTAATATGCTTTTTTGAAAAAAAGAACCAGAGTTTTTGGAAGATTTAGAAAAGAGGGCTGAAAAATCTTAGTAACGCCATGGATCAATACGCGTCTTATCAAACTATAAGAGTACATGAGTAGTGGAAAGGCCAAACAAAACCTCCTTACACAAAGAACTCAAAATCTCAGATATTACTTGCTCAGAAAACTTATGATTATTTACCCAGGCAAAACATTCATCACAGGAGCAGCAGCAGCTCTAATCCTAGACACAGTCTCAGCACAATCACACAATCTTTAAAGAATGCTTACACACCTGATAGTAGCAATAACAGGATTCTGAAAGGACCTACCTTCTGAGGGTAAACTGGCAGAAAATTTCCTCAGACTATTGACACAAGTTAACAAGCAGTTCAACAAATGAGTCTGGTAGTTCAGGATTCTGAACAGAGATGAAGAATATTCTCTTTCCAAACATGCCAAAGGCTTTACTATATTTGCCCAAAAGTGAGGGATAAGGTTCATAGGTTGGTACTAAGCTATCGGCCCTAGGGCCTATACAAGCTTAGCCATAACAATTCCCTGGCTATTTCTTCCCACACTATTTACTTCCCTGGATCCCAGTCTAGTAGGGTGACTGACGCGATCTCCGGGGTGAATTTCCTTTCTCCCATCCAATCAAGGTTTCTTTTGAAGAGGGCCAAAGAGGCGCTCTACTTGACATGTATGGGCAGTCTATTCCAGAGTCTGGAGAGTCTCTGGGTCAGGAACCTATCCCTCCAGCATATTTTGTTTATTGTGATGACAAGATTTAGATCCCTGGAGCGTGTAGCTCTGAGGGATTGGGATTTCTTTAAGTGTAGCATGTCCAAAAGTTCTGGGTTTGACATGACCTTGTATGTTAAGCAGAGATCGCCTTGGAGTAGACGATATGCGACAGAGTATAGCTGAAGGCGGTCAGCATAGGGCATCCTGCTTTAGGCCTGTGATTCTTTTAGTGAGGTATTTCTGCGGCCTTTCCAGTTGTTGCAGATGTCTTGAGAGGTACATACCAAATGGGGCGTTGTACTCTATAATGAGTCTAATGAGGGATGAGTACAGTGGGACAATGACTTTTTTTAGCATAGACTAAAACCATCTTAGCAGCTGCAGAAGAAATAGATACAGCTGCTGGGTCAAACTTGAGATGAGAAAACAAATACTTGTTAGACTTTATAAAGTTCCTCAGTCTATCTGCCTTTTTAGGGACTGAATATTGACTATCAGGATTACTACAGAAAGAATAAAAGCACTCTCAAATGCTGGCATAACAGGAGGAAAAAGGTGTAGTATGTGGCATATCTGCTTGAAACATACAGATCTGTATCCAGAAAAACACACTATTCACTCTGGACACAGATTTAAAATAAAAACAAAAATTCCTCTGTAGGAGAAACTTAGGAGACACTCTCCTCAGAATCACAGTCAGGTGCTTGTGAGGACAATACAGAATAAGCCCCACCTCTCTCATTATCAGAATCCCCTGATAAATTGTTTTAAGAGTCATGTTTAATTTACCTGCTGTTCCACAGGACTCATAACCTATAGTAAAATCTTAACTACGGTAAGTAACTCATGTTTATTAACATACGCACTGTTTTTACATGAAATGCCTAACCTTTTGTTTCTTTTTTCTGCAGATATCAATAGAAGGAGGAAAAACCGAAGGATAGCACTTGAACCAGTGAAATTTCTTACCTAGCCACCTTGAGAAGAACCTCCCATAACCAAAGAACATGGATCTCCCATACCCGATATGGACAAAGGATATAGCCAACCCCCAGTCTATGGTGGCAGAAGGGGGCTACACCAGAGGGACTTCTATTTTTTTTTTTTCTTTTAGGTACAGCAGTAGGAGGAACTACAGGACCAGTAAGGGTATCCACGTTCCTCACAAGGAGGAGACTGTTTAGCCGTAAGCACTGCTGGAATGTCAGTAGAAAGACAAGTTGTCACCAGTGTTCACAAGCAGTATGTACACTTACATTTTCCAAAACTGTCCCTCAGATATCACAAAAGTAAATGCACAAGCAGTACTCTTTAATCCCCCACAATTCAAAAGTTCCTTTTCACAGAAAATATGTTACGGTATTAAGTAAAAATGAACTTGCCACAAAGTGTACTCAAGCATAAAAATAAACTTGTAATCCCTTTAAACATATAATTTCTTTGTTTCACATATAAAACGCACAAAATCAGTATATAATTTCCCCACAAAAGAACCCAAGGCCTAGTTAATTAACAACTAAAAAAAAATACCTTACAGAATAAGATGCTTCTGCTAAACAAAACAGTCAACACAGTAAATTGCAGATGTTCTTAAAAAGACCCAGTAAGAATTCGTCAAAAAATTGGAAAAAAAAAAAAAAAAAAAAAAAACAATTTGCGTTTAGAAGGGTCCCCAAGCAGCAGACAGTCGATCCAGTGAAATTCCACAGGTTCTCTCTCTTGAGGGTGGCAAGAAAATACTGAAGAAATTGGTGATCCTTTTGGGATCTAAATACACATCAGCCTGGGAGCGTGTCTGGAGGGAAGCCAGCGATTTTTGAAGACTGTCCGTCTGTTATATCCTGGGTAGGCTATAACTCCTAAAACTATAAGCTACTACAGCACTGAGAATGATGTACACCTACAATAATACTTCTTTTAGAGAAAAACTGGTGGAAAATGAAGTGTTACACTAGCACCGTGTCTTTCTTCTGGCAAACACTTTTGTAGGGGAAAAATTCTCTAAAAATGAAGCAGAATGGGAGCTGGACACCCAGGATGGCTCTCAAGTGTGCCATTTGTAAAAGGATCACTGATCAGAGAACTATTTTGTAGATCTTTGCATATGCTTCTGTAGCTAGAAATACAAATGAATGAGGCACAGACTCCATATTTAGGCAGGACACTTTCTGCTACTCTGAGATCCCCAGTACCACTCCCATGACCACGACACTCGGCCAGTCAGCAGAAGCAGGACTGTACAGATATGAAGGAAAGCAGTAGACATTTGACTCCTGATGTCTGGCAAACTAGGCAACAGACTGTATCTGCAAGCACAAATTTGCAGCAATTACCAACAAATTCTTTTGAAGAGTAAAATTTAGTTTAACTCCTGAAAAGCACAAACTGCAGTAGGCTCACACACATTTTCAGGGGCAATCTTTACAAAGCACTGGTACTGTCAGAGTAAGATTTCCTAGTACCTTCACTATGGTCATATGGGCTTTGGGTGACTTGACTTGGGAAAACTGGCGCATGTCAAAAAATCTACATGCATCCACAAGGCCAGAGATTACAGACTTCTAACCAATAGGCCTTTAACTCCACACATGCACAGGCCTGTACAAATCTGTAAAACAATGGTCCTTGTGGACATCTGGCAATGATAAATCCAAAACAGTGACACAAAGTGACAAGGTACAGATCCAGTCTTTGTGTAGTGTGACAGAGTGGAGATATCCTATATACTGTCTAACACTAGTCCAATGCTAATCAGACAAATTGATAGTTTTTTTTTTCCAACAAACATCTTTATTAAATTTACACACATGACATAAGCAATCTTACATTTATAAAAGTCACAAATGCAGCCACTGCAGATAAACTCTTTTTCCCAACAAACAGAATTTCAGTAAAAATGAGAAAGACTGAGAAACACGGCAGGAACTATAAAACTGTTTTAATCCGGTTAGCACTTTCACATCAGAGATGCTTCTTCAGACCATAAATTTCATCAAAATTGAGTCAACTATATATACACCCTTACTATCAAGCAAGATATAATTTACAAGCTGATCAATTAGGTTAATGCAATCCATTTAAAAGGTAAATGCATTTTATATAGCCCATGCAGCTTTACATATCCTATACAAAATTACCTACTAACTACTAAGATATATACTATAAAAACTATGTATAAAATTATACTAAATATAACTATAAATTACTGACGTCTCATTAGACGTCCTGTCATTCAACCCAGGTTCCTTCTCAGCTTGCAGTTCTATTGTCCATCTCAGTTCACTTAGTTGCAATTTATTTTTCATGCCCCCCCAAGCATAAATCCTGATAGATACTGTTAGAAAAATGTGTATTTGAATACATGAGAAATGCTAGGTTAAAAAGCAAAGTAGTATATAATGCATTTTATTCTATTAATCATATAACAGTAAGGATTAATTCATGTTTAAATGTGAAGTAGTTTTGAAACTGCAGTGTGGCTTGAAGCAAAGCTGACCTTCGACCCTGGCAGAATGCTAGCTTAGCAAGTTTTAATGTTTATGCTTTTTACAAGTGATTATCTGCTGGGTCAGGAAATTAAATGTGTGAAATAATGAAATCTTCTGCTCTTTCCTGTTGGAATGATTTGGCCTTGTATATGTGTTACTGAGATAAGCACACAGCTGGTAGGAAAGTGTAACAGAGAACAAAGAAGATTATTAAAGACTGAATCTGCTATTGTATTCGAACTGATATGAAACCTTTAAGAAGTAACTTTACAGAAAGACATTATGTCTGACCAGCTGGATAGCAAGGCCGTATTGTATCTAGAGGAAATTTTTTTTTTAAATATACAGCATCAACAACTTTATGAATAGAAGACTGTAAGCTAAAGTGATGTAGATGCCCTGTGACATATCACGTCAGTAAGGTGGGCATAGCTTAAATGTTAAACCTATATAAAATTGTGTGCTTCCTGTTTCATGTCAGACAAAATTCTGTACTTGTACGTTTTTTGCCTCCTGGTGTACACTAGTAAACTTTTGAATCTGAACCTCCTGTGTATTGAATTCTTAATTTTATTTAACAGTTTGGTCCTTCTGAGCCGGAAAATTCCCTCAGACAGCTGCAGATCAGAGTCTACCGGTGGTCAAATACTGCACAGGAGAAGTTACCGAAACGGTTCTTCTTGGGTGAAAAGACCTCCGACTGAATTGTCGTTTAAAGAGGTTGGCCACTTTCTGATCTGTGGCCGAAGAGTGGACACTGGACAGTTCAATACCGGAGGCTCAGGTAGGAAGAATTTGCCTTTTTTCTGTTTTAGATCAGGGACTAGGTTACAGTATATTGTTGTCAAGACTTGTTTTGCAGATCAGGGACAAAAGGAAGTACTGTATATTTGGTCATAGATCAGGGTAACAGAATAAGGTAGGCAGTTATTCTAGATAAACTGTGAACAGGAAATGAGAACTTGATATCACGTGATAAAAAGGGTTACATAACATTTTCTTTGACATGGGTAATCAGTGCACTAAAACATTGCGAGATCCGCCCCTAACCGAAGACGCAAAATACATGCAATTACAATGTTCTGATAACGTTAGGTATTATACGAAATGGGTTAGTAAATATGAATTAGATGGTAAACTAGATAAAACTTCACTAGTTAAACTACAGCTTAAATCTGATGCGGGAGGTCAGGCAAAAAAGCAACGCCAATTAGGCATTCCTCAAGCACACAGGTGGATTGAGGAAGCAAATCGTAGAGAACAGAAGCTTAAAAATTCAAAAACATTATTTCTAGACAAAGAGGATAATAACTTGGTAATAGCGACAGCTCCTCCTCCCTTGCCCCCTCCCTTACCCTTTTCAGGATATGAAGCGAGTGGACAGGCTGGTCCGCCTCCGCGTTATCCTTAAGTTTCAGCAAGACCACAACCATTTGTTAGAGATCCTATTGAGACTAGGTCCCGAACACGCAAAACACATAGGGACACAGAATCATACCAAATAGAGAGAAACCTACAGGATGAGAGTGAGAAAGAAATATGCCCACTTATAGAAGTTCCAAATCCTCAGGCAGGACAGGAAGGGCAAAACCCAACACTCTTAGGTTTACAGACCATGGACACTGGAGGATATCCAGAAGGCTACTGAGGGAATTCCCCATCCGAAAGTTAATTTTACGAAATTTTTAGAAGATTTACAAGGCATGAGATTGAGTTACCACTTGAATGGGGAAGAAGTAGAAAAAGTAGTAAGACAAATTATAGGTCCAGATTGGCACATGATTTGTGGCACCTGGAATCCTCGTAATGCAGAGCTTAGACCACTCCCACATAGTGACGCAGAGTTAGACAACAGAGTGAAAGGTCTAACAGACCGAATTTCTGAGAAATGGAAACCTAGAGCAGACTGGACTTGCATTAATCAATGCATACAACAGGAAAATGAGACAATAGATGGGTACTATGCTAGATTATTAGAATGTTTTAATCATCATAGCGGTATGTCGGTTCCTGAGAACCAAACGAATGATTCCCCGTATGAACAACAATTGAAAAATGCATTTTTGAAAGGTTGCATTGCACCTATTAGTAGCTTCATTATGAAGCATATGATAGACCATCGAACAGGGAGGCTACAAGCCTTACTCGAATACGCTAGACATGCTGAAAGACAAAAAGAAAAAGAAGGCGCAAGTCTTCACTGCTGAAGACGGAGCTGAAGTATTTGTATTACAGTCAGGTAAAAAGGGCAAGAAAAAATACCCAGGGAAACAAACAGTCTGACAAACGATCAGAAGATTTTGAAGAGAGAAAAAAAGAGAGGTGAATGCTTCAAGTGTGGGGAAAAAGGGACATCTAGCAAGGGATTGTAGGCAAAACAAAAAGGTAATTTCAGAAGATAAGGGAGATGAGGACTGACTATATGATAGTGAGGATACATCATGTGAAAGTCAGAAATCATCAGGAAAAGTTAATAAACAAAAAACAAATGTAAATGTGATAGAAGGAGTAGAGGAAGTGCAAGTAGATATGGAGGATGAAGAAAATTAAATTTTGGACTTAGCATTATTGAGTTTAGAGCTTTACTTAGCAGATACGAAACTGGAAGTTACACTTCTGGTGGAGGGAAGGGAAGTCAAATTCCTGTGCGACTCAGGAGCGTCACGGACTTTGATACACCCCTCCAAGTTACCAGAACATTCCGAATCACCTGATTATATATTAGTGAAAGCAGCAAACGGACAGCTATATAGGGAACCACTTTCCCGTGACATAGCAATAACTGACCCCGTTTCGGGTATGACCCAGAGAAGTAAAATTGTTGTTTCTGCAAAGTGTCCAGTAAACCTATTGGGCAGGGACCTTATGCAGATATTTGGCATAGCAGTAGTTCCAACTGTACAATGTATGGAGGCACAGAGACAAATGGATACATTTGTAGTGCGATCGGAGGGTGAAACTTTTTACTGGTACAGCCAGGACCTAGTCACGACTGGTCCAGGGGCAGTAACCGAGGAACTGATGAACGTAGCCACCAGTAAAGCCCCCTCCCTTGACACTGATCGACAGCATTTGTTGCACTGTACTCTATACTACTGTACTATACCAGGACCTGATAGAGAGTATGAGCAAGAATTGTTTAGAAATCGTGCAACTAGATTGGTTTTGCGTACTTTGTACTGGGGTACTGAGGGGAACAGTGTAGTTAGCTGTTCATTACCTCAAGAATTCCTTGCATTGTATAGATCAAATCGGTTACCACAGGTCAGCTTGACAAAGAACAAAAGTGTCAAATGGGCAGACTTAGGAGAAAAAGTAACAAGATGGGAAAAACAGACTGATTTAGAACTATCAGAACAAGGGATACAAAAACAAAAAAATGAATTGGTTGACACAGACACATCCAGCTGTAAACTTGCAATCTAGTGAGGACAGCTGATTAGCATTTTTATTAGAAGAAGAAAAGGCCTTATGTGAAATTCCAACAACTCTTTGGTCAACGGGCAAGTCAGATGTAGGACTTATTCGAACAGCAGGACCAGTTACAATAACCCCAAAGTCAGCTTTTAGACCACAGAAAAGACAATACCCTTTGAGAAAGGATGCAGAAACAGGAATTAAGCCTATAATAGCAGCATTACTCAAAGAAGGAGTACTGGTAGAATCTCCTGATTCACCATGTAATACACCCCTATTTCCTGTTAAAAAGCAAGCGGGAATGGCGGATGGTACAAGATTTACAAGCTGTAAATAATGCAGTAATACCTAGAGCACCTACGGTGCCAGACCCACATACTTTGTTAAACGATTTAGAACCGCAACAGAAGTATTTCTCTGTGGTAGATATTAGCAATGCTTTCTTTTCAATACCTATACATCCTGATAGTCAATATTGGTTTGCATTTACATTTCAGGGTAAAAGGTATACGTATACTCGACTACCACAGGGATATTGTGAGAGCCCAACAATATTTGCACAAGAAATGGCTAGCAACCTGGCAGGGTTTACCCCACCAGGAGGTAGTCAAATTCTACTTTACGTAGATGACATCTTGCTAGCAGCCCCCACCCAGCAACAGTGCAGGGAGGATACTGTAGCATTATTGAAATTTTTAGCAACACAAGGACACAAAGTAAACAAAAGTAAGTTACAACTTTGGAGAAAACAAGTTAGATACCTAGGATATGTAATATCCAATGAAGGTAGAATATTAGACGAGGAAAGAAAAACAGCAATCTTGCAAGCACCCAAACCAACAACCAAGAAAGAAATTATGTCTTTCTTAGGTACAACTAATTTTTGTCGGAGTTGGATACCAAATTATGCTTTGGAATCTGCTCCACTGACTGACTTGATATATAAGACACCAATGGCAGCACAAGATATCTTACAATGGACACCTGAAGCAGAAACGGCTTTCTGCAGGTTGAAGTAGTTGATAGCTTCTTCATTAGTTTTAGGACTTCCAAATTATCATAAACGATACTTTCAGACCATAGATTGTAAGCAAGGATATATGACGTCGGTATTGACGCAACAACATGGGGATAAGCAACGCCCCATAGCCTATTATTCATCACAGTTAGATCCAGTGGCGCGATCTTTGCCTCACTGTGTACAAGCAGTAGTTGCAGCTGTGATGGCAGTACAGGCTTCGGCCTCAGTGGTATTATTCCACCCTCTCACATTGAGAGTGCCTCATGCAGTTGCAATAATTTTACTGCAAGAAAAAAAGTGGCATACCTTTCCCCTGCTAGACATCTTTCGTGTATGACTATACTGCTGAGCCAACCTCATATGACAATTGAACGATGTACGACATTGAATCCATCAACATTACTTCCAACTCCTGCGGAGGGCACACCACACAGCTGCCTGCAGGAAATTGAACAGTTAGCTTTACCTAGACAAGACCTCACAGATATGCCCTTAGATAATGCCGAGGTGACATATTACGTGGACGGCTCATGCAGAAGGGGTCCTACAGGGAAGAATCTGGTAGGGTATGCAGTAGTTACAGACACTGAAATTTTAGAAGCTCAATCCTTACCACACAACTTATCTGCACAAGCAGCAGAATTGATAGCTTTGACGAGGGCATGTACTTTAGCAAAAAACAAGTGTGTGAACATATATACTGATAGTCAGTATGCTTTTTCTACAATACAAGTATTTGCACAACAATGGAAAAATAGAGGAATGATAACATCTAGTGGAAAACCTATTAATCATGCGCAATTTATTTTGGAATTATTAGAATCCATTCAGTTACCTACCAAAGTAGCTATTTGTAAATGTGTAGCTCATACAAAACAACAGGATAAGATTTCAAAAGGCAATGCACGAGCTGATGCAGCTGCAAAGCAAGCAGCCTCAGACTCAGAAACTTTACTTTTAAATGAGGAATTACAACCCTCTGAGATTTTAGATTTAGACATGTTAAAAACAATGCAGACGTTTACTACAAAAGCAGAAAAACAAAAATGGGTAAAACGAGGTGCAATTCTTGAGAATAGACTGTACATTTCCAAAGAGAGAAAACCGATATTGCCGTCTAATTTGTTTAGATATGCAGCTTTGTTGAGCCATGGGCAGTGCCATGTCTCAAAAGGGGGGAATGGTACAGTTAGTAAACCGAATATTCCAAACATACGGATTCACAAATTATACACAAAAATTTTGTGCAGCTTGTCATACTTCTAACGAGCACCATGCACAAGGAGCATTTAAAACCAAGCAAGGAAGTTTTCCTATACCACCATACCAGTTCCATACTATTTGTATGGATTTCATAGAATTGAATAAATGTGAAGGGAAAAAGTTTTGTTTAGTTATTGTAGACATGTTTTCCAAATGGGTAGAAGCTTTTCCAACCAAAAACCCGGATGCAGCAACAGTGGCGAAAGCCCTGATAAAAGAGATAATCCCTAGATTTGGCATTCCGGAAAGGATCTATAGTGACAACGGCACACATTTTGTAAACCAGACAATCCACCAACTTGGGAGATTTTTTGGTATCTCCTTAAAGAACCATTGTGCCTACCACCCACAGTCAGCAGGACTGGTGGAAAGGTACAATGGTACCCTCAAAAATAAGCTTAGGAAGCTAGTAGAGGAAACCCAAAAGAATTGGATATACTGTCTGCCTTTGGCACTGCTGAGTATGAGAACGGTTCCAAATGTAAAGGGTTTGACTCCCTTTGAAATGGTTTTTGGGAGAGCATATTATGTGCCTCAGTGGAAAGCTCTCATGCCTGCAGAGCAAGAGGCTGACAGTTCATTAGCTAGTTATATGAGGAAACTGTTAACAAATAAATCTGTTTTGCAGTTTAACTCTTTTTCAGATAAGGAACAGACCAGACTGGTGGAAGCAGTCTTGGCCCTGGGGACGTACGTTTGGCTGAAAGTGATGAAAAGGAAGAATTGGGCGAGTCCAAAGTGGGAAGGACCGTACCAGGTTCTGTTGGCAATGCCTACTGCAGTCAGAGTGGCCGAGAGGACGTCTTGGGTTCATTTGACACACTGCAAACCGGTAAAGAACTTTCAACTTGATAAAAACTTTGTGACCGATACACAACCAGACCGAGATGGCCAAAAACAAAGCGAATAGAAATTTTGAACAACCCCAGAGATGTTGCATAATCATTTTGTTGAGTGTACATTTATTGACTGTAATTGTGACAATTTTTCTCTTGTTGTGGTTTATCCTACACACAACCACACAAGTGAAAGTGGGAAGGCGTGATGAAACGTCTATAGACTGGCATCCAAATTTTAACACATACCTAGCCATGAAACGTGTATATGCAGAGACTATGAACATTTCAAATTGCTGGGTTTGTACAGCTATACCAACAGCATATGGAGGACTGATAATGTCCGCTGTCCCTTTGGGGATAAATGAGACTTGGGAGAATTTACTTTTCGATACAGGAACTGTGAGATCACAGGACAAAATAGCTTTATTTTTACCTATCACACAAAAAGGAGTTGTATGTATTTATAAAAATGATACCCTCCAGGTGGGCTGGAGCAATTGTAATATAACCATATCTTACCGATGTTATATTAAGAATGGTAATGGCAATACTTTTTGCAATACTAATTATGACTCATATTTGAACTCATTGAAAACAACTATGAATGACATTCGCAAAAATCCAGTTTTGTTTAAACAATTGTCAGTTATAGATCAGAAAATGTTTCATGCAGGGCTGATGCGTATTAGTACTAAAGTAGAAAAAGTACAGTTTTGTACCTACCATAAATGTAGATGTTCGAAGATCCACATTGCTGCAGTCCTTACACTTGGGTAGTCGCTCTCTCGATGCGACCCGAATCATAAAGTAAGGCGCTGGCCGCGGTCGAAGCGCGTGGAGCCTTTGACATCAGGGGGTCGAAGGTAGTACCGCGCATGACGGCGTCCTTATCCTCCAGTCTTTTTTCTTGCCCCAGATGTCGAAGAACCTAAGAAAAAAACCAAAGAACCAAGGACACAAACCACCAACCACCTAAACCTATAACCATATGTACAATATATACAATATACAATATTTACAACCCAACCCACAACACAGCCGTACTCTAGAGGGAGAGGGAAGGAGGGAGGACTGCAGCAATGTGGATCTTCGTGGATCTTGAATTTTCATGGTAGGTACAATTGCAACTCATGTTCTTCATCCATCACATTGCTGCAGTCGCCCACACTGTGTAGAATCCCAAAGCAGAGGGAAGGGGGATGGCAAACTATAAAGAAGCAGGAGCTGCCAAATGCCTGTAAAATAGCAGTGGCAAAACCAGCCCTAGATTTAGAGTGAAGTGGAAAGGTGATAATGTTTAGAAAAGTATGCGCTGAACTCCAAGTAGCTGCCTCCAAAATATCTTTAGTGCCACCCCCCTTAAAAGGCTGTCAGTGGCAGTAGCCCCTGAATGAATGAGGCCTCCTCCAGGCTGGAATCTCCTGCCCATGGGGGAATATAAACAGCAATGCAAAACCCAATCCCAGAAATAGTTTGTTTTGACACAGGCTTGCAAAGCGAGAAACTGAAGCAAAAGAAACAAAACAACTGTGAGACTGCGCCTGAACTTTTTTTCTGCTCAAAAAAATAATGTAATGCCTGTTATTTTATTTGTGGGAAAAAGGCATATAAAATAGTTACCTGAGAATTGGTCCGGCAGTTGTTTTTTGGGTTATTTGGTTCCGGCAATAAGACATACTGCAGAATTACCTTTGGGTAAGATACGAAATGTGAGAGAAGCAGCTCGAAAACCTGAAGGTCCAGTTGAAAAACCTGTGAATCCAGTCAGAAAGATCGAAGCTGGCTGGAAAGATCATAATGCCGTGAAAGATAAAAGCAAATTGACTCATATGGACTTGAGTGACAGTGTTATATCCTGGGCAGGAATATTCCCAGCCTATGGAGCAGTCAAATCGATCTGGGAGCTGAGGAAGTTGTCGAAACTTCTCGAAGTAATGAGTAATGTAACTTTTTCTGCCCTAGAACTGGTGACTGATGAACTGAATGCAATGAGAACTGTTGTGTTACAAAATCGAATGGCTCTTGACTTCACCCTAGCGGCGTGAGGTGGTACGTGCGCGCTTATCAAAGAAGAATGCTGTGCGTACATACCAGATAACAGGCATGAAATCAATAATCACCTAGAGATAATTCAGCAAGTATCAGCCATGACTGAACCAGGCCCAAACCCACTGACGGACTTTTTCCAGAATCTATTTGGGGGGTGGGGTTCCATCCTAATGAATATTCTGATTGCCATTTGTGTGGGTACACTCCTAATAGGAGCATGTGTTTTCTGTGGAATTCCCTACATGAAAAGATTAATCAAAGATTTTATTGATGTATCTGTTATTGAAACTTTGTACCAAGATATTGAAATTGAAAAATTGATCTCAGATGACATTTTTTCTGAAGTATAGATTGAATGACTAACCTAGCTGAAAATCCCAAGTGGAAAAGGTTAGGAGATGAAATGACACTATGCATACTTCAAAATAGAATAAAAAGTATTAATAGGGGGGAAATGTTAGAAAAATGTGTATTTGAAAACATGAGAAATGCTAGGTTAAAAAGCAAAGTAGTATATAATGCATTTTATTCTATTAATCATATAACAGTAAGGATTAATTCATGTTTAAATGTGAAGTAGTTTTGAAACTGCAGTGTGGCTTGAAGCAAAGCTGACCTTCGACCCTGACAGAATGCTAGCTTAGCAAGTTTTAATGTTTATGCTTTTTACAAGTGATTATCTGCTGGGTCAGGAAATTAAATGTGTGAAATAATGAAATCTTCTGCTCTTTCCTGTTGGAATGATTTGGCCTTGTATATGTGTTATTGAGAAGCACGCAGCTGGTAGGAAAGTGTAACAGAGAACAAAGAAGATTATTAAAAGACTGAATCTGCTATTGTATTCGAACTGATATGAAACCTTGAAGTAGTAACTTTACAGAAAGACATTATGTCTGACTAGCTGGATAGCAAGGCCGTATTGTATCTAGAGGAAAAGTTTTTTTTAAATATACAGCATCAACAGCTTTATGAATAGAAGACTGTAAGCTAAAGTGATGTAGATGCCCTGTGACATATCACGTCAGTAAGGTGGGCATAGCTTAAATGTTAAACCTATATAAAATTGTGTGCTTCCTGTTTCATGTCAGACAAAATTCTGTACTTGTACGTTTTTTGCCTCCTGGTGTACACTAGTAAACTTTTGAATCTGAACCTCCTGTGTATTGAATTCTTAATTTTATTTAACAGATACATTCTATCACCTTAAACATAAAATGATGTGTTCTATCCTTATCCAAAATGTGTTTAGCTAAAGCACTTCTTTCTGGTTCTCCATTTCTAATTGCCCCTAGATGTTAACTGACCCTCTCTCTGTGAGCGGGTAGTCATGTCCACATAAAAAGAGGGACATGTGGAGCAAACTGCTAAATATACTAGATTTCTTGTTTCACAGTTCGCGCCAACGCTGAACTCATTTGTTCTAGGGTGTGTAAAAGTCCTATCTTGACTTAATACTCCACATATACAACAATGTCCACACTTATTAATACCATATATTTTATCTTTACTATTACTGGGCTGACATAATCTCTTCAGATTTTTCTTATTTTTATAACAGAAGTTAGGCTTTGCACCAACAATCCCTGCTATCTCAGGGTCTGATTGTAGTATGGACCAATTCCTATATACTACCTCTTGTACCTTCTTAATATTACCAGTGTATACTAAACAAAATTGGTTTACTCTCTTTAAATGTTTTTTTTTTAGAAATCTGAGAGGGGGCCCGACTATCCCCATATATATATATATATATATATGGTCTAGCTTTACCCCTCCTTAATTCTCTGACCTCATTAAAGCCTACATCGATTTCATTCTTCTTATATTTATGCTGCAATAATTCATTATTAAATGTTCCCATATCTATATCATACTGTTCCTGACTCATGTCCAGTCTAGATATGCACATAGTAGCTTGACCCTTAATGTTTTTATACACAATTAGGATGCTCTCTCTACTTAGAACATTATCTTTTCTACAGTCTTTCCTATAGAGACGTGTAGTAAATGTCCCATTCATTTCTTTAACTACTGTAACATCCAAAAAAAGATAGCTCTCTATCAGAAATTGAATGGGTGAATCTCAAAAAATCAGTAGTGGTATCCAAGAATGTGAAAAACTCCTTTAAGTTCTTCCCTAATACCCCTCCAAATGAATATGATGTCATCCACGAAGCTCTTATAAAAGAGAATATTTGTGTCAAATATTTCTTGGGTTAGAACACAACTTTCCTCCCAATGGGCAAGCACCATGTTGGCGTAGCTATTGGCACAAGGTGTGCCCATAGTTATGCCAAGTAACTGTAAATAGTACTTCTGCCCAAATAAGAAGATATTGTGCTCCAAGATCAATTCTAGTAACATGCATAAGAAATCTATTTGCTTTCTGTCATAAGTGCTGTGTAGAAGTATAACTTAACTGCTTCCAGCCCAATATGTATGAGGTATAACTGAAAAAAGTGAATTCACATCCATGGATACCAACAAACATTCATTCAATTGTTCAGATGAACCCCCAAAATGTTATTTAAATCAAATAAGAGCTGCTTAGTATCCTTCCGAACATGGAGATTTATCAATTATTGGCCTTAAATTCTTTTCAACGTATTTGGACAAGGGACATGTAACCCAACCTTGACCAGACACAATCTGTCTGGAAGGTGGGTTCTTCCTATCTTTGTGTAACTTGGGTAGGCCTTGAATAATGGGTTGGTGACAGTCAAAAAATCTAACACAGACTTTGTAATTAAAATTGCTTAAATAAAAAACAGTCATACAGCGACTTATATACACAGCTACAACATGAATCTATGTCAGACAGATGCATCTCTCTATAGACACTAACATCATTTAACAAAAAAAAAATAGAATTCACATAATCAGCAGTGTCAAACACAACAATCCCCCCTCCCTTATTAGCAGGACAAATGGTTAAAGATGAATCATTCTGTAATTTTTGTAATACTATATATTCATTCTTATCTAAATTTAAAAAAAATCTGTCTTTACTGCTGTAATTTCCAAAACCCAATGTTTCTCCCAATTGGGACTCACAAATGTTACAAAATACTTCCAATACAGGATTTAAGTCAGGAACAAACAAACTAGGTTTTTTAAAAATCATTGCATGGTTCAGTATTTTTACCAAACATGGACTTCAACATTACATTTCGTGCGCACAGTCTTATATCTAGCACAGTACTCACAAAGTTTGTATTTGATGCCGGTACAAAGGTAAGTCCTTGTTCAAGTACAGATTCCTGAAATTCAGTCAATTTCTTGGTCGACAAGTTGCACACCATCTTGCTTAAGTTGTCAAAATGTTTCAGATTCTTTTTAAATCTCGCCCCACTCCACCTTCCTGTAATGGAAGCCTCCTCTTCCTCCCTAGACTATTGGACCTGCCCGCCCTCGACGAGTCCACTTTGCGAATGGGAAGGGGGGGGCTGTGAAATAGGTACTTGTACAAGTTCTTTTCTTTTAAACAGAAAGGGCATGATTAGTAACCACATTGTTCATAGTTGTTATATTGGATGTAGAGGCCTTTGCCACCATTTCTGGAGTCTCTAAGATGTTTAAACCATCTGTTTTGGTTTGAGGGTGAACAGCACCATTCCTGTACACCACACTCGTATTGGTATCTTCTGAGCCCAGGTCTTGCAAACCAGCAAGGTTTAAACGCAAAGTCTCATCTGCAGCTGTTGCCCCCCTTTGTATTGTTGCCTTTCGGCCAAGTAAATACATGACCATTAGAGAAATCTCTGAGATCTCTCTCCAACTTCTTTTTCTTCTGCCCAATTAGATGCTGTTCATGGGCATATACATTATCACAGAGATTAGAGAGCATTTCATCATAAACACTAGCTGGAACACTAACTCTCAAATCTTCCTGTTTTTTACGTACATCTTTTAACAGCATGTTTTCACTAGGTTTATGAAAGTCAATCAACAAAGTCATGTATTTAAGGCTAGTTTCAAGATTTAATTTCTGCCAGCGGTTCAGTAACTCAGGGAATGTATCTGCTGAAGCAGGCATTTTTAAAATCCTGAGACCCTTTGGAACTACTTTAAGGGAGACACATGCAGGACGTGCAAGTTACGTTCAAGTTCATGCACCAACTTTACTGCAATTTTCTCAAACTGTATTTGCTCACATCCTATTTTATCAGGCATTTCAAAAACCAGTAATGGGTTGTTACCTTGATGTAGCATTTTATCAAATCCAGCCTGCGAATGACTCACTTCCTTAGGTACATAGTCCAACTCAATACTGTTCCCTTCAGCCATGTTACACAGGGTTAGCACCAAAATTAGCAGCACAAGAATAATAAAAGTCACAAATGCAGCCACTGCAGATAAACTCCTCTTTTTCCAACAAACAGAATTTCAGTAAAAATGAGAAAGATAGAGAAACACAGCAGGATCTATAAAACTGTTTTAATCTGGTTAGCGCTTTCCCATCAGAGACACTTCTTCAGACCATAAATTTCATCAAAACTGAGTCAATTATATATACACCCTTACTATCAATTAAGACATCATTTGCAAGCTCATTAATCAATTAGGTTAATAAAATTTATTTACCTTTAAATGGATTGTATGTAGCCCATACATCCTTACATATCCTAGATAAAATTACCTACCAACTACTAAGATACATACTATAAAAACTAAATATAAAATTATACTAAATATAACTATAAATTACTGATGTCTCATTTTAAGTAAGGTTCAATAGACCTCCTGTCGTTCAACCCAGGTTCCTTCTCAGCTTGCAGTTCTATTATCCATCTCAATTCACTTAGTTCCAATTTATTTGTCGTGTCCCAGGTTGAATGACAGGAATGAGATGTCAGTAATTTATAGTTATATTTAGTATAATTTTATACTTCGTTTTTATAGTATGTATCTTAGTAGTTAGTAGGTAATTTTATATAGGATATGTAAGGATGTATGGGCTACATAAAATACATTTACCTTTAAATGGATTGTATTAACCTAATTGATTAATGAGCTTGTAAATAATGCCTTAATTGATAGTAAGGGTGTATATATAGTTGACTCAGTTTTGATGAAATTTATGGTCTGAAGAAGCATCTCTTATGTGAAAGTGCTAACCGGATTAAAACAGTTTTATAGTTCCTGCTGTTTCTCCGTCTTTCTCATTTTTATTGAAAACTTACATCTATGCAAATGAAAAACATGCCACCACTTTAGTTGCAAACAGTATACATCACAGACACCACTGAAAAAACTGTAGTTGCAAACATTATACAATCCCTTATAATCTATCCAGTCAGTCAGTTAAGCGTTATATGGCTCATTTAAATACTGCCCTTAAATCTCGTTCCTGCTCTGCATATATTGTTCTCACAATTTCTATTTTTTCCTATGTAGTGTGCTCCCTTCTTTTTCTAAACATCCCAATTCCAGTTGTTTTACCTCTGTTACTATGTTCACTACTTCTAGTAAAGTTGGTCTAGACTTTGATTTCCATTTTCTAGTAATTGCTTTTTTGGCAGTCATCACAATTGGACTCAGCAAGGCTTTACTATGTCGAGGCAATTTCAATTCTGTATCATAACTCAAAAAAATTATCTCCCAAGTCAGTCCAATCTGCTCACCTAGCATCTTCGACATAGCAGTCTACAGAGAATCCTTAAAGTCTGCCAGCTCATTACACTCCCAAAAAATATGTTCCCAGCCACCTCTTTCTTGCCCGTCATACCTCCAACACTTGCTATTCACCTGAGAAACTTCTTTGGAGTCTACTTGGGGTATAAAAATACCCATGTAAACACTTCCGGCAAAGATCCTAAATCTTCTACACTTTGTTGCACATTTGGGAGCTATACATACATCCTCCCTTTGTCTCTGAATTGCTTATCCAATCTCTCCTCCCAATCCTAAGCTCCTCTGATTGATTCTTATAATTATCATGTAGTATTTTATATGCTTTCCTAATTATTCCTTTCACAGCAGCTTCTGTTCTAGATTCTATTAAAAACTCTACCAGTGCTGGTCTTTCATTCAGGAGCCCCTTATTTCTTTCATTTTGCCTACACTCGGATATCAATCTTTGATAGGGAAGGCAATTTAACCTGCAGTCCAAATAAATTCTTGGCATCTTCCCATTCTATTACCTTTTCCTTTCTAGTTATTTGCTCCCAATGCCTTGGTTCCTTTGATAGTTTTCTCCAATAAAATTCAAGCCCCCTCTTGTCTATTATCTGTATTCCTGACCACAGTCATCCCTATCGGCAAAATCTCTTTTCTCCATTCTCATCCTAGTTCGATTCTTAGAATACGCCCTGCTATTTTATGAATATAACACTCTATGATTTGTTGTTCTCCTTAAGAATTTGCATCCAAAATCCCAAGGTCTTATTTCTTTAGCTTCCTCCCTGTATAAACATCATTCCTTTCCACTGTGAATTATAGTTTTCTGCATGTACAAGAGCCTTCAAATGTGTTGCTGTAATATAACCCCTCAAACTTAGTAATCCTTATCCACCTTGTTCTATTGGAAGAATCATCTTAACCCACTTGACCCTTGCTGTCTTCCCCTCCCAGATAAAATCCTTCAACTCTAATTGCTATTCACAGCTTCTCCTCTGGTTTTAAAAATATATCTGATGCGTATAAGACTGAAGTGACTAAACATTTTAATGGATTGTATCTTATTATCCATATTCATATAACAAAGCTTCCAATTTCTCAATTTTTGTATTACCTTCTGTTTGGTCTCTTCCCAAATATCCTTAACTGTCACAACAGTCTCATTTCTAATCCATACTTCTAAATACTTCATTTTATCAGGTCCCCACAAATATGGATATCGTTGGACCAATTTATGTGTGGGTACATAATTTCAAGCTATTGCCTTTGTTTTAGCCTCATTAATTTTGTATCCTGAGAAGATTTGAAATGGTCTTAAAATGTTCCATAACACTGTAATGTCCCTTTCTGGTTTTGTCATGTATAAAATATCATCATCTGCAAATAGAGCCAGCTTTTCCTGACTACCACATCAATTACATCCTTGAATTTCTGAATCCCTTATTTTCTTTGCCAATGGTTCTAAATATAATGACAGATCTCAAAATTTTGACCAATCTTAATGATGGTCTAGACCAATGCATTCACCTGTCACAGCATCTCCCAAATTATAATGTACTTCTAGCACAAAACTCAGGCACTCATTTCACACAATAAAAATGCACAGAAAAGAAGTTACCTTTTAGTGCCACAACTGACATTATAATGTTTTCTACTACAGTACAATTCAAAGAAATAGCATATATTGTTGAGTTGCAATGTTTGCTTTAGACTCCTGGCTGTTTGCAACTCACAACTACAATACATTCATGTAGTGTAAAACCAGCATTACCAACTTAAGAAAACTCTTGTACTGGACATCAATATTTCCTGCACATAACAGAGTGTGGCAGATATTTAACAAACTTTAGGTAGAAGGCATAAGCAGCAGTAAAATGAAAGCCTCATTAATGCACAGTAAAATGGACTGCCTTTTTAAACACAGACTGTGCCAATGAATATTTTACTCATCCCTGGCTTTCAAAAACTGATTTCATTTTTAGTGCTACATGCAGAAGAAACTACAGTCCTGAATGCATAACAGGAATGTTTACAATGACAATGACTAAGCAGGTGTGCCAAAGGTTTTATTTGATTCTGCAAACATTAAAACCCCAACATATTTATCCATAAACAAGGATTAGGAGGACATTATTTCTACCACTAGCTTCCTTGGCACGTCTAATACCTATCTGATTCGTTTACAGCATACAATTAATTTACTATTACACATGCTGAATTGTTTAACTTTTGTTTTAATACTTTTCTTAACTTTACAGATACAGTAACTATGGAACATTTTAATAGAAATTGCTAGAAAAATCCTGTTTAAGTGGCTCTGACAGGATACTAACCTGATACTAACCTGAGACACATAGCTAAACAGTTCTGCACTATAGGTTCATACGTGTGTACTAGGCTAATGGCCCTGGAGCCTTTCCAAGCCTAGCCCATGGGATTACCCTGGCATTGTGCCACCCGACCTTAGTTCCAGGTGCCTCTGTCAAGCAGAGCCACTGGAGTGATCCTCGGGGTGAATTTTCTATTTCCCATCCACTCATCAAGATTTCTCTTGAAGAGGGCCAGTGAGGCGCTTCACTTGATAGGCATGGGAAGTTTATTCCATAGCATGGGCAGTCTCTGGGTTATGAACCTGTCCCACCAGCTTGTTCCGATTGTGGTACTGAGGTCGAGGTCTCTGCAGAATGTAGTGTGGAGGGATTGAGATTTCTTTAGATGTAGCATTTCCAACAAAGCTGGGTCAGACATGGCTTTGTAAATCAAGCAGAGATCACCTCTATGTAGGCGATATGAGACAGAGAATAGTTGGAGTTTTTTTGAGTCTGTCCACATAGGACAAGTGTTTAAGCCCCAAGATCCTCTTTGTGAGGCATTTTTGCAGACTCTCCAGTTGCTGCAGGTGTCTAGTGAGGTACATGCTAAATGGGGCATTGTACTCCGACTGGCTTAATGAGGGAAGAGTAGAGGGAGACAATGACGTCTTTCTTCCTGGATGCAAAACCCTTAGGAATGAGATGTGCCACATAGGACTTTTTGACCACAGGGGCAATGTGGTGGTCAAAAGAGAGGTTGCTGTCAACCTGTGTTCTCAAATCTCTTAGATCGCCTTCTGTGTTCAGTGGAGTACCATCAATGCGGTAATTCATGGCAACCAGGTTTTTCCCAAAGGGGGACAATGAAACATTTTTTGGCACGGAGCTTAAGGCCATGGTTCTGACACCAGTTAGTGGTCTCAGTGAGGCCTTTCTGTAGAATGTCAACATCCCATGGGGAGTTAATTATGACTCCCAACCTGCAATAGTCTGCAAACTTTGTCAGCCAGAGTCGGTTCGGGTTGGCCTGGACATCAGAGAAGTAGATACCAAACAGGAGAGGACCCAGGACCGAACCCTGTGGGACTCCACTCATGACTGGTCAACAGTCTAACTTGCAGTCAGCTACTTTCACACTGTGGGTTCTGTGAGCTAGTTTGCAACCCACCTAATGATATAGGGGCTTGATGCCTAGCTTTGTGAGTTTTTATATGATTCCTGAGTGAGGAATGGTATCAAAGGCCTTGGCCAGATCAAGATAGGCTGTATGAACCACCTTGCCTTCATCCACAGCTCTGGTGACTGCCTCGAAGTTGAGCAGGCATGATCTACACTTCACAAAATCAAACTGCATGGGATCCAGAATTTGGAGGTTCCCTATATCTTTGCTCATTAGGTCCATGATGATGCGTTCCATAGCTTTGCATATCAGTCTTGTCAGGCTAATGGGGCGATAGTTCCCAGGGTCTGTAGTCACTCCTCCATTGTGGAGCGGGATGACTATAGCAGTGCACCATTCGGTAGGGACAAAGCCTGAGGTGAGGCTGTGATTGAACAGGGCACACAGGTGAGGTGCCAGTTCACTCTGTAGTTCATAGCCAGGGATATTGTCAGGTCAGTCTAGGCTGCAAGGCTGAATTCAAGTAAAGATCATCAATGTGGTGAATTATCATTTCAGTTTAACTGCACTGGACTGAAGTAAAAAGTTACTGAAATATCTTAATTTTGAAAGAAACAGTTACAATCTAAAATTCACCAGATGCCACCAACAACAGAAATAGGTAGATTTTGGATACAGTCCAAACAAATACAGTTAACTCCACATCAAAAGGGATTTAACCAGTTTCAGTTCCTTTACATTTACAGTAAAGTAATTCTACCAACCTGCGCTTCGAGCAACATATGACTGACTGACTGCAACTGTCCTTTGTTTTGTACATTATGTGCTGCTGTTGTTCTTGTTTAAAGGTCAGCACTATTCTGACAGCTGTTCTCTTCATCGTACACTATCCTCAGCTAACTTATTCACAGAAGGTAAACACACACAAAACAAATCTCTTACCCAGAGGAACAAGCAACAAAGTAGGCAAGAAATTAACAGGTACCGAGTTAGTGGAATGACCTATTGAAGTATCACTGTTCATACAACCCAGTAATAGTGTACACTAATGACAAAAAAGTATACAGATAACATTTTTCATGATACACGTGCTCCCAAAATACCCCACAATGCCTGATTTTCCATTAATCTGTGATGGGCCCACATCTACATCCCAAAATGGAATTATTTCAAGTTGTAAACAGCAAAATTTTACCCTTCTCCAAAAATATTAATAGGCTCTTGTCCATTAACCTTCAGCTTGTCCACAACAGCACTTTTAAAGGACACGTGAAATCCTTTGCATCAGTTAGCTGCCGGAACTGGCTAGTAGACCTGTAATCAAGAGCTACAGTCTCACTAACATGCTGGTGATTACCAGATTCTCTCTAACATGCATTCAACCAGTTCCTGGTTAATAAACTCGCCCCCCCCCCGCCAACAAAAAGCAAAAAATTCAGTGTGACTCTGTCGCTCCAAAGATATCTCTGAACACCTGGAGTACTGCTAAGACAGAAGAGGAATATCCTATACTCAAATGTTTATCTGCATAAAAATGAGTGGGTACTTTTCCAAATACTGGCTTCTGTTTTTGCTCTCTCTCTCTAAAGTACTTACTGAAAGCAAAAGGGATAAATATGGTTGCAGTGCTGGCAAAATATAACATGCAACAAAATTTCCCTAAACAGAAAGCTTTAACAGCTCTAATGCCTGACAATGGAAGCATGACATCATAGTTTGGAAAATGTCTAGCCAAAGCAGGATTCAGCTCAAGGTGGAGAGAATACAAAATTAAAGTGCTACAATTAAATGAAGCTAAGTAGTAAGGCAGTGTCATAAACCAGGCCAAACACCACTAAAACTGACTTGTCAGGATACGTAAACATAAGACACTGGCAAATTTCTCTGAAATCATCCCATATATTATGTTTCTGAAAAAGGGTTCACTCACAAATTTCTGTTAATGTTAAAAGGAGGGGAGAGCTTCTTTCTAAAGAAAGATTACACATGTGCTGGTCTACAATTAATCCATAGATTCACTAGCTGGGCAGAAACCATCAGTTGCAGGTTTTAAATTAACAGCAGAATGGATACATCAGTTTTGTAATTCTGGTTCATTCCCTATGCAATTTCCAGGCAAATTAAATACTACTTTACCTCAATTTAATAGAAAAAGCAATTACAATGCCTTACAGGCACAAGGTACAAAGTTCGATGTTCATCGTGTTACCCTGCTGCAGTCATCTCACTTGGGTTATCCTGCCGTCAGGCGGTCCCGCAGTCGGCCCAAATTCCAAAGTCTTGGTCCGGCGTCGGTTGCTGTCGCTTCTTCCCTAACGTCAGAGTGCCAGGGGTATACAAGAGGCATCAGATGCCATTTTCTTCAGTCTTTCTTGCCGCGCGGTGCCCGAAGCAGAAGCAGTTCGCAAGTGCCGGTCGGCCGACACCTGAGATTTTCGAATCGAGTTCCAGTCCGAAGTCTTCAAAGCTAAGTACCCCGTTGGGGAACCTTTTCTTGCCTCAGTCCGATGCCAGAAAAAGTTAACAATTGCATTTCTTGTGGGAAGCAAATACCTCATAAGGACTTTCATTCTTATTGTATACTTAGCCTAGGCCCCGACCACGATGTCACTGGTTGTCGGTTTTGTGCTAGGTTCAATAAGCAAAATATAAAGCGACGCTTTGATTTCGCATGACACTACTTCAGTAGGAAATTTAATTACACTATGCCGTCAGAGCAACCAACTACCGGCGTGCATAAAAAACGCAAAGATAAAGACAGGCAGCCTAGATCCAAGACAGACTCAGAGGCCTCGGCTGGGCCAGTCGCCGGTCCTCCGGTTTTCAGTGAGGAGCCTATGCAGCCCCTGGCTACCGCAGAATCAGAACCCCAGACCGCTTCGGATTCTCTAGGAGAGTTCTAGGTCGATGCAGCCATTTTCTTTAGGACCTACCGACGACATTGCAGAAGGAGGAGCCGGTGCTGTAGAAACACCTTTGGTTTCAGAACGTGTCTTCAGACCGACTACTCTAATCATAAAATCTTATGCTAAGCTTAAGACTCCTCTAAAACCAAAAAAGACCACTTCAGTCTCCAGTTCAAGGCCCCATGCCTAAGAAACAGATGCTTAAAATGGCTGAAGATTTGATTTCTTTAGTCAGGGGTTCCCAACCCCCCCCCCCCCAACAAAAGGCCTAGACAAGAGGAGGATTATGCCTCCTCTGATCAAGTGTCTATTTCCTCAGGCTCCTCTGAGGAACAGGATTACTCCTTTCCCCCTTATGAAGATTCTGATGCTGAAGATTCCATTCTCTCAGCTTCTCCCCTAGAAGACTATGCCTTTGGGGAAACCTTACATACCATGAGAGAACATTTCCACTGGGAAGGTTAGGACTACTCCGACTCAAAGAAAAGGCTCAGAGAGTTTCTTTTACTCCCCCAGCACAGACCACTTGCTATCCCCCAGTTTTAGACATTGTGGATGATGTTTATTTAGAATCTAGTCTAAACCCAGATTCTCTGCCTCCTGCTCCAGCCAAACCAGATAGATACTATAGAGTGCCTGACTCTCACAAATTCCTTTTCAAAAGCCCTGTTGCTGATCCAGAGACAATCTCCCAGGGTCCCAAAGGGGCTAAGGCTTCTATGGCCAAAAATCCTGTACCCTCTGAAAGGGGCTCCAGAGCACTAGATAGGTGGGGGAAGAAGGTTTACACCTCAGCTACTCTGGCTATGAGAGCACTAAATTGTCAATTTCACATGCTTAAACACTAGCAATTCCTAATGTCTCAAATAAAACAAAAGATGAGCATGCACCCTCAACAGTCTGAATTCAAGGAAATGCAGGATCTGTTGCATGCAGCTGAACAGGTGGGCAAACATACTTTACAATGTGGATTTGATTCCTTGGAAGCTTCCTGTAGAGCAGCTGTTACTGGGTCTGTTATACGTAGGCATGCTTGGTTAAAGGAACAAACTCTGCTTGATCATGTTAAGTTACTAGATGCACCCTTACAGCAGGATGTCCTATTTGGGGTTAAAGCAGAAGAGGTTTTAAAGAAAATGGAGGATAAGGCAAAATCTATGCAGACGGTCAAAGATTTCTTACAGGTACAGCCCCCAAGCTTCAGCAGAAATTGGCCAACAAAAAATTGGTCCTTTCCAGCTACTGACAGACCACAGAGGGGTAAATACAGGCACCCAAGGGGCAGAGGACAAGCACAAATCCCTTACAAACCTCGTCAATGGGGCACTGCAACACAGAAGGGAGGAGAAGACAGGTCCCAAACTACTAGAAGGCAAACACAATGACTTAAACCTCAAACTGCCAAACAAAACTCTTGGCAGCTCCCTTGGGAGGAAAATTAGCACTTTTTGCAGAAAACTGGCGCATCATCACAAAGGACAAATGGGTCCTAGACATTATCTCACAAGGATGCAAATTCCATTTCCACACCTTGCCAAGGATAAAAGGCATGCCAAACCTGCCACAAAATCAATGGGCAGAGGCACAAAAACAAATTACAGCTCTCATGGACATGAGACATTCAACTGGTACCTACACAGGAGCAAGGGCAAGGATTTTACTCAAGGCACTTTCTAGTCCCCAGAAAGGACAATGCTTGGAGACCCATTCTGGACCTTTCAATTCTAAACACCTTCTTGCAAGTACCCAAATTCAAGATGCTAACACTACAGCAGCTTCTTCCCATGTTGGGCAAGCTTGGCTAGTAACGTTGGACCTCAAGGAGGCATACCTGCATGTCCCTATCAGACAAAATTGCAGAAGATATGTCCGCTTCATTGCAGGTTCAACCCACTACCAATTCTCTGCACTGCCCTTTGGCTTATCTACTGCGCCCAGGGTCTTCACAAAATGCCTGGCACCAGTAATTGCATACTGCAGACAAAGAGGAATTCAAATATATCTATACCTGGACGACTGCCTCAACCAAGCAGAAAGCAAGAACACTCTTACATCATCTGGCTTTTGTAAAACACCGTCTAAGTTGCCTAGGGTACACAGTAAACTAAAAGAAATCAAAACTAGTGCCCTCACAAAATATGACATTCCTGGGTGCCAGCTTGAATACAACGTCCCAGATTGCTTACCTGACGCCTGACAAACAACTACAGCTAACTCAATACTTCAAAACAATGGCAACAAAGACCCAACTCCCTGCAAGAAAAATTCTGCAGGCCTTGGGCTTCATGGCATCTTGCATACTACTAATACCATTTGCAAAACTGCATACGAGGAAATTACAATGGTACCTAAAAAGCATATGGAATCAACACAGCCACAGCTTGGAAACAATGATAACTCTCATTCCCTGCCTTCAACAGGAGTTTCTATGGTGGTCACAGGCATGTCACCTCAACAAGGGTCAGCCTTTCACCTTACCCCCAGCCAGGCAAACTATGACAACAGATTCATCGGACTATACCTGGGGGGCACACATGGCAGGACGGTGCATTCAAGGCATATGGACTGCAGATCAAAGAAATCTGCACATCAATCAAAAAGAAATGCTAGCTGTAGAATGCCCCGACAGCCTTCAAGGACCTCTTACATCCAGGACAGCTTATAATAAGGACAGACAACACCACAGTAATGTGGTACACACTCCTACCCTCTATGCAGGCAAGCAATGACCTTGTGGAACACAGCACTGGCTAAACAAGTACAATTACAAGCTCAATTTCTGCCAGGAAAAAACACATTGGCAGACGACCTAAGCAGAAACATCATGGATCCCCACAAGTGGAAACTGAATCCACAAGTATTAGCAATGACAACTCAAAAATGGGGACACCCAGACATAGACCTGTTTGCCAGCCCCCAAAACTATCAGCTAACAAAATTTTGCACAAGGACATTTCACCATCAAGCTTGGAAAGTGGACGCACTCTCATTCAGTTGGAAAATGCTGTCAGTATATGCCTTCCCTCCATTGCCCCTTCTCACAAAGGTGCTGCTGAAAGTCAGGATGGAGAGACCACGAATGATACTTATTGCCCCAGACTGGCCACGCCAGCACTGGTACCCACTATTAAGGAATATGGCCCAGGGCCCACCATGGATTTTACCACAAATTTCTCATCTGCTCACACAGCAAGACAGTCAGATTCTACACAGCCAGCTCAAAACCTTAAATTTGGCTGCATGGCAAATCTCCTAAGCAACCAGCCAGCTCCTCTTTCACAAGCTGTTATGGATGTTATTCTGGAGGCCAGGAGGCCCAGCACCAGGAAAGCCTACTCGGACGAATGGAAAAGGTTTTGCACCTGGAATCAAGCTAAAGGCCAAAATACCCTTCTGCCGGACATACCTCAGATTCTACAATATTTAACTGAGATGTTACACAAAGGACTTTCTTTTTCATCTATTAAAATCCACGCCTCAGCTATTTCAGCTCACTACAACACGGATCCTCCCTTATTTTTACATCCACTTCTAAGGCAGTTTCTCAGAGGGGCCAAAAACATTAGGCCTCCCAGGAGAGCACCAACACCAACTTGGGACCTCAATTTTGTTCTAGAAAAACTTACGCTACCTCCTTTTGAGCCAGCTTTCTCAACTGACAAAGTTTGTATCATGGAAGACTGCCCTGCTGCTAGCAATTACTTCAGCCAGAAGAGTCTCAGAGCTTCAGGCTCTTATGGCGGTAGAGCTTTCCTCATTTCTCATCAAGACAGAGTTTCTCTACGAACTAACCCCTCCTTTATGCCTAAGGTGGTATCCAGTGTGGCTCTAAATCAAACCATCCATTTACCCACCTTCTTTCCAAACCCGCAGAACAAAGGAGAAAGACTCCTGCATTCCTTGGACATTCACAGGCAGCTACATTACTACTTGGATAAAATTAAGGTTTTCAGAAAATCTGACCAGCTTTTTGTATCCTATGCTACAGCATCACAAGGAAAGGCTATCTCAAAACAGACCATTTCCAAATGGATAGGACATTGCATACGTTTTTGCTACACCCACCATGGAAAACCAGTTCCTGCTAGCATTAGGCCCCACTCCACCAGGGCAGCAGCTACATCTACAGCCTTCCTCAGGGGGGTGCCTACCAAGGATATTCTGGAAGCTGCAACTTGAGTTCAGTACACACCTTTACCAAACACTATCTCTTACCACTTTACTCTAAGACTAGAGCTGGCTTCACCACTGCAGTTTTGCAGGGCCTTCTAGCCTCCTCTAACCCTGTTTGACTCCACCTCCCATCCTTAGCTTTGGGATTCTACCCAAGTGTGATGACTGCAGCAGGGTAACACGATGAACATAGTACAGTTTTGTACCTACCATAAATGTAGATGTTCGAGTGTATACCCTGCTGCAGTCCAGGTTACCCTCCCTCCATCCCCTCTGAACTAGCTGAACTCATCTCTACAACTCTATCCTATGCTACCGCTATGGTGTATTTGCTTGTGCCTAAGGGTATTGTTTTTTTTTTTATATAGCTATATGTATTTATATATATATATATATATATTATATATATATATATATTTTGCCTTACTATTGGGGGCACCTGACATCTGGGGCAAGAAAAACTGAAGAAAATGGTGTAGGATGCCTCTTATATACCCCTGGTGCACTGACGTCAGGGAAGAAGTGACATCAACCGACGCCGGACCAAAACTTTGGAATTCGGGCCGACTGCGGGACCGCCTGATGGCAGGATAACCCAAGTGTGATGACTGCAACAGGGTATACACTCAAACATCTACATTTATGGTAGGTACAAAACTGTACTATTCTAACCATTGGGAAACACAGCTAGGCTTAAAAATGTCACCTGATGTCATTAGCCTAGTAATTACCTATGAACTGTAAGGGTTTAACAAAAGAAATGTGTAAGCAATAAATTCTTAATATGCATAAGTTTTACATTAACAACTTTAACATGTTGCATGCAAAATCATTATGAATGAGGCTTGCAAGATTTGTGTAGTTGCCAACACAGTTACGTCACTTACGTGGCTCTCAAATTCGGTATCTATAAACATAATGAAATGCTTGTGGAGGGAAAAACACTTCCTGTAAGATTATGTAATACAGAGACCAAGTGAAAAAACAAACTTCGCCTGAATCCAAACAGATGCTTTTTTAAATGCTGCAGTTTTCCATCTAGAAAGCTGATGAAACAAGAGAATTTTAGCCAATCTGTTCATCAGGAGTAATACAATTGTTACAACTGATGCCCGACTTAATTTAATGACTGTACATATCCCTGCCAAGTCAAAGCACAGGAAAGATTAGGAGGGATGTAGCAAACTACAATGACTGAGCGGAACACTGGACCACAATGACAAGGTCATAGCTATTCACACTTGGTCCACTGTTCATCCCAGCCTCTTAAAAAACTGTGTGTGGGTGGATGTCTGTGTGTGCAAATATATGCATCCATCGATCATCACTCAGCCCCTTTTCCCATTTTTCACATGGCATCGGGGTGTCACTTCCACAGTGACAATCATCTTGAGCCAAGGTTTACACCACCAGGTGGCTAGCCCTGCCATAGTAGTTCACTTGTACCACTCACTAGTGCACACAGTCTTACCTATGGCCAATTTAGAGTGTCCAATCCACCTACTGTATATTTTTGGAATGTGGGAGGAAACCCACTTATCCACAGGGAGGACATGCAGACAATGTACAGAAGGCACCCCAGATGAGAATCGAACTGCAGAACCTTTAACTGTGAGGCGACAACGCTAACTGCTACACCACCGCCCCCACTATTATATATATATATATATAGATATATAGATTTTATATATATATATATATATATATATATATATATATATAGATATATATATATATATATATATATATATATATATATATATATATATATATATATATATATATGTGTGTGTGTTACATATATATATATATATATATATATATATATATAAATAAAATACACACACACACACACACACACACAGTCCAAGCATCAGTGCATGCGAGCATAACTGGCAACATTAGGCAATATTACAGAATCTTAATATCTGCAATACATCTCTTCACTCCCTTCTGAGTGGTCATTTAAGCACAGAGTGGAAGGGGTCAATCCCCCCTCAAAATTTGAAATGCACCTGTACAGGGATAAGTCATATAGAGTGAGCTAGCTAAATAACATGGACACCGACTAAAAAATTACAATGTGTAAACACCAGTGATATCCCTGAATCTGTAGAACAGGATTAGTTACAGTATGTGTGATCAGAAGATGTTTGTTTTAGCTACCTACATTTTTAGTACCAGTTAAATTTTAGCAGTATCCTTTTCATATTTGTGATATGGAGTATCACTCCTTTTCATATTTGTGATATGGGGTATCACTGGAATATAGTTGTTGAAATTTATGGAATGTATAAATAGTAGCACTGAATTTTTAAGTGTGTTAGCAACAGCAATGTTATTAGTATTTTTGACACTATGGTGTTAAAAATATTAGGACCATGTAGGCTACAAGTGTACTATAATAGTACGCACTCATATCATGATTAAGAACATGTAGAGAACTGTAGAGAAAAAACAAACATCTTTGTACGAATGAGACAATGATGTAAAATATTAACTCCAATATCAAGCAGAAATTTATGGAGAGTGGATACCTTGGAACTTTAGTCAATATTAGTGGGGTGGTTATTGGTGGTATTAATGAAAAACAGACTGCAGCAGGAGTAACTGCATGGAACATGGCCATGGCACTTCCATATACCAAAGATTCATGAACAATAAAATGGAAGCTACAAATAACTGGAGAATTTTGGAAGGAAGTGTGGAGGTTGCTAAAAAGTAGGCGACTCCCCATATTTGCTAATAACATGCATCAAAATACAAAAACATTTTAAAGGCTAGAGTAATATGTTTATAAGAGAATAAAGTGGTAAAAAATACATGATTTATACGTCCTTTGTAACATGTGCAGACATGTAATGGAAAGACTTAGTATTTACTATAACAATGCCACCAAAACATATCAGGTTGAAGGACATTTTACTTGCAATTTTTTATGTTATTTACATTATATAACATGCAAAAAGTAAACATATGAATATGTCAGTTCTGTACAAATAAGAAAATGTTCATTATTTTGTACAAACATTCTTTATCGTGTCATAATTTCAAAAGTTTCTGTTTGCCATTTTGGGACGTATGCCTGTTCAACAGGAATAATGAGTTAAATTAAACATTGTGTAACTGACATTGTATTCTGGGGTGGGGGATGCTAGTATAAATTATAAGTGTGTCCTTAAGAAAAGAGAAAAAATCTTAATAAAAGGAATACATTTTATGTAATAATTTATAATTCATAATAAGTAAGTATTTAACATTTTAGGTTGAATTCTACATAAATGTGATTTATTAGCATATCTTATGTAGATACTTTCATTTGATAAAGGTCAGGTGATTTAGGGACTTATAAAAGTAGAAGTACATGCAACTGGTTTTTAGTCTGTCGTATTTGTTTGAAATGAAAACTGCTTACTCCTTGGCAATACATTTGCACTTAAGTAGTAGTTTGTATTCTTCTGGTGCTCTTCGATTCCAGGCTGTGGTGTTTTTTTTTTAATTTTCACGGTGACTTTTTTTTTCTATATTAGTCTCAGGCACTTAGTCTCCATCACCTCATATTTCCTTAACTGCTCTGCCTTCACTGCACAGGTTATTGTACTATACAGAAGTACTGGTCACATCACTGTTTTGCGCACCTTACTTTCCAGCTTCTTTGGCATTTCTCTGCCACTCACTACTCTGACACAGCCAGCTGTCACCAGCCCCTCCAACTCTAGCTTTGACGTCCTCAGACACTCCAACTCTTCAACTAATCCTTCCCAGATAATGAAGCTATTAACTTCTTCTATTTTCCCTTCTACTGCAAGTTACTGTTCCTTCTGATTTCTCCCAATTTGCCAACATGACAACTGTGATATCTGTATTTGGTTTATCCCATGTGACTCATGTCTCACATTCCATTCTCCTATCATTCATTGAAGTTCCTCTTTTGAGTCTGTTTGTACTGACACGTTGTCTGCATACATCAACTTTGATCTGTCCCCTCAGACCTGTTTAAGACAGTCCATCACCAGTATGAATAGTGGGCTCAGGGATAAATCCTGATGCACGTCCACTCCCACTGCAAACCCCTGTGTGAGCCCAAACACTGTACATGTGTGACACTGGGCCCTTGTAAACTGCTTATACTAATTCTGTCAATGTTTGAGACTTCAAAGTTGAATTGGGTAATCTTGCGATGATTTGTTGAGACCTTATAATATGCTTTCTCTGAATCTAGAAATGTCCAGTTGGACTTTTTGCTCATCTCTGGCTTTGTCTGAACATTCTGCCTCACTACAAACATAAGGTGGTCAAACTACATCCCAGTATGAATTTGAACGATCATCTCCAATCTTATTTTTTACTACTCTGCATATTCATTTACCCATCACCCTTTCCAACATTTTCATACAGTGCGACAGGAGTTTGATACCTCTGTACTGCCCAGAGTTCTGTGATAAAGTCAGACTACAAATTAGTAAACTTTGCCTTTAAAAGTTGCAAACTTTACCACTGCAAACAATGTAGAATTTAAGGACATTAAACATGCAAACCTACTTAAAATTTTTTAAGGAACTTGTTCATTTTAATTGCAGTTTCACAAGCCCCCATGCAGCTTCAGCGGCAACTTATGCAACAAAGTTCTAGTCCCACCTACATAAGTTTATAGATCATGCAGTCCCAGCTAGGGCCAAATATAAAGGGAACTTTAAAAATAAACTACCTTGATGGTCCACCAGTATTAATTAGCTCTTTTAAAAAAAAAAAAAAAGTCTGATTCTATTGCAAACTAAAAGTTACCTAGGTATTTGACTCAGCACAGCTCCTCGTGGTGTCCTGCAGAGTTCTACAAGCAGCAGCGAGTGGAACAGTGACTTTCCATTGATTTATAAGTATTTGTTTTGGCTACTTATTTCCGAATGCTTGTTCTCGCCGAAAAGTGAGTTTCTATAACTAAATAAGCTGTGCAAAGTTGATTTACTGCATTACTATATGTTTTCCTGAACTTTTTGCACTTAGTTTGTATTTGTTTAATTTAACTGGTAGGCTACACACTCAAGTGCGCTAGCCGATTTAAAGCATTTACTGTTGTTACTGTATCTATTTTCTGCTACTTTGTAAAAAAAACAAAGAAAAAAAAATATCCTTGTTTCCCGCCTTTACTGAACTAGAATAGTCCAGTCTTCAGGTATTGCTGATCTCTGCTGTGTCATAATTCCTGCGTTGCCCATATCCTTGTTTGGATAGGAGGAAGCTTCTTTGTTCACCAGTGGGAGTGGGGAGCTCTGAGCAGCCTATCTGTCCCAAAAGGAGTGGTTCCAGCCCAGTAACTTGTAGCTTATTGACCGTTTTGGGTCATTTCCTAGTTCTTTCTAACCCCCTGCTATAAAGCCCGCTGTTGCACAAATTTGCGCATAGCGCAGCATCGGGCAGCGCCGCTTAATCAGGTTTAAAAGTATTCCCGGCTCCACAAAGTCTGCTCTTCATTTTTTCTCTTGGAACTAGCTCTAACTCTCAATCTAAACATTCTATTCTCAATCTAAAAACCTCGCACTTGCTCCTACAAGCATTTTATATAAGTTAAGCACTTTTTTAACTAAAATAGCACTACATCCCCCAAAAATTCCCCTGAGTACCCTATCCCCTATAGGGCCTTTCTGACTCAGTTACATAGCAGTTCCTTATACTATTCTAGCATGTCAAAAGGTCAGTTGCTGGCTTCCTCTCCAGTTCAGCTGGTGAATCTGGGAATCTTGAAGCAATGTTACAACTGCCTCATGTACACAGACAACCCTCTCCTCCTCCCAACAAATACAAATATACGAGAGAGGCAACCATATAGCCAAACTGGAGGCTGAGCTCTCTCAACTCAGTACTGGCATAACCAGTCAGGAGGAGAAGGTAACCACACACACCACAAATCCAGTCTGACATAGACCTACCACAACTGCAAACCAAACACAACACACACAAAAACATACTCGGAGGCTCTAAATAAAAATCTGCCAAAGCAACAGAGACCTCCAAAGCAGACATCCAAGCAACCACTACCTCAAAACAAAACAAGACACATGCAACATATAGTTCACAAAGTCATTGTGCCAAACAGCCACAGCCCCTAAGGCTAAACAACATACCTGATACACTTGTAATAGGTGACTCTATAGTCAGACACACTGACGTCCCGCTCACCAGGCTGAACAAGGAAAAGGTCACAGTAAGCTGCCTGTCGTGCGCTAGAATCCGCCACATAACACAAGCACTCAGGTCACTCCAAAGCAGGTATAAATATGACTCGGTCATTGTCCATGCTGGTGTGAATGACCTGAGACGTACCTCCCTGGACTACATGAAGAGACATAGAGGAGCTCTCTGATTATGTAGCCCAGGCCGGTATGACCCTGACCTAGAGCAGCATCTTACACTCACCAAGAATGATGCCACAGTACATAGACAAAATGATCAAATTTAACAATTGGCTTAAGTATTGGTGTCATTCTAAGGGGATCCAATGTCTGTCTGCTTGGGATGACATGCTCGACAAGCCATGCTGCTTCACAAGGGACGGCTTGCACCCATCACCACTGGGCTTTTGGATATTGGCAAAGGCTCTGGACCACCCCCATAGTGCCTTTTTTAGGCAAGGCTCAAAAGACAAACCCACCTCCCTAAAAAACACAAGCAGAAAGAAACTAAGGGTAATGCTGCTCAATGCCAGAAGTCTAAACCTCAAGATGCAGGCTCTCAAAGCCCTCCTCAGTATGGAGAGCATCGATGTCTGTGCAGTGACTGAAACCTGGTTCAAGGCTCCTGAGAGCACCCCAGCACTACCAGGTTATACCTCATATCATGCTTTTTGGCCCCAAAACTTGGACCAAACCACAAAAGGAGGGGGGAGTATCCATATTCATCAAGGATACCCACACCTCCAGGTTAGCTGCAATGCACGAAGCATCGAAGACCATCCATGTGCAACTAACAGTGGGCAAAACTGCCCTCCAGGTTGTAGCATGCTACAGACCACCCTCTCAAACTCAGGAACCCCACTCAACCTTCCTATAGACACTGGAGAATATGAAGGTCTCTCCAAACACCATCATATTGGGGGACTTCAACTACCCAAACAGACTGGGAGCATTACCCATGCCCCAACACCCTAACCCAAAGGTTCCTAGAATTCATAAACTCAAATGCTATGGAACAACTAGTCACCACTCCCACAAGAGGGGAAAACATATTGGACCCGATCATCATAAACATGGGGACACAATGTTCCATACCAGAAGTATACCCCTCATTGGTAAGATCGGACCATAAATTAATCTCCCTGGAAATTCACATCCCGCCCCCACCCCCAGCACAGAAGACCACAGTGAAGAACTTTTCAAAAGCTGACTTCACACTTCTTAAGACCGAAGTGGAATCCTTCAAGGCCCCCGGGCCTGTGGAAACCACAGCCCACTCTGCTGAATCCTTTATTAACGCATTCTATGGACACCTGCAGGAATGCATGGATCATGCAATCCCAAATAAAACCAAGACCCATTCCCCCAAAGGCAGGTGTCCTGTCTGGTGACCCCAGCCATTAAAAGGCTATACAACAGAAGGAGGAAGCTACTACATGATAGAGCAAAATCCCTAAAAGGGAAGGCATCTCTGATCAGTACTAGCAAAAAACTACGAACACTCATAAAATCATCCAAGGCCAACTTTGAGAGACAAATTGCACTAGACACTAAAGATAATCACAAGGCTTTCTTTAGTTATGTTAGAAACCTGGGTGGAAACTCCCAGATATGCTCAGAGTTAGTCCAAAATGACAAAAAATACACTGAACCCACAGGCATTGCCAACATACTAGCAGACAGGTTCAGTGCAAATCCCCCCCTCCCTCCCAAAAGGACAAATATCTATCCCAGCAGAGTGTTGCCGCCCTGACATCTTAGATGCCCAGGTGAGAGCCGCCCTCTCCAAAGCTAAAAACACAGCATCAATGGGACCAGACGGTGTCCCGGGTTGCGTGCTACATGAACTCCAAGAAGAGCTAAACCCACACATAAGGCTGCTGTTTAATCTCAGCCTTAGTACAGGATAATTACCCAAAGAAGGGCGTACAGCAACAGTGGTCCCACTCCACAAAGGAGGTGCTTCTACGGACCCTGGAAACTACCGCCCCATAAGCTTGACGAGCCTGGTCTGCAAAGCTATTGTGAGGATCATTATGGGCCTCATAAACAAATACACTGGGGACATACAGACATTGGATCCTACACAATTTGGCTTTGTAAAGGGCAGATCCTGCCTCTTGAACCTGGTCGACTTCTTTGAATCAGTCACCAAGGCCATTGATGAGGGTAAGGCAGTTCACACAGCCTACCTTGACCTTGCAAAAGCCGTCGACACAATACCCCACTCGGGCATCATAGACAAGCTCTCCAGCTTAAATATAAACCCATATGTCATAAGATGGGTTGCAAACTAGCTCAAGGACAGAACCCTCAAGATCAGAATTGCTGGAGCCATGTCAGACTCTAAACCAGTCAAAAGTGGCGTCCCACAGGGCTCAGTCCTGGGACCTCTCTTGTTCGGTATTTATTTTCTGATGTCCAGGCTAACATGGGAGGATTGTGGCTGACCAAGTTCGCAGATGACTTCAAACTGGACACCATAATTCATTCTCCAGCGGACACAAGCATCCTTCAAAAGGGTCTCATAGAAACGGAAAACTGGTGCCAGAGCCATGGCCTTAAACTAAACGCCAAAAAGTGTATAGTCATACCCTTTGGGAAAAACAAAGTGCCCACAAATTACCACATAGGTGGTAATCCATTAAGTACAGAAGTAATTAGGGACCTAGGGACACTTGACAGTAACCTCTCGTTTGACACTCCCATTGCCAAAGTGGTTAGAAAGACCTTCTATATTGCCCACCTTATCATGAAGGGATTCGCATCTAGATCGGGAGAGGTCATTGTGCCCCTTTACTCTTCCTCATCAGGCCCATTATAGAGTACAATGCCCCATTTGGGATGTACCTTTCCAGACACCTGCAGCAATTGGAAAGACCCTAAAAGTACCTCACAAAGAGGATCAAGGGACTCAAACATATGCCATATGCTGCCCGGCTAAAGCAACTCCAGCTCTACTCAGTCGCATACTGCCTACTCAGAGGCGATCTATGCCTGACGTACAAGGCCATGTCCAACCCAGAATTAATGGACATGCTCCACCTCAGAAAATCCAAATCCACCAGAGCTACGCGAGCGAGAGATTTGAACCTCAGGACAGAAATAAATAGGACATGCTGGAGGGACAGATTCATAACCCAGAAGCTCCCTTCACTCTGGAATAAAACCCCAGTCCATGTTAGGCAGAGCCCCTCACTGACTCTCTTCAAGAGAAATCTTGACGAGTGGATGGGAGATCGTAGGTTTACACCGGGGGTCACTTCTGTGTCACTGCTAGACAGAGGTACAATAAACTAAACCTTAAAATGGGCACAGTATACTCATTCCAAGGGGTGGCGAAAGCCAAACACACTCTGGCTAGGCTTATAAATGCCCTAGGGCCAATAGCCTAGTATGAACCTATGAACCTATGTTAAAGACCATCAAAAAAGCCAGTAAAGAACACAAACATCAGGAAGGTCAAAAATAAACATGAACTAATTGTGAAAACAAGGATAACGGCTATTCATTCTTAAATTACATCACAAAACTGAAAAATAAAACCTAGTGATGTTCTGAACTAATCCTAAAAGGCATAACCTATGTGGACCTTAAAAATATAGCTAACTTACCTGCAGATACATTTAGTATTAATTTTACCCTTGAAAGAGTCTACAATCCCCTTGTCTCATACAAACCCAACAATTACCACAGAACAGGCAATGACTGTGCTGTCAAAAAATCTTCCATGAGCCCATCCAGAATGCCTAATCAACACTGCCAGACATACCATCAGTAAACCCCTCCTGCACTTCAATTTAAGCCTAGATGCAGGGCATGTCCCTCCAGTATGGAAAACAGATATTGTAATAGGGAGCTATCACAGATCACACGAATGACAGACCCACCAGCCTATTAGCCTAATTCACACGATCATGGGATATTCAAACAATCAAGAATCTGGACCCACAGTTTGGTTTTGTCCAGGGTAGGTCATGGCTACATAATCTAACGAAGGGCAACACAAGATTAACCAGGGGACAATTTGAGGCTGCCCATCTATTTATCTCGATACCCCCTGAACGTGACAAGGGTGCTGCTCTGCTTGCCATGTAGTGGAAGTTTATTTCACAGGTGGAGAGATACCCTGGGGTATGAACACATCACACCAAAATGTCTCAATTGAAGAAGGTTTAGTGGTTTTTGACCAAGTATTTGAGGAACTATTGGTTTTGTGAAGAAACAGGAGGCCAAAGAGGGTTGGATCACTCATGGCTCGAAAGGCTAGACACAGTTCACCATGGAGGGGTCTATACGAAATGGAGTACAGATAAATGGCTGAGAGTCTGTCCTACTAACCAATATCCAAAGTAAACTCTGCTAGTAAGAACAGTCCGTGTGCTTACCCAGCAGTAATCAATTCAAATATTTATTGAAAAGAAATACTAATAGCCAATATATTTGAAGCTGCTGATTTTTTTGGGTCAGGAATCTCCATGGTCTATAAATTTGTGTGATATGTTTATACAATTACACGTCAAAAATGGGCAGTATACTCAATAACAGGTCTGCTGAGATACCGGTAATGGGCAATTATAACTTCTTTGGATCCAGATGATATGCCTTTGGAAATTAGAAGAGCCATTAATACTCTTAGTGATACTTCTAACTTCTCCTCCTCCTTGACCTTTGACATATTTGTCTTGAAGAAAGACAATCCCTCTTTCACAGCTCTTCATCTTTCATAGAAGGTCCCTGTACAGCTGCTTTGGCAATAACTTAAGCTTCAAGCTGCAAACTTTCCTAAGGTGCAAACACCATCTCCAGCTGGAAAATCATACAGTCTTTTGCAGTCTCCATCCATCAAAATAGTATTTGCTTCTGAGGATTTCTTCATTTTGTCTACTTTGTGTATTAATTGTATTCTGTTTTCCACTATAAAGCTTTGTCTTGAGTCACCGAGTTTAGATTTTCTTCTTCTGTCCACTCTGCTGTTTTCTTCCATCGCTAAACTCATGTCTCTCTAGTTCTTCACACCTTATGTTAATGTGTGCACATAACTCTTCCCTTTACTCGGTCTTGAGCTGTTTGTCAGCAAGTACAAAATTAAAATTTTGTGAAGTCAGTCCCTTCAAACTATTTAAATTTGCCCTCCCACTATATTCCATAGAGCCAGAACAGAGAGACACTACCCCCATTCGATCGATCTTGTTCATTTAAAATTAAATTAGTATCTCTCCCCTTACAGGGCTACAGCTCTAGTTATATTCTTTCACATCTTCCTAGCTGCTTTGTACACTACAATTATTAGAACATTAACCCATTATTCCAGATTACTTTTAAAATCTGCAAGAAAATCTACCAATCACTGAAGAGCCTAGGTTTGGCTTCTCAGTAATAATCCTGGGATTGATGCTTCTGTTCTGCTTCAGTGAGAGAAAGAGCATAGGGTCATTATTTCCAAGCATTCCTAGTGCCTACCGATTACTGGAAAGCCCAATGACTACTTTTCAGCCAGCCGGGGATTAGTGCTACTGTTGTGCTCCCGGTGAGAGGAAGAGCAGAGGGTCATTGATCTCAGATGGTCTCTGACAGGGGTGGGTGTAGTTTTGTGTGTGTGTGTGTGTGTGTGTGTGTGTGTGTGCGCACGCACATGTGGGCACACAAGTGTGAATGACTTTCCCAATTGGTCTGGTCGCTATCCAGGACATCTACAACAGGTCTGCAGACTCCAGAACATCGGAGATGAGACTACTGGTTCCAAAAAGACTGGGGATCACGTCTCATTTTGGGATTTGTGATACTGTTTTGTTCCTGGTGAGGGAAGAAACAAAGGGACAATGATTCCCATCAGAGTGAAGCTGTGATGACACTAGTACTAGCAGTTGCGACTATGTTAATCACCACTATTTATCACTCTTGACAAGCCAAATTCTGTCTTTGCAGTAAGAACTGCTAGACTGAATTTAGATTAGATAGTAGCCAGAGTATCTCCATAAATCCTCTGGGTCTACTACAGTAGTTTCCCAGCAACCACAGAGTACTACGCAAGCAACAGTTTCCACCTTCTGGCAATACGGCTCAACAATCTGCTTTCACCCCAACGGTGGCCAGTCTGATTCTATTAGGTGTTCTAAGACAGTACACTAAATGTCTTATGCTTACTGCATTGTTCACTACTTCTACCAGGTGACAGAATAACCTGCAAATTATGTAAATACTTAAAAAAGTGGAAGCAATCTTTTTGCATCATCCCACTTTCAGTAAGCATCACACCTCTACAATAACATCTACCATAACACATTATTAGACCCCTAACATATGCAGAGACTGTAAGAAAAAATTGCCAAATCTCCTACAACTCACTGTAAAATATCTCAGCCTTCAGCACACAAGGCAACACCTACTTTTTCACTACTCGCACATACTGCAAATCCTCAAAACTCACCCAAAAAAAGCATTAAGTCTGCTTTCAAAGGGAAGAGTTTTCGTCATAGGTGACTCTACAGTTAGGAATACAAACCCTGCACTCACTAGACAGGACAAAAAAAAAAAAAAAAAAGCAGGGCGACTGCCAGCTATTTGTCCAGTTTCAGAATCTCTGATGTTACAAGGGCCTCAAATTCCCTTAAGTCACGCAAATATGACTACCACACAGTGGTAGTTCATGTGGGAATGATATATTCTGAGGTGCTCTACCCAGATGGACATGCAGAGAGACGTGATGGAACGTACTATGCATACACGTTAGAGGCAATTAAGACACTGGTCAAGAAGTAGCTTGCCTTCACCAAGAATGATGCCTAGGTACAGAAATAAGACAACCGATTTTAAAAACCAGCTAAGTAGTTGGTGTCATTCTAAGGGGATCCAGTATGTGTCAGCCTGGGATGATATGGTAGAGAAGTCATCCTGTTTCACCAAGAATGGCTTATTCTGGGCTTCCATAAACTGGTTAAAGCCTTCGTTGTCCCTGTAGTGTCATTTTAGGCAGAGTCCCCATACTGAATATTTCTACACAGAAATTCAAACTCAAAATTGGACATAAAGGTGGCACTACAAGTCTAAATGGAAAGATGCTAGAACCCGAAGTTCCCTCTCTAACACATTCATATTTATACAGTTGCTGACAAATGGTTTCACTGCAATTACAGCACTCCCTCTGTACCAGGGTTTAGCACCCATCATGCCTTCAGACCCTCAGGAAGCTGCGAGGGAATACCTATATTTGTTAGAACCACCCTAACTTCACATCATATTACCCACATCCCTAACTTGGAGTGGAAATCAAAATCACCCTTAACAAATTCAGCTACTACTTGAATGCTAGCTACAGATCTCCAATAATGACACCCAAAGACCACATACATGACTTCATCAATGAGGCATTAAATTTCAAACCTTTTTACAATGGGACTTCATGTACCCAAGTATTGATCTGCATACTTCTACACCTAAAATAGTTATGTTCAGTGTTTCCTAGACCTCATTAATACAAATGCACTAGAATAAACTGCAAAATTACCCACTACAGGGTCCAATATACTTGACCTGGTCCTTACCAACCTAGCATATGTCTGCACCCCACCTTGCATTTCCTCATCTTGGTGAAATCTGAACACAAATCAGCCACCTTCTGATGGGTTGAGTGATACCACCCCACCAACAAATGAGGCCATCTTTAGAGACCTCTTCAAGGCAAACCTACTTTAGCCTGTAGAAGGCCTATGCAAAATTCTGAACAATCCCGTCAAACAGATCCAAATGAGACGGTGCTGCATTCACCTCTGACTTAGAAACAGATGAACAGTTGCATAGAAAGGTTGGTACCTACCCACCCTAACTAAATATAAATTCAGTAATAATTCTACTGGTGACCTTCAACCCTCTCTTCAAAACTCTTATGGAGTAAATGGTACATCAAGTGAGTCTTACCCCAAAGAAAATTCTGGACAGTTCTCTAGGACTTCTCTATTCCACATGTCTTGTCTTCCTGATTTGTATATGGATATATAGTATCTATGCTCCAAGTTTTAGCTTTTTATTTCATAAAGTGAGCTAAGAATACAAACAGATGTACAACTGTATATAGTCACAAGTTATTTTATTTTGTTACAGGCTTAATTTGTAAATTCTTACTCTTGGTTTTCACCCAAAGGACTAATTTTACATAATCCATGATATACTTAAGCATTCGTGATAAAAGTTTCTGCAAAAATACACTGATCTGGAATATCTGAATACAAACGTGAAGCTTGAATTTTTTTTGCTAACTATAGAAACTGACATTCGCCCATTTCTTTGCCTTTAAATCCTTCAAAATGATGATATACAATCTTTCCATTTGCTTCAATTCCTGAAGAATTTTATGGCTGAAAGCTAAGTGTAGTTTCCTAGCAGCATTTTTGCTTGCACAATGCCAAGATTAATTTTAAGATATCTGGGGTGGCACAGTGGCACAGCAAGACAGTGTTGTCGCCTCACAGTAAGAGTTCCCTGTTCGATTCTCTGCTGGGGAGCCTTAGGTACAGAGTCTGCACGCCTTTCCCTGTGTTCGCTTAGATTTTCTCCGGGTGCTCTGGTTTCCTCACACATTCCAAAGATGTGCAGTAGGTACACTGGACACTCTAAACTGGCCGTAGGTATCAGTGCACATGGGAGTGTGTGGTGTGGAAGAATTACTGCAGCAGGGCTAGTCATCCAGCTGTGTAAACCTTGGCTCTAGACTACGGAAGTGACACCCCAACTCCATGTACAAAAATGAGAAAAAGGGGTTATGGATGGATATATGGATTTTCATGGTAAGCTTGCTAAAATGTAAAAAACAAGCAGAGCCATGGATATCACTACTATAGTTCTGTACAACATTAAGGGTGTTTCTGAAACTGTGTTTGTACATGTACATAGTCACTTTGGTTTCAAAGTATGAATTTGTTTTCACTAAAAACTAAAACACTTGAAGTTTTTGATCTTTTATGTCCAACCATTCTCAGTTAGGACACTTACATCAGAAAAAGCATGCATAGCACCTTCCCATAGCCCTCTTACTAACATTTACTAACACAGTGGCTGCAAGGATTTCTGAACTTAGCTTACTGTGATCGACATTTACCCAGGTGTCTCTTGGAATTCCAGGACAATAACTGCAATCCATGCAGCAGCAGATGTGAAATTGTGAATGGGGAAGGTGACATACAGCAAGTCCAAGACTGCAGTGCTGTTGCATAATCCCCTACTCTGAGGTACACATTTTGGATTTAATATAGCATATATACGCAGCATGTAAATATGCATGCATAAAAATAAAATATGTACATAAAATGTATAGAAGTACATGTGTATGACAGCAAGTATACTTGTATATACATAGTAACTCACAAGGGTGCCTCCTACACAAAAATGTTTTAAAAAAGGTACTACAGTGAGTTTAACAACTTTCTGGTTTCTTTAAAGCACTATTTTTTGAAGTGCTGGCACTCACAGTATCAAGTCTCGCACTTGAGACAGGGAGCCACATTGCAAATATAACATAGCATAAATGGGTAGTGTATGAAATGTATAAACAGTCTTGCTTTCTAAACAATGGCTATACTGGACAGTTATTCCTCCCCAAGGAGAAGTCTTGAAGCTTCTCTCTCTCTTAATTATAAGTAAATAACTGAACTCCAGGAAGATCAGTCATTTATTTGTACATACTCTATCAAGGATATTTGCGGTGGTGGTGCTGCAGTAGCATTGTCGCCTCACAGTAAGACGTTGTCCTGTTCGATTCTCAGCTAGAGCGGCTTCTGTGTGGAGATGTGCGTGAATGGGCGTACCTTCATTGAAGGTTGTGCGTCAGGGCCGGCAACTTGGCAAGTAAAAATCTACTGCCAATCATTAGCAGACTGGAGTTCTGCTGTGGCGACCCCTAACCGGGAAAAGCCGAAAGACAACACAGCAATAACTCTATCAAGGATATTTAGACAAAAGGTCTGTATTTAAGGATAACCTGTGTTGTTATAGCGGTTACTACCAACGTAACTATGCAAGTGTAAATGCAGAAGCTCTTCATCCCAAATTTCCAACATAAAGGAGACTGAAGCAAGACAGGTTATGCCAGTTAAGTAAACGGCTACAGTCCAAGCAAGTAGTGCAAGTGAAGCTGATGTTATAACATGAAAAGTGATACATTTTCTTTTAATTTCCATTTACAGGTCTCACCTGCCATACGATGTGTCACCAAGTATGTAAGTTTTGGATCCAGTTGCCTGCTCTACTCGAAAAGCTACTGCTGCAGAATCTGCCAATAACTCATCAGGGAACTGAAGGGCAATCTAAAAGCAGAAGACAGTTCACATGACCAACAGCATTATGAAGTGCATGTGACCTTACACTTCCCTGTTCCATCATTTTTTCTTCTTACTAAAAAAAAATGGAAAATGTAACAAGGCTTGGTTTAAAACACCCACACACCATTAATTAAATCACAGGCATCTGCTTGTGGCATCAGGTTTCCTTACAGGAAACCATCATGCTAAGTAAAAGAAAATAAATACTTAAAATACAGAATAGGATACATCAACAGGTAAATGTACATTTTAGCAAAGCCCATTGACTTGTACTCTCCTTTCACGGACTTTTGATGGATCAGGAACAAACTGTCCACTAACAAAAGTACTGACAAATTTTAAGAAGTGGTATGCAGTATACACATATAAAAAAAATAGAAAATTGTCAAAAGTTTTTTTTAGGACAGCTGTACCATAAAGTCAGAGGCTGTGCTCCCACATTCACAGCTTCTTCATATGATGACTCTCAGGTTGCACATGTAGTTTATTTTAAACAGAATTTACATTTTCAGTGTGCTATACATTCAGTACAGAAATAAACCCACACTGTCTTTGCCAGAATCAAAGACAGACAGTCCTTCACTGACTGTCTATTACAGGGTTGATTCAGAGTCTCTACAAAGCCAGAACTGTCAAATCATTAGATAACTGCAACAACTCCATTACAATGCAAATACTCTTCTCATTATAGAATTATAGGAAGTATGTCATCTGTTAGCAAAGCAAGAAAAAAATCTGTACATGATCATTGCTGAAGCAATTTCTTCTATCCATCATCCTTCCCTCAGGATCTCTGTAATGTTTTCAGGTCAGTAGGCTTTGTCACACCACCTTCCCTCTATACTTAACTTCTCTCCTTTACCAAGTCTTCCTAAAAACCAGTGTCATTGCATCCTGTAACACCTTTCAGGTATTCCACCTTCCTTTTATTCATCACAGGTGGACATGTCCCTTAGTCTCCCCAGTTGTGAATAATGAAGCAAAATACTCAAAATTAGTTTGCTGCTAGTTCTGTGGAGTAGAGGAATAAAACCCTTACACTGTCCCAGTCTACCCAGGTCTGATAAGCAGCTTCAGGCATCCTAGGTGCTGGCAGAGACAATGGTCATGCACAGGAGGGAATGGTTTGCACACAGCACACAAAGCTGTCAGATTCCCCAGGCAGTGGCTGAGGAAACTATCACGGAGTGTTTTCAAAGGGTGGGTAGGGCAGTTTAGTAACATCAGCTCACTCCAAAAATGAGGAGTGGATTGGCATGGTCCACCCACTGCATGTCCCACCTACTGGCTCCTACTAGAGAGGCACAAGGAGGGGCAACAGTATGCAAAAGAAATACACCCAGCAACAATAGAATGTGGACCAAGGATGCGCTGGACTCCTTTCCAGCCCCAATCCTTACTGGAGTTGGTCCAGAGGGAGGGCAGGACAGACAGGTAGACTTGGCAATTGAGAACAGGCACCAGGTTCCAATGATGGTCAGTTGTAGGAGACCAAAAAATAAGGGAGGAAAAATGTAAGCTCAGCAAATGCACCAAGAGTAATTATGGTATGCTCATCTGCACAAATCCTGGAGAAGCTCTAAAGAATTTAACACATTTCCTAGTATTCAGAGCTTCATACAAATGTTTTGATTAGTTACATATACACACACATCAATGTTTTGGAAATGTTACTAAATGTTCCGAGTAGGACAGAGTGGCACTTTTGGTTAGTTAACCTTCAAATGCATTAAGTACAGAAGAGAAGTCAAGTACCTTTCAGATAATGGAATGATACTGTGAGTGCTGCAGTGTGAAGGAGCAGTTTGAGATGTGGCCAGGAGTTGTATACAAAGCAGAATTACTGCTATGATGCTACAAGAGTAAAAAAAACAAGGACATGACATACTGTATAGGAAAGCAGAAACTGAACACAGATTATTCTAACATGGTCTGTAGGCTACAATCTGATGCAAGATAGTTTGTGTGTGAAAGGGCCCACAGGGAAACTGGTGTAGATATAGTATCTGTTTTTGACAGTCATAATTAATTTGGGAGAGTGAAGAACTGTTCACCACATGGAGTTTGGAAGCACATTCTATCATGAAGACATAATGGTCATAATACAAGAATTATAAAAAGTGGTGGCAGTGTGGGTAGGTGAGCACCCCCCCCCCCCCAAATCAAGCACTCCTTACAGTTATCCAACCACAAAGCAAAAGAGAGCAAAAAAGTGAGGGAAGAAAACAAATGACTACATTAATTTATCAAGCTGCATCAGACCAGTTTTGCCCTATACAACAGCTTTGTCAGTTATAAAGAAAACCACCATTCCAGTATTTAGTAAATAAAGTCACATCCTTAGAACTTTTCAAATCCTCTATATTATTCACATTACATTTCTGATAAAACATTGCAATATGTTTGGAATAATGGACATCTATGAACTTTTTCACTGGTTAATCATCATAATCATCACCATCCCCCTGCACACTTTTTCTACGTAGAGTAGGGGTGTCTCATCCATTGTTGCCTTTTCTCTCAGTTTAGTATCATTCACCTACCATCTTCAACAGCCATGCCCGACAGCTAAAGGTCTCTCAAGAAATCCACCTGTTTGCTGGATGTCCTCGTTTTCTACTGCCTTCTTGCTACTCCCAATTCTTCTTCACCAAATAATCTGTTTTCATGCATATGTGCCTGAAACCACCATAGTCTATTTTCTTTGACCTTCCCTTCCTAGCAACTGAAGCTACTTCTTTGCTGCTTAATGTATCTAATATTTCTTAAGCAATCTACATCACTTTAAGACTTTTGTATTATTAGCGAAGCATTGGGAAGAATGGTGGCTTTTTTTATAAACCACAAAACTCTTGTTTAGGGTAAAAACAGTCTAATGCACCGTGATGAATGAACACATTTGTTTTGGTCCGCTCATCTTGTGCTGTCTTTTGCTTTGTGGTATTTGCCATGCACACCAGGGAAAACTTATGATCTGTGCATCGCTATTGTTGCATAGGTCATCGTTTTTGGTTACCCAGGTGTTTAATCCCTTTGGGTTGGGGTCAGCAGTGCCCCTCACAATATTGTAATGATGGTGCTTCCCTGAAACAGCTGTACAAGTGAGCCTGGAAGTGACCAGTGAGCCTCCAGAAGTAAGATACTTCTGCTTGGTATCTTACAGTCCTAATCTCCTTCTACTTATTGATGTCTAATCTCCTTCTACTTATTGATGTCTGCTACAAGAGTAATGAGGTATGGCTACTACAATCATCCTGTCCTTGGACCTCAAATATACATGCCCCTGCTCTAGCCATCCTCTCTGTACTGCAGTCGCTTTTGAGCTCCATTCTACAACAGGGCTCGCTTAGGCCTACCTTCAGTATGTTAAACACACCCTCCTCCAGCAGTAGTTTGCAATAAACATAATTATGTAACGTGGGATATACGAGATTAATTTGACTATCCTTAGAACAGGATCCAGCAAATGTATTTAGTCAAATGGTATGGTTTAGCTGTTTTGAGAATGCAGGATGTTTCCGCTTACCCCAACGGTGAGCAATCTCAAAAAATAGCATATTTAAACAGACAGCGATAAGGGACGCAGTGGGGTTTGCTTTCCTTTTAACAATGTTTTAGCTTATGTTCCCTTGTTACAGTCAGCATTTCCTGGTCATCAGCTTTGCTTATATGTTATTTAGTATTCAGACCATGGTAATCTTTTATCAGTTATATACGCCACCACAAGAAAAATCAGTATGAACACACAAGCAAGTGAATCAAATTAAGCTACAATATAGGAATATCAACTATTTATTCTAATTAAAAGTATAGGACAAGAACAATTACATAACAAAACAACAAAACACTAATCTAACTACGCTGAAGTAAACTCTACAGATGGTTATCTATAATTTGCTAGACTAGAAGCAGTGTACTAGGCAAGTTCTGCAATTCAGGAAAGAAGAAAATTTCAAATTTATTTAGTTCAAGCAGAAGCTCAATGTTCGCTTTTCCAGTTCTCAAAAATATAGGCACCGGAAACACTGCTAAGACACACATCATCACCAGTGCTCTTGACTAAGATGTTATGATTACCAAATACCTAAACTACAAAAACAAGTTTCATCTTGTGTTCTATACAGTAAATCAGTAATTCACATAGAGAGACCAGCTATGTTATATGGGTTGGAGACAGTGGCAATGACAAAAAAGGCAGGAGTTACAGCTGGATGTGGCAGAGTTAAGGATGTTAAGATTTGCACGGGGTGTGACGAGGATGGACAGGATTAGGAATAAGTATATTACAGGGTCAGCTCAGATTGGAAGGTTTGGGAGACAAAGCCAGAGAGGCAAGATTACGTTGGTTTGGACATGTGCTGAGGAGGGATGCAGAGTATATTGGTAAAAAAATGCTAAGGATGAAGCTACCAGGTAACAGGAAAAGAGGAAGGCCTAAGATAAGGTTTATGGATGTGATGAGAGAGGACATGCAGGTGGTTGGTGTGACAGAGCAAGATACAGAGGACAGGAAGAAATGAAAACATATGATCCGCTGTGGCAACCCTAATGGGAACAACCGCAAGAAGATGATGACATGCACAGTGTACCAGAACAAATCACCCGAGAAGTCAGACATTTCGGCCACTTCACATTCCTCTCACATTTACAGCAAATGTTGGTGATGGCCTTGAATGAATCACCTCAGCAGTAATCAGTCTTATGACTTGAACTACAGCAAAAAACTGGAAACTGTTACAGCCAATAATAAATATGCTAGGAGACTTCTGAATTTGTAAACACTAAAGACAACCAAATTGACCCCTACTGTTGAGAGGTGTTAAATCTTGATGATCTCATCCTCACATTTTCTTATGCCCTCCATAGTCATAGCTAACATCCGCACTGTGATCTGCTCTATGAAGAGCTGCTTTGCGGCTCCTAATAATTCCTCTATGTTCAGGGATCACTATAAAACCAATTACTTACTGATCATATTGACAATCACAATTGGTAAAGCTCACCAACAAAGCTTGTAACAGAGACTGTGCTCACTTTCTGTAACAAACCGATGTAAGCATAACCGTGAGTTTAGAACTAAACCCATAAGAAACCACTACACACAAAAAAAAAAAAAAACCCCTCGAGATTTAAAACTGGCAAGACTCTTAAAACAAGGCCAGTTATAAACTTAGGATTGCAATTAATTCGAAAGATGACCATAAATCAATGTTCAGCTATATAAAAAAGCTTAGAAGTGACCTACAATTGTATAATACACCTCTCTGATGGTACTTCCTTCATAAACCAAGGACATTGCTAATATTCTTGTGGATAAATTTTCAACCGACTTAAATCATTCTACCCTGCCATTCCCCTACCCACTCCTGAGATCAATATGGACCAGATCTTTTTGTTATTTCCCAGAATTAATAACACCATTTCCAGGAGTCCAAACAATAATTTCTCATTAGGCATCCAGGGGATAAAGTCACACTAAGCAAAACCCCTCTGCCAACACTTTAACCATATTCTCTCCACTGGTTATGTACTCAAGGAGTTGAGAATGGCAGCTGTGGTCCACTTGCATAAAACTGATCCCTCTATTCACCCTGAAAATTACAGGCCTATAAATCTCACTAAAATTATTTGCAAGGTTTTGGAAAGTATTCTAGATTAACTAATAATCAATGATATAGGCGACCTTATATCCCTGGATACACAGCAGTTCTGCATTGCACACGGTAGACATGGTTGCTCAACCCAGTTGAGTTCTTTCATAAGGCTACAGAGGCCACAGATACAGGGCATACAGTCCACACTACTTGTACAGACCTTGCCAAAGTCTTTGGTACTATCCTCCATGCTGACAAACTCTACCCAACTCAACAAAAACATATACAAAATTTGCAAGACAGGTAAATGGCTCTCTGACAAAACACATACCATTAAGGTCAGGGATATTTGCTGTAGACAAAAAGAACTGCAACTAATGGTTTCCCAAAGAGTCTGTCCTGGGTATGCTTTACTTTTGCATATACAGTTTTTGTTTTTTAAATAACAGCCAATACCAGGAGACTATGGCTAACCCAATTTGCTGAGGATTGCAAACTGGAGGCAATCATGGGCTTACCCCCAACATCAAAGAAATGCAGCATATAGCTTCCTTTGGTAAATCTACCATCACTACTGCTTACTATACAGATAATATTCCAGCTAATTTGGATACAATCAAGGAACAGGGTACGTATGCCGATAACAGACTCTACTCCAACTACCGTGTCTCTATGGTGGCTAGAAAATCTTTCTACTGTGCACAGCTTATCAGTAACAGCATTTCCTCAAATTCCAAAGAATTAAGTTTTAAAAAAGGCCCAAAGAAGTTAGTCCCTCTTTATTCATCCCTTACTAGGCCCCTCTCTGAATACAACACATTCTTTGGCATGTACCTTGCCAAGCACCTGAACAGACCTCAATGTTTTCTCACAAAAAAGAACTCGGATGTCAGTACCTTTAGCTACCTGACAGACTAAAAGCTCTGTTCACCTACTCAGTGTCAGACTACTGTCTGTTATTCCATACTATGAACAACCTGGAGTTCTGAACTCCATCAGATGGTATGACAGTTTCCTAACCCAAGATATACCCCATTTCCAGAATAGGCTGCCCTTAGCCTTCAGAGGATTTCATGAGCAGCCTTTAAAATCAGTATGCATGACTGGATGAGCAATTGCAAAGTTTCACCAGGGATATGTGGTGGAAGTTTACTTAATGGGGACACGGCTATCCTCCTACAAGCATTCAGTGATGTGGCAGAGCTCCTTGATGGTTTCCTTTTGATCATAAGCTTAGTAAGAACCTATGAACCTATTACGTTTTCACTAAAGCAGTCAACATCATCTACCCCCTTTCCCTCCATTTTGCTTATATGAGGTCAGGGGAGTTGCATCAACAGTTGCCATCACCTCTCTAAATTATGTGTCATTTTCCTACCTTGACATACCGAACTACCACAACTCCTCTCTAATGCAATCCATCAATTTCTTGGATAGGCTCCCTTCTTTCCTGTTGCGTCCTTTATATCTCTCTCGCAGACACAAGGTACAGGGTTCGATTCTCACATGGGGTAATTGGCTAGGCTTAAAATGGCCCGCAAGGACAATTAGCCTAGTACTATCCTAAGAACCCATGAACCTCAGTTCATCAAATCACCTGCACATATCCCAAAACCACTATAAATCTATTTCGCCTTGACATTCATTGCAATTAATCCTGCTCTAGCTTCTGATCTGAAATCCACATTTCTTCTCCTTTCCCACAGTGTGCATACTACCACCCATGCCAGGCACTCCCAACATCTCTAGCTTCCTCGACTGCTCTGTTTTCACTGGCCACAATTCTGAATACACTACTATTTTGTAGCTCTTATTTTTCATCTTCTTTTGCATCCTTCTGTCACACACTTCCCTTGACAATCGGTGTCCGTTTGCTGCACCATCTCCGATTCAAACTTGGACTTTCTCATTCAGACTTCCCTTCTCCTCAACCATCCTTCTCGGTTTCATTGCTTTCCCTTCTGTATCATATTTTCAGCTTCTTCCAATGTTCCCATTTGCTGCTATGGCAAATGTCTTCCATGTACTCCCTTTCATCCAGTGTGCCTTAAATTTTGCATTCCAGTCACCTTCTTGTTGAGGTTAAAATGTAGTGCCACATTCATCTGTGTACAACAGCTTCTTTACTCTGTCCCCTCTGACTTGTTTGCTAGTGTAGTCCATCACCAGTAGGAACAGCAATGGGTTTAGGCCTGAACTCTGATGCACACCAACTCCCAATAGGAATCCCCTGGGAGTCAAAACACTGTTCATATTCATGTCACCATCTCCTTGCTATCGGTTTACAATAATTCTGCCAATGATTCTGGGACTTCCAGGACTGCTTTTTTGGGATCATGAGATATGCTTTCTCAGATTATAGGAATGTCCAAGTTGGTCGCTTTCCTAATATCCAGCTTCTTCTCCACTACCCGTCTACCTGCAAACATTGGGTCAGTTGTACTGTAAACTGAGCTGTATATGAACTGCTCTCCTTGCATCTTGCTTTCTCCTGCTGCCTTGCTTATTTAATCAATCATCCTTTTCATCACTTTCACAACTATGGGCAGTGCAGAGGTATCCAACTGATTACACGACATGAATGTTCCCTTTTTCTTGTACATTAGCACCAGAATGCTTATTCACCAGTCATTTGGAATACACTTTTGTCCCCATGCCACAAAGACTACCCTCAGGAATCATTTCCCCCTAACCTCACACAAGATCCCTATATCTGCTGGGACTTGATCTGGGCATGCTTCTTTCCTAGACATCATTTTCATCAGTGCTATTCTTACTTCTAGAGTGGGTTCCTCCACTTTCCTCACATGCCATGCACGGGGCAATACAGCTAATGTGAGGTTTTGTTCATTTACTGCTGGAAGTACAGCTTCCATTTGCCTTTTGATGTCATATGGACTGGTGAACAGACTGCTGCCGGCATCCCTTATGAATGGTGTCGGACAACTATCTTATTTATCAGTGTTGCAAGACAAACAAAGTTTACTTGTGCCATCTGCTGAGTTACTTTCCAGAAGAAGGTATATTTCTCTAAAGCCTCATTGATCACTGCAACTGTTCTCTTAGCCTCTTTGTTAAATTAGCCCATACTCTGTCTGGTCCATCTTTTCCATCTCCAACTTCTTCTTCCTGCACTCTTTTTTTTTTTTATATACTTTTCTGGACTTCGGCATTCCACCATTGGCTTTCCTTGTGTACCTCATTTCCATACCTGGATTTGCCACACAGCTGTTCTATATTCATCATGCATGCTGTTTTGAGACACTGTCATTCTTCAACTCTGCCTAGTTCCTCTTTTTCCTGAGAAACTAAAACCCCAAATATATCTTGAACTTTTGTGCTTTCACTCTAGTCAACTTCCAGGTCTTAAACAACACAAATCATTGGGCCTGCATCTGGTTACCTGAATACACTTTCTCACACTCACACCCCTGCTGCAAGGCATAGACAGATTATGAAGACAGCCCTCTCTTTGCTCTAGAGTTAGACTGCCACGAGTCTGCCGCAAATTGTGAGGACACCTGCCATTCTCTCACTAAAGTTCCCACACCATTTTTAGCCTGTCCTCCCCTGAGTAGCAAACCGTGGATACCAAGCCAAGTGGTTTTGATGTACTACCACTCCATCTTATTTCCAGGATACACAAGATATCCAGTCTCATTCTTACCATCATGTTGTCCACTTCTACGTTGGATCCTGTCAGTTAACTTATATTCAGTTTTGCAATCCTTCATTTTTGGTAGGTTAACTGGTTCTATATCCAGCTTTCACTCAGCAGAGCAACCCAGGTAACCCACACTGGCTAATTAGACACCAGTCGGCCAGGAGACATTTGAGCCAGGGCTGATGGGTTTTATTGTGCAAACTGGCCAGTCAGGGGCCACTTAAACCTCTCCTACTGTTAGTATGAGCTCCAGGTGTAGGATTAAGTAGTCTTGCTCCTCAACCCACTTAGCACTAGCAAATGCCACTTATCTATACTTGTCACCATTAGTTGATGCAAGCAATTCATCTAGAGTCATTTTTTTACACTACTGAGTAGCTACGCCTTACCTGACATGTAGACTGATGTCTATCAAGGAGATACTAAGCACAACCACTTGATGCCAAGTACTTGGTCAACACAAATCTTTCCTCAATAGGCACCAGCTAGAGTTTGTGTTAGTGCCCACAACTCCATTCAATTCTGGGTTAACTCTTTTGGCATACCCCTAAAGTTCAGTTGGGAATCCGGAAGGTTGGATTTGAACCCAGTCCCTTCAATCCCTGAGGTGGACATACCAAACATTTTTTGTGAAGTAGGAGGAACTCCATACAGACATTGGGGGAGCATGCAAACTCCATACAGATCTGAGACTATGACCTTAGCCATTACGCCAACCATGAAACTAAAGCCACCACAGTCACTTAATCACACAGTTACCCCACTATATGACTGTACAGAACCTGAATCTCAATTAACAATTCTGTGGTAGCTTGTCAACCTCAAAATAGAACTCAAAATGTATTTAAGGTCTACTACCCGTACTTGAGCTGCACCCTACATCAAGTAATTATTCTAGTCCAACTTTAAACTTATATGTCATTCATTAATGATGTGGTACATCTGATACAGTGCCAAATGTTGAATATTTTCTGTATAATTAGACACTAGCAGGGATTCTTGCTAAGAATCTCTACTAGTGCCCACTATGACTACATAAGGAAAACATGGTGCTGGACAAGCAAGACGACCAAGAAATGACTAGAACTTTATCTAGCACGCTTGCGCTACACAAAGTAGCTGATCTTCATTAAGAAGACAAAATGCAGCAAGTCGATCAATCTCTACTTAAAGTGAAGTAATGTTCCCTGGCCTCCAGCAGTAGTCTGAGGAGGGGGCAAGGGTGCATGTAGAGTGGTGCTGTAACATATCTCCAACACTACTGTACACCTAAATACACTGTGCCAAATGTCATAATCAAAATACAAGTTCATACCCACATCAGAATTTTCTTAATTAAAAAATGTACTCAAAGCTGCACAACTAGAATCCGTCTCAGTGTGCCATTCGAAAGCTCAGCAGATGAAGATGGTCACAGAAATTGGTGGGCAGCAGGTTTTAAAAGCATTTTACAAAGAATGAAGGAGAGGGATGTTCCATCTTTACATTATAAAATAAAAGCAGAAGAAGCAAGGCTCAACACAATGTACACACCTTTTTGAATTGATTCCTTGTAATAAAGTTGCAGGTCTCTTCAATCTCATATTCTCGGTCTAGCTCATCAGGCCTCGTCTGGGTCACTGTTTCTGAAGCAGCCAACAGTTGTTCTATTATCTGGGCGCCATTACTGCTGAACACAACTGCCATAGTTGCAATGTAGCTACCTGTGACAAAAACACAATATATATATATAAATAAATAAATATATATATATATATTTTTTTCTAACCTCTTCAATTATTGCTCTAACAGACACAATTAAAAGGAAAAATCGAACATATATGTAGTTATTACATCAGTTATTGGTGAGAAGATCTTCTGCATTGGGTTGGGATTTACTCTTCTGACATCTTTGCCAAAGTGCAATTCTGGACTTGTAGTGTGTACACACCTGCCTTGAAGCAGCAAATGGTACATCAATCTCCAGTTCTTCCTCAAAGCAGTGAGGCAGAACAACCAGAAAGGCATAAACATGCCCATATTATACATCTCATGCTCAAAAAAAAAAATCACGGATGACAGGCGGAAATGAAATCCAAAAGGAGGAATATTTCAGAAGAGTAATAAGCACTCAGTGCAGTGTGCCATCTCACAGATCACCTGATATGGTTAGTGCATTTACAGACTCATTGTCTTCAAAGTACCTTAGAACAGTCTGACCCATCTTCTATTAGAAATGGAGCCTCTGTAGAAGAGACCCCGGGGAGGGTAAGGATGATGGCACATTTGAAAGCTGGTGGTATGATTACAGCAGTGAGAAAAAAGCTGAAAATATGAGCAAACAGTTTAGCAGTAACAAGCCTGCCGTTCTAATGAAGGCATGGTTATGCATACATGTGTGTTGGGGAAACACATAGTTTCCCAAACTGAGGAAATCAGACACTTTAAAAGTGAAACAATCAGGGTAGATAACAGACAAGATGCAAAGGACTGAAATGGGAGGCAGGTTTGTGTCAACTGCATTAGGTCCTGCCTGGATTAGTAGTAGAAACTGCAGTCCCAAATTCTATATTTAAGGAGTTTTTGGCACGGCTGTATGCATTCTTCAACAAGTAACCAGTAAGATCCTTAAATGAGCCTCGAAAATAACTCAAGATGGCTTGTTAGTAGGGATTATATTTTCCTAATAAAAACCAACTTTAATGTGCTAGTGGTTATCCTACACTGTAGTTTGAATAATTGGTAATTATGAAAGCTATTCAGGTCATCTACATTCTATTTCCAATCTGCCCATGGCTGTTCTCTTTACATACAGTGCATGGACTAATGTGAGCCATGTACAATTGTTTCTTTTGTCTTGAAAAGCAGCTGCAGTATCATGAGGCAAACAGCAGAGGACAACCACTGTATTTAATTCACTGCATAATGGTTACCAGTCCATGATGTCAAGTTCCAGTAAAAGAAGAAGATTCCTTACACTCAAGAAAGGTTCCTTTATCAAGGAGAACAAGGTACACCTTAAGTCTAACATCAGTGGACAATGGTCATTAACTGCATTATGTATGACCATCGTGTTCAGGCATCTTACAGTGATATTAAATTCTGACCATGTCCAACACAGAGCTGATACTTGGACTTTCACAGGACACACACACACACAGAGACACACACACACAGAGACACAGAGACACACACACACACACACACACACAGAGACACAGAGACACACACACACACACACACACACACAGAGACACAGAGACACACACACACACACACACACACAGAGACACAGAGACACACACACACACAGAGACACAGAGACACAGAGACACACACACACACAGAGACACACACACACACACACAGACACACACAGAGACAGAGACACACACACACAGACACACACACAGAGACACAGACACACACAGAGACACAGAGACACACACACACAGACACAGAGACACAGACACACACAGAGACACACACACACAGACACAGAGACACAGACACACACAGAGACACACACACACAGAGACACACACACAGAGACACAGAGACACACACACAGAGACACAGAGACACACACAGAGACACAGAGACACAGAGACACACACAGAGACACAGAGACACACACAGAGACACAGAGACACACACACACACACACACACACAGAGACAGAGACACACACACACAGAGACACACACACAGAGACACACACACAGAGACACAGAGACACAGAGACACAGAGACACAGAGACACAGAGACACAGAGACACAGAGACACAGAGACACAGAGACACAGAGACACAGAGACACACACACAGAGACACACAGAGACACAGAGACACACACACAGAGACACAGAGACACAGAGACACACACAGAGACACACAATGTATATACAGTGGATGTAAAAAGTGTACACACCCCTGTAAATGCCAGGTTTCTGCGATATAAAAGAGACCACTATAAATCATTTCAAAACTTTTCCCACCTTTAATAGGACCTATAACCTGTACAATTCAATTGAAAAACAATCAAAGCTGTTAGGGGGAAAAATATAAAAAAGAAAGAATGTACAATAAGCTGGTTCTATAAGTGTGCACACGCTTAAACCAATACTTTGCTGAAGCACCTTTTGATTTAATTACAACATTCAGCCTTCTTGGGTAAGAGCCTATCAGCATGGCACATCTTGACTTGGCAATATTTGCCCACCCTTCCTTGCAAAAGTGCTCCAGATCGGATTGCGAGGGCATCTCTTGTGCACAACCCTCTTCAGGTCACCCTACAGATTTAGGTCTGGGCTATTCCAATAATTTTCTTCTGGTGAAGACATTCTTTTGTTGATTTGGATGTATGCGTGGGGTCATTGTTATGTTGAAAGGTGAAATTCCGTTTCATTTTCAGCTTTCTAGCAGATGCCTGAAGGTTTTGGGCCAAAAGTGACTGGTATTTGGAACTGTTCATAATGCCCTCCACCCTGACTAAAGCCCCAGTTCCAGCTGAAGAAAAGCAACCCCAAAGCAGGATACTGTCACCACCTTGCTTCACCAGTAGGGATGGTGTTCTTTTTTGCGCCAAGTGTACCTTTTGGAATTGTGGCTACAAAGTTCAACGTTGGTCTCAGACCATAACACATTTTCTCACATGCTTTTGGGAGACTATGTATTGTTTTGCAAATTTTAGCTGGGCCTGGATGTTTGTGTGTGTAAGAAAAGGCTTCCATCTTGCAACCCTACCCCATAGCCCAGACATATGGAGAATACGAGAGATTGTTGTCACATGTAGCACACAACCAATACTTATCAGAAATTCCTGCAGCTCCTTCAGTGTTGCTGTAGGTCTCTTAGAAGCCTCCTTGACCAGTTTTCATCTTTCTTTTCATCAATTTTGGAGGGACGTCCAGTTCTTTGCAACATCACTGTTGTCCCATATTTTCTCCACTTTTTGATGACTGTCTTCACTGTGTTCCAGGATATATCAAATGCTGTGAAAATTTTTTGTACCCTTCTCCTGACTGATACCTTTCAACAATGCGATCCCTTTGATGCTTTGTAAGCTCTCTGCACACCATGGCTTTTGTTGTAGTAGGCAACTGAGTAAATGTCAGGAAAAGCCTACTAGGACAGCTGAACTTTATTTGGGGTTAATCACAGTCTCTAATTGATGACAGGTGTGTACCCAAGAAGGCTGAATGCGGTAATTAAATTAAAAGGTACTTCAACAAAGTATTAGTTTAATGGTGTGCACACTTGTAGAACCAGCTTATTGTACGTTCTTTATTTTTTATATTTTTCCCCCTAACAGCTTCATTTGTTTTTCAATTGAATTGTACAGGTTATAGGTCACATTAAAGGTGCAAAAAGTTTTGAAATGATTTACTGTGGTCTTTTTTTTTAATATCAGAAACCTGGCATTTTTACAGGGGTGTGTACACTTTTTATATCAACTGTACACAAGCGTGCACACACACACACACACACACACACACACACACACACACACACACACACACACACACACACACACACACACACACACACACACACACACACACACACACACACACACACACACACACACACACACCAAAATACAAATCAAAACCTAGGCGAAACAGTACCGAAACTAAAGTGTGATCACCAGGACAAAATAACAAAATAGTTTAGCGCTTTTGTTCCTTTTTAAGCATTGCATCTTCCTCAGAATAAATTAACAAAGTCAACACTTTATATATATATATATATATATATATATATATATATATATCTATAGATCTACCTGACTACATAGACAGCTCACAACAGCGACAACTACTTCACCACATATATATATATATATATATACGACACCTCATATATATATATATATATATACAAAACAAATTATATACACAACTATATACAACCCTAATCAAAACCCTAACCCTAAGGTCCGGCCACTACACTCACACAACTCCCACACCTTCCCTAACTCTAACTCACTTAACCTTAAAAAAAAACCCAAAACTGCACCCTAACTAAACCCCCTACTAACCTAAACTCACCTAACCCCCTTCCCCATCATCCTTACCACACCTCCACGCACTTACAACACTTTACCACCCGCATACCATTACATCCTTTCCTTACATTTACACACCATTTCCCACATCCTTTCCTCCTCTTCCCTCTCTCTCTCCGTGTCTCTCTCCTTCTTTTTTCTTGTTGTGAGCTGTCGATGTAGTCAGGTAGATCCGTATAGATATATATATATATATATATATATATATATATATATATATATATATATATATATATACACATATACACACACACACACACACACACACACACACAAAAATACCACCACAAGAAAAAATTTACCCAATGAGATTAAACAAAGTAAAAGCATCCTGTCTAAAAATGATGTCACTTCCTATAGTCCATTCCATTCCTAAAACATTCACACAAAATTCATTAAGTCCAGCAAAACTATTTGCTCAGAGTATAATCTGTCACTTAACTCATGAACTTCAGCACTTTATTACACCCAGTCACAAAATTAAATTGATTTTACTTGCTCAAGCACAAAAAAATGACTTAATGAATTACAATCAATTCATTAAGTCATTGTTTGTACTTTGGTTTGCATCCATATATTGCACTGCTAAATTCTGTTGCACGGTGGGCAGCAACAGGCAAATGTGAGGCTTATATACAGGAAATTTAAACCGTTTTTAATACAACTACCAATGGAAAGCCCCAAACTGAGCCTTTCTACAGCAATCCCCAACTCAGATGGGTCCTGAGCAACACACTTCTACACCCTTTCCCACCTAGCAAAGTACTTCCACATCCGGTTTACTATTTCTCAAGCACAACCCTTGGTCTTAGCAAGCTATGTTTACCTCTGGTATTCAGTGCAATTAATATTATGCTGGCATTCTGGGAGGGGTCATCCTTCAAGTAGTTAGCAAAAATGTACATACTCTACTGTCCTCCGTTATCTCAGGGGCAGTCAGACACACAGTCCCACAACACCAGCCTTACGGCAGGATGAGTCAAATCTGCTTCACTGTACTACCATATTGCTTGATGATGTTTTTTTCCTCAAAAAAAATGATTAATTTTTAGCATTGAACAGTCACACAACTCTAATAATAACAGACCAATGATTAAAAAAATCAATTAACAAAATAGGGAAAGAAAGAAAGAAAAAATCCAAATGCTAACGGTTTCTATATATGCTATACACAACCTATTTACACAGAGCACATTGGTGGCTCCAAAATAAGACTAGTAAGATACCGCTAATAATTTAATTCATTATCTTTAGTACTAGTCCACAAGCTCTGGCGGTACAATGAGATTTTTTTTTTTTAATTTTATTAGAAATTAATTTACTTGCTTTTTGATGTTTAGATAGTGTAGATGTAAATTCAGACCAAGACATGGTAGACAAAGATCAGCATTGTTTAGTTATATAATTAGTTTTAGTAGGACAGGATCTTACAAGTACTTTCAATATGTCTGGTTCTAAACCTTCTTGTGGTGAAAGTTATACAAACTGCCAAGGGAATGGCTTTACAACAAGAACATTTTCTACCCCTTTAAATATTGTGAACCATAATTGCTGTGTTGATTTACATTCCCATACAATATGAAATAAATCTGATTATGTTTATAACACTAAGAGCAGGCATCAGAGAAAGAAATATATTTGGCCTTACGAACTGGAGAGAAATAATCATTATAAATCATAAATTGATCATTCTAATTTTTTTTTTAAAACGGGATATGCTTGGTGGTGTTATTGTCAAGATTCTTCATGCTGCCCCATGTTGTGACAGCCTTCTTTCCTAAAGCATCAGAAATGCATTGGGTCAGGGTGCACTCTCTCTGATGGATGAGCCAGGTTAGCTGCTCAGTCCCTCCTCTGACCCCCTCACCCCCACTAGTGCCTGGGTTACTAAATGATTATGGAATGTAATCAGGGCTTTAATCATTTGTGCCATGAAGCCAACACTGTCTGTGTTTAATGTATGTAACAAATTGTCATCAAATGTCTATCTATGGCTCTCCTGAAAGAATTATTAAAGTGAGAAGTAGAACACACCTAACAATATCATACTGAAATTGCACAAGGGAGAAGGGAAACCTACAGAAGGATATGGCACCAAAGTATCAAGAAAGGCATAACTGAGGACGAGTTACTGAGTAGTGCCATGATGAATGAACAGTTTGACTATCTTGCTCCCTAAACTGTATGGCTCTAAGATTTTGTACGGACTTGCAAAAACTGAATACAATGTTCAGGTTCCTCTGTTGAGTGGATTAATCCACAGACAGCCTAGGCAAAGCAAGGGGTTCTAACCACTCTATATTTGAGCAAAGGGTACTGGCTGATTCCACCTTACCTGTGAAGGCACAGAAGGGACAGAATCCACAACTTTAAGGCTCTCTCTCTTTCTAGACTTATTACTATTTTGCCTTCATGGAGTTTGTCACTTTTCCAAAGTTCTAAAACCTCATGCCAGGTACTCATCTTCATACCTTGGAGATGTGGTAATTTAGAATTAATAAATTCCACCGGCAAATGTAATGAAGAAATCCTGTGTAGAGAGACAGAGAGAAAGGAAAAAGCCACAGGAAAAAAAAAAAAAGTAAGATACATACTTGTTAGATTTCTCTGGTTTCTGTCCAGATACTGGAATACCACAACGGGAACTTTGGCACCCTCTGGTGATGGCAAAGGAATCCTCACAAGTTCAGGACCCTTCCTACCCATAATCCCTCCCGGATGTGAATCCTTCAGATTGACCATTCCCTCCCTACAGATTACTAGCTCTAATTACATAAATATAGTATCTCACATCCTCCAAACTATCCCATAATTCCCTTAGGATAGACAGTTTGGAAGTGGATGGTGGACAGGCTCCAGTGTCCAGACAGAGACCAAACAGAAATCTAACATTCCAGTAAGTACATAACATATACATTTCTCAGGCTCTGTCTGGACACTGGAACATCAGGACAGAATCCCAGCTAACATGGGTGATGTGGCCTAGAAAGCCTTTCAATATAGCTGTTCCAAAAGAAGCCCTTGTTTTAAAAACAGAATCAAGGCTGTAATGCTTGCAAATGTATGCAATAACACCAAGCAGCAGCTGCTGTGATATCCTGAAGTAAAATATTTGTGACGAAGGCCATAGATGTGGCTTGAGCCCTGACAAAAGGTAGTGCCTTTCTGGCCTTATAGCAATTCATCTTGCTAAGGCAATTTGGAAATCCTGTGACCCAGTTTAATTGGTAAAAAGCTAACAAAAAGTTGTTCCAATTTTCCTAAACTTTTTAGTACAATCCAAGCAAAAACACAATTGTCTGTGAATGTCTAGGAAATACAGTAAGTACTCTCCTTCATTAGACTACCCAGAGGAAAAAACAGGCAAATGGATTATACTGGTTCATATTGGTATCCAATGCCACTTTAGATAAAAAGGACACTTGGGTTCTAAGTGAGAGACTGTCCAGATGGAAAACAATATATGTGAATTGCAAAGTAAGGCCTGGAGCTTGGAAACTCACCTTGCCGAAGTAATGGCTACCAAGAAGGCAGTCTTTGCAGAGAGGATTTCTGTCTATAGAATTAGTAGACTCAAAGGGAGGTCTTATCAGTGATTCCAATATGAAATTTAGATCCCAAGCTGGAACTAGTCTAGCCTAGTTAAGGAGGGCTCCATTGAAAAACACCTTTATGGAAGGCTTTAAATGAACAATGCTTAGCCAACATATTATTCAAAAAATGTTCATTAAAGGATGAAATGGCTGCCAAATTAACATTGATAGAGTAAAAGCTATCCTCCTTTTTGAACAATTCAGTCAAGAAATGGTCTTTTCTTTGGAAGTACACAGCATCCTGTCTGGTTTCCTGGGGGACTGACTCCATCATGTAGCACTCCTTCCAAACTTTGGCCATAACTGACTTACTTATTCAGGTAGCGGGGAGTTGTAGGCCTCCATTAAGATCTGCTCTTCATGGAAAGTATGGTCAAAAGCTTCAAGTTAAAATTTGCTTTCACTGATGCAACAGACCCATGAAAAACATTACATGGATGAAGAAACTTTAGGTCACCTGGAAAAGAAGTCAGAGGAAATGCAAACATACAAAAATCAAAACGCAGACATTTTTGAAAAGTATGAAATAGAAACATGGGCACAGGAAAGAGAAAGAGAGCCTATATGGTGCAATATTTAGTTCTGCTTTCTCCTTTGCATAATCAATAAAAAAGCAGCAGTAAAGACATTTGAAGAGAAAAACAGGCAAAGACATGTGAATATAGAAAATTTCACAATACAAAAAATAGGAAAACAAAGGGAGGGAAGTAGAGAAGAGAATAAATAATGGAGAAATTAGAGAAATCAGTCAAGATGGATATCCCCAGTATGTGTATTGCTATCAGAAAATAGTGCAAAGCCAACATCTATACCCATAATCTCATGGCTTCTCTGCCAAGGGGTTAGGATCAAGTACCCCCTTACTTGCTAATGTACTGTACTACCACCATGTTGTCCATGTTAACTGTGTTCCTAACTCTTTGGGGTTATCTCAAAAAAAGTAAAAGTAACTGTAGAAAACAAAAATGGGGGAAGAGAGGGAGGGAGAAGTTACTGAGAAAGAGTCCCTCGCCATAGTGTTATTTATTAAGGTGAAATTTTACCATGGGTCACTAACCACATTCTCCTGCAATATGTGCATAAACAAAAGTGTGTTGATAATAAATAGTGTAGGTGGACTTTGTCCCTGCAACACTTTAGGTTTCCATCCAAGCATAGACTGGTTACAAAAGAATGGCAATGAAAATGGGTTATAAGGGTGCGACAGCTGTGCACTGGCCCAGCAATCAAGGAGCCTCAATCTTCATCGCTAACACCAGTGAGGGGCATCCATACAGGGAAAGGATAATAAGTACACACACAGTAAAAGTACAATTTCCCTTAAGCGCACACAGAGATCAGTCAGTCTGGGACTGGTTGCTCCCTTTCTCTCTAGGTTCCCAATAAGACTCCCCAGTGGCACAGCTATAGGGTCCACATCTCAGCCTAGTGGGCAAGCTAAAACCTCCAGCACCCTCTTTGTCCAACCAGTGCTTCGTGTTCCTGCCCAAGTAGCTGACACACACACACACACACACACACACACACACACACACACACACACACAGAGTTTATACAACCACACACACACTCCTGGGCAAGGCTAGCACAGGTTCTCCAGCTGTGCCCCTTTTCTGCCCAGTCTAAAAGGTAGTATCAGCTGCCACCACCCACTAATATCAGCTACTCAAAGGCCCTTCTGAAAGGGTGTCCAATTATTATTGTGCAATATTACTATCCAAATGGTAAGTGTGACTTAACAGTCAAGGCTTATTAGAGTGAGTTGGTACAGTATCACTATATACATGCAATGTACTCTAGAGCTTAAATTAACTCCAGCCACAGTTGAAAGGTTTAAAAATATTTAATAATAAAAACACAAGACAATACTTCTTACTACACAGTGCTAGTCAAGAGTTCAGAGATCACAGAGAAATACTTAATACTGTAGAAAAGGTCTGACATCACAGAAAAATAAACTTGTCTAATCAGCCTATTTCCTGGCTATTTCCCAAGAGCAAAAACAGTTTTAAATAACTTACATATAGAGCAAAGTAGTGCTGGTGATGTTGGATGTTCAAGACAAATGCTCATAGCTCTCGGATTCTCTCTCTCTTTAAATAGCTAAATGACAAAACAGAACCCACATGGTTAGAATTGCTGGGAGCCATGTCAGACTCAAACAGTTACAAAGTGGGTGTCCATAAGCTCAGTCCTGGGGACCTCTCTCTTATATTATATATATATGAGGTAGGGGCAAGGACAAAAGGAAAAGCTCACTCGTTGAACAGATGACTGCAACTGAATAGACAAAGTGGTTAGAAAAACATTTTTATAGCCCCACTAATCATGAAAAGGGATTCACATCTAGATCAGGGGATGTCATCCTCTACACATCCTCCTCATCAGGCATAATTGAGTGTACAATGCCCTTTGGATGTACCTTACCAGACACCTGCAGCTGAAAGACCGCCTGTTCAGAGGCGTCTCTGTGCTGGACAATGTCATGTCCCAACCCGAATTATAATGGACATGCTGCATCTCAGAAAATCTCCCCATCGAGCCCACGCGCACGAGACTTGAACTCTCTCAGCACTTAATAATCGACAATGCTGAGGACAGGAGGACATAACAGAGGGCCACTCACACTCGATCATCCCAGTCCAGGTTAGTCAGAGTCCTCCCTGATCTTCTCACTCTCTCTTTGATGAGGATGGGGAGATGGATGGGATCCAGGATCGTGGTCCAGGTAGTTCATCTCACTGTAGAGGTAACTGACAGAAAAAGGGGCCTAAAAAAAAAAAAATAAAAAAAAAAAAAATAAAAAAAAAATGGGTAACACAGCCAACACAGGCTGCTAAATGCCTAGGCAGAGAGCTAGGCAACTATAACCTATGAACCTATAACAGAGCTGCTTCACATGACATCATTCTTCACACTTCTCTGGTATTCCCAGGCTAACAGAAACTACATTTGTATTCTTTACACCTGGTCAGAAACCAGAGCAATAAAGGGCATTTATACATGCTACATCTAGCCTTTAACTCTGGTCTTAAAACAATAGGCAGGATGCCTCCCTCTAGACATATCGGCACTGAATTTTGACGTCAAAGACAAAGTCATAAAATGCTTGACTTGGCTTTCTTACAGTAGAGTACATGGTTACATTTTTGCAATTCAATATCCAATGCAGTCTTTTCACATTTAAGAGAACAAGCCTGCAGCTTACATTAATATTTAAAATGACAGAATTATCTACAAAATTTTATCTGGCTAGGCTGGCTGCCTTCACCTATCTTCACAAAGGGTCATATAACCGACACTAAATAGCACAGGCCTTGGGGGATCTACATTGGGGGCATCAATGTGGCACAGTGGGTGTTGCATAATGAAAAAAAGTTGTTTGCCTACTACTACTGATGTAAACATATTTGCACCAGGGCATATGCACCAGACATTAAGGTAGCATAGAGCAAGAAGGAGCAAGCCTTACTAAAATGCACCTGCTGGACAGAATTCAAAAGACAGGGCTATAGTCCAACAAGTCAGACAGGTCTGCTTCTCAGTGTATGGGAGTATTTTTGAGAAAGGATCATCTTTCTTTATGGGGGGACAATTGTGGCAAGAGTCACCACTCTTGGCCATTGTCAGTTGGCAGAGTTACTGAAGAGGCATGACCAAGCAATAACAGGAATTAAACCCCAAGGAAAGGACAATTTGGTATCCCACAAAAGATTGTTCTGAGTATTGGTGCTTTCCTGTTTTACAAGCAAAGGTTTGGCTTCATTATTTATATTTACAGTGATACGTCTGTTAAAGTACATCAAAAATAAAAAAAATGTATGCCTGTATTGTTTTATCCACTACATATAACATAAGACTAATTTACAATGTACATGGTAATCATATTTGCAATATGTGGCAATGGGAATCCAAAAGCGGCCAACAGCCGGAAGATAAATGATGACAGAAAAAGAAAGGACTGCACTATTTGGTATCTTTATATCGGACAGAAGAATGGCATCAACACAATATATAATGGCTCCAAACTGTTAATGAACTGCTTCTCCAACCAACATTCAATCTTTAAGTGACTTGCTCAGAGTGGCAAAAGGAATCAACCACTGCTGTCAGGTCATTCATGAACAGAGACATTTGTCAGTGGTCTTACCCAGTTAATGAATGTATAAAAAGTAAATACACTTCCAGAGAGATTTGTTCAGGACTTAAGCACACACCTCTCAAATGTCCAGATTTTCCCAGAATGCCCAGATTTTTGCTTAATATTTTAGTCTGTGATATGGGCTAGTGCCATCAAAGTTCGCTGGGGTTTTGTAAAGAATGATATCCTTTGAATACCAAACTGATGCGTACAAGATGCTTGTGTTACAAATGTATTGAAACTGTATGGCATTTGAATATCAAAATGTTTGTAAAGTTACTAGTGTTAAAATGCATCTTAGTGAGTTTCAAGAGCAGAGGTTAATCTGCCAGTTTATGTTAAGAAAACTAAGAATGTAAATGAGCTGTTAAACCATTAGAATGGCATCCCACTGTAAAGAATGGAACTGGAGTCAGTAGTTCTGGGGGAGGCCACTGTTTAATAGCCTTTGCAAAGATTGGGGAAGTATTGTAATTGTTTCATGGGTCCAGGGCACTGCTATAAACATTTTAGGTGTGTATTGTGGCCGTCTATGACAAATTCCTGTCTCAGCTTCAAAGGGAATAGTGTGAGAAACTAGAGTCAGGTGACCAGATGAGGTCATTCTGCTAGTCTTGCAAATTTTCTTTTTTTAGATATTACAGGGAGTAATCTCTAATCTCTGAGCATTGAGTATTCCATCTTGGGCCTAACAGAAGGACCATTTACCACATCATCTGCCTTGCACTATTAAGTATATAGGAAATAGTAATTCTCCTTGATTCAGTCAGGAATATAGTGAAGCTTAGTTTAGATATTGTTGTCTGAGTCTATCTATCAATGCTGTTTTCTATATTTCCTGTGGTTTGAACTCTGTGGTTACTGTACATATATAATTAGTATGTTCATATGCTGTTATTTATTATTAAATATATTTAAAACTTTTATTGTGGCTGGTCCTTTTAGAAAGTACTTAACCTCTGAGAGTGCTTATATTTATTTGGGGACAATGTGTGGGCCACACCTGAAGGCCTAGCTGACTTGATCATCTACTGCCATTTGTATTAGTATTAATATTACACAGTATAATTGGACACCCTTTGTTAACAGACTTAGAGTAGCTGATTGTGGAGTGTCTGGGTCAGTGACAGCTATCTTACACTCTGGGCAGAAGGGAGCACAGCAGGAAAGTCTGTGCCAGACTTTCTCAGGTGTGTGTGTGTGTGTGTGTGTGTGTGTGTGTGTGTGTGTGTGTGTGTGTGTTTGTGTTTGTGTCAGCTACTTGGAGCAGGGACATGAAGCACTGGTCAGGGAAGGAGGACTTGGCTTGGACACTCAGCTGAGGAACTAACTCACAGCTGTACCTGTCGAGAGTCTTATTGGGGCCCTGGAGGGAGACGGATGCAAAAAAAATCCAGACCCTGGGCTGACTGCATTCCCTGTGTGCCCTTAAGGGAGATTGTACTGGGTGCAGAGAGCAGAGAGCTGCATCTGAAAATACCGAGTGTATCCATCTGTATTTCAAGTGAACTTCTCTCTCCCACCAGTGTCACTGGTGAGGATTCAGGCGCATTGATCATTGGTACAGTCTGGGGAGGTTATACTGCTCCTCATAAAATGTTTGATTTTCTAACAAAATAGAGGTCTGAAGTCACTAAATAGTCAACATTTGAGTTTCATAGGTTCATACTAGGCTATCTGCCCTAGGGCATTTATAAGCCTAGCCAGATTGTGTTTGGCTTTTGCCACCCATTTTAAATTAAATTTGCTATGCACTTTTTCGAGGTTAGTATACTGTGCATCTGTCTAACAGTGACACAGAAGTGATACCTGGGGTAAACCTACGATCTCCCATCCACTCATCAAGATTCCTCTTGGAGAGTCAATGAGGGACTCTGCCTAACCTGGACTGGGATTTCAGTGCTGAGGTTAAAGTCTCTTGAGCGCGTAGCTTGATGGGATTTGGATTTTCTGAGGTGCAGCATGTCCACTAATTCCGGGTTGGATATGGCTTTATACGTCAGGCACAGATCGCCTCTGAGCAGGCGGTATGCCACTGAGTAGAGCTGGAGTTTCTTTAACCGGGCAGCATATGGCATCTGTTTGAGCCCTTTGATCCTCTTGGGGAGGTACTTTTGGGGTCTTTCCAGTTGCTACAGGTGTCTGGTAAGGTACATCCCAAAAGGGGCATTGTACTCAATTATGGGCCTGATGAGGGATGAGTAAAGAGGCACGATGACGTCCCCTGATCTAGATGTGAATCCCTTCATGATTAGGTGGGCTATATAAAATGTTTTTCTAATCACTTTGGCCACGAGGTTGTCAAATGAGAGATTGCTATCAACTTGGGTCCACAGGTCCCTAATTACTTCTTCTGTACTTAATGGATTACCACATATGTGGTAATTTGTGGGCACGTTTTTGCCAAAGGGGATGACTATACACTTTTTGGCATTTAGCTTGAGGCCATGGCTCTGGCACCAGTTGTCTGTTTCTATGAGGCCCTTTTGGAGGATGCTTGTGTCGGCTGGAGAGTCTATTATGGTGCCCAGTTTGCAGTCATCTGCAAGGTCAGCCACAGTCCTTCCATGTTGGCCTGTACCTCCGAGAAATATATACCGAACAAGAGATGTCCCAGGACTGAGCCTTGTGGGACACCACTTGTAACTGGTTTGGAGTCTGACATGGCTCCAGCAATTCTAACCATGTGGGTTCTGTCCTTGAGCCAGTTTGCAACCCATCTAGTGACATAGGGGTTTATATTTAAACTGGTGAGCTTATCTATAATGCCCAAGTGGGGTATTGTATCGAAGGCTTTTGCGAGGTCCAGGTAGGCTGTGTGGACCACCTTCCCCTCGTCAATGGCCTTGGTGACTGTTTCAAAGAAATCAACCAGGTTTAAGAGGCAGGATCTGCCCTTAAAGCCGAACTGGGTAGGATCCAGTGTCTGTAGGTCCCCAATATCTTTATTTATTTATGAGGTCCATGATGATCCTTTCCATAGCTTTGCAGACCAAGCTAGTCAGGCTTATGGGGCGATAGATTCCAGGATCCGTTGAGGCACCACCTTTGTGGAGAGGGACTACTGTTGCTGTACACCACTCTTTGGGTACATATCCTGTTGTAAGGCTGAGATTGAACAGTAGTTTTACGTTTGGGTTTAGCTCTTCTTGGAGTTCATGTAGGATGCAGCCACTCTTTGGGTACATATCCTGTTGTAAGGCTGAGATTGAACAGTAGTTTTACGTTTGGGTTTAGCTCTTCTTGGAGTTCATGTAGGATGCAGCCCGGGACACCGTCTGGTCCCATTGATGCTGTGTTTTTTGCTTTGGAGAGGGCAGCTCTTACCTGAGCATCTGAGATGTCAGGGGGCAGCACTCTTCTGGGATAGATATTTGCCCTTTTGGTGGGGGTTTGCTGAACCTGTCAGCTAGGATGTTGGCAATGTCTGTGGGTTCGGTGTATTTTTTGTCATTTTGGACTAATTTGAGCATATGTGGGAATTCCCACCCAGGTTCCTAACATAACTAAAGAAAGCCTTGTGATTATCCTTAGTGTCCTGTGCAATTTTTCTCTCGAAGCTGGCCGATTTTATGAGTGCCCATAGTTTTTTGCTAATACTGATCAGAGATGCCTTCCCTTTTTGGGGCTTCCTCCTTCTATTGTATAATTTGTTTATGGCTGGGGTCCACCAGACAGGACGTCTGCCTTTGGAGGATTGGGTCTTGGTTTGAATTGGGATTGCATGATCCATGCATTCCTGAAGGTGTTCATAGAATGCGTTTATAAAGGATTCTGCAGTCTGGGCCGTATTTTCCACAGGCCCAGGGGCTTTGAAGGATTCCACCTCGGTTTTGAGGAGTGTGAAATTTGCTTTAGAGAAGTTTTTCACTGTGGTTTTCATGGTAGGGGGTGGAGTCAGGATGCGAATATCTAGTGAGATTAGTTTATGGTCTGATCTTACCAGTGAAGGATACACTTCTGGTCTGGAGCATAGAGTCCCCATGTTGGTGATGATCAGGTCCAGTATGTTTTCCCCTCTTGTGGGAGTGGTAACAAGTTGTTCCATAGCATTTGAGTTTATAAATTCTAGGAACCTATGGGCTAGGGTGTTGGAGCTAGAGTAATGCTCCCAGTCTATGTTTGGGTAGTTGAAGTCGCCCAATATAATGGTGTTTGGAGAGACCTTCATACTTTCCAGTGTTCTCAGGAAGGCCGAGTGGGGTTCCTGGGTTTGGGAGGGTGGTCTGTAGCAGACTATAAACTGGAAGGCAGTTTTACCCACTGTTAGTTGCACATGGATAGTCTCTGATGCTTCGTTCTGTGCCACCAACCTGGAGGTGTGGGTATCTTTGATGAATATTGATACTCCCCCTCCTTTTGTGGTTCGGTCCAAGTTTTGGTGCCGAAAAGCATGGTATGAGGTAGATATTATATCCTTCAGAAAATACATGCTAGAGTAAAACCTGTTGTTCTATCAACCTTTTAAGTTTACAATAGCAATGTTTTTAACATCTATACCCATTTTTGGGCCTTTGTACCCTATTATATTTGTCTTTGTTCAGATTTCTTGTGTTAAGAGGTTGAAAGGCATAGGATCATAGGAAGCTACTAGGCTACTGACAGGCAAGGATCATAGAAAGCTACTAGGTTACTGGCCCTGAGGCCCTTACAAGCCTAGTCAAGAATTTAGCCCATGTTCCAAGTCAGTACCCTATGCCACTGTCCAGCAAGGAAATAGGTGGCATCCCAGGGGTGTATTTTCTGTTCCCCATCAATGCTTCCACAAAAGGAGTCGTCTGTGGGACACAAATCTATCCCTCCAACAAATCCTATCGATGTCAAAGATCAGGTTGAGGTCTCGCATACAGGTTACCAGAGTGCAGCTTGACCTGCAGATATGAAGCAGTCCCATTAGTGCGGGATATGAGATTGCTTTGTATGCCAGACAGAGGTCACCTCTGAGGAGTCAGTATGAGACTGAGTAGAGGAACAGGGCTTTTAGCCCCTGGATTCTCTGGGTGAGGAATCTCTGTGGTCTCTCCAGCTGCTGCATGTGCTTTGTAAGATGCATGCCAAAATGGGCATTGTAATTCAACAATCGTTCTTATAATGGAAGAATACAGGAATGTTATGACCACCTTGTCTCTGGATGATACCCATACTAATGAGGTGGACCATGTAGAAAGCGTTCTGTACAACGGAGGCAATACGGTGGTCAAAAGTCAGTTTGCTATCACCTGGGTGACCAAGTCCCTCATGACTGATTCTGTGCTTAGGACCTTGTTATTAAATGTGATAATTTGTGGGAACATCATTCTCCAAAAGGGATGATGCATTTTTTGGCTTTCAGTTTGAGGCCATGTTTCTGGCACCAGTCATTTGTTTGGGTGAGACCCTCTTGGAGGATGCCCACATCACTAGGGAAATTGATGACAGTACCCAGGTTACAGTCATCTGCAAACTTGGTCAGCCATAGCTCACTAGATTTGGCCTGCACCTCTGAAGTATATCCCAAACAGCAGAGACCCCAAGACCGATCCCTGGGGTACACTGCTTGTTGCGGGTCTACTACTGGAGGTGGCTTCCCCTATTTTTGACTAGGTGGGTTCCATCAGTGAGCCAGTTTGTTACCCATCTGGTAACATATGGATTGATGCCTAAATGAGAGTGTTTATCTACTACACCTCAATGGGGAATAGTATCAAAGGCCTTGGCCAGATCAAGGGAGGCAGTGTGCCCTCGCCTATCGCCTTGGTGACCATCTGAAAGAAGTCAACCAAATTTAACAGGCATAACCTCCCCCCTGACAAAACCAAAGTGTGTGGGATTCGAGTGTCTGGAGGTTGCCAATGTCCTTGTTAATGAGGTCCATGATAATCTGCTCCACGGCTTTGCAGATCAGGCTAGCTAGGCTGATGGGTCTATAATTTCCTGGATCGGTGGACGCTCCACCTTTGTGCAAATGGATGACAGTAGCTGTCCTCCACTCGGCTGGGATAAAGCCGGTATCCCAGCTTTGGTTGAAGAGGGTGCCTAATGGTGCTGCAAGTTCCTGCCTGAGTTCATGTAAGACGCAGCTTGGGATGTTATTCGGTCCCATGGAGGCTGTAGTTTTGCCTTTGAGAGGGCAATGATGACTTGCTCCCTAGGGATAAGGGGAGGGGGCAGGTACTGGGGATGTCCTATTTTACTGATGGGGGGGCAGAGGAGTGAAGTTTTCACTGAACCTGTCTGCCTGCAGGTTGGCTTTGTGTATGTGGTATGTCCTTGACCACCAGTTCTGAGCAGATCTGGGTGTTTCCCTTCAGATTGTAGACATATGTGAAGAAAGCCTTATGATTGTCTTTTGTGCATTGTGGCCAGTTTGGACTCTTATGTTTGCTTTGGAGAATTTAACTAGTGCTCTTATTTGCTTGTTCAGGCTAAGGAGGGATTGCTTCCAATTAGACACCTGCTGCTCCTTGGTCCTGGACAGCAATTTTTTTCCTTTTATTATATAGAGTTTATCTATTGCAGATGTCCACCAGACAAGTTTACTCTTTCTTGAGGAGGAGGATTTTGTCCTGTCTGGTATTCCCGATTCCATGCAGCTATATAAATACTTATATAGTACTTTGGTGTAAGTCTGGACATATGTGCCAGCTTCTGTGGAGGGGGGGGGGGCTGTAAAGTTTTTTATACTTTCCCTCAGGAGGTTGTAATCAGCTTTGGAGAAGTTTTTTTTGTTTGACTCTAGATGTGGGGGGGGGGGGACGGTGACTTCGAAAGTTGACTGCTTTGTGGTCAGATCTTACCAGGGATGATAACACTGTAGGGATGCTGCAGTGGTTACTCATGTTGGTTAATAGCAAGTCCAAGATATTTTCACCTCTTGTGGGGGTGTTAAACTGGCCCAAGGCATTTGCATTGACGAAATCTGGGAATTTGCGTTTTGGCATGAGTATTTCTTCCAATCTATGGCTGGATAGTTAAAATTACCCAGGATCAGGGTAAAGGGTTGAATCTTGACAGATTCAAAGAGGTGCAGCTAGGTGGAGTGGGCATCTTGAGTTGGAGTTGGAGGCCTGCAGGTAGCTATGATTTGAGCTGAAATGGTCAATAGATGAACCCTGATGAAGGAGTATTAAAGGTCAAAGGAAAAAAACAAACACTTTGTAAAACCATAAAACTAGCCCTGAATGTGTAGGTTATGCTGTTGACACCAACTACAAAACCTTTTCCATGTTAATATATGATTTTCTAATAGCAGGTACCAGCTTCACATCCGCACTAAACAGGTACCTAAAGGGAAGTAAGGCCCCATCATCCAGGCAGTCAAATGAAGTTCAGTGTATCAAAAAACCCTGATCTTGTGTGAGTAGATCCAGTCTGAAGAAGTTTGGTGAAGGAAGAACCACCGTTGCCTGGTTCAGAAGGAAGTCACCAAAATGATCTTGGAGGATTCCTTCTGAATCTTCAGAAGTACCTTGGATATCAGTGGAAAAGCATACATGAATATTCCTGTCCAAGAAAATAGGGCATCTCTCATTCAGTCGGTCTCATATGGGGTCCTGGAGCAGAATCATGCCAGATAATTGTTCAGAGAGGAGGCAAACAGGTCTACTTGAGGAACTCCCTACAGATGGATCAAAGCTTAGAAACCACCCTAATCTAGTTTCCTTTCATGGGGGTGTGCCCTAGTTCTGTTTGGCTTGTCTGCCACACCACTTGGCTCTGACGGAATGCAGGATGCCTGTATAGTGAAATTTGATGTGAAGCTATATCTTGCGCTAAACATGGTTAGTCTGCAAAAGGAGTATTACCTAGTTGCCCCCTGCTTGCTGATGTACCACATGACTGTGGTATTGTCTGTAACGGCCTGAAGACATCCCAGGGACCAAAGTTTATTTAGACAGTTGAGTGCCTTGATAAGGGCAAGCATCTGTTATTTATGCACTTGCTTCCGCCCTTTGTGATCCATACACCTTGCACATTTATACCTCCTGAAACTGCTCCCCAAGCAAAATTCAAGGCATTTGTGGTGACTGACTGCTTTGGAACAGGGAGGAAGAAAGGGAGACCTGGATTTAAAGATATCTGCAGCCTTCAACAAAGGACATCCCTTCTGGAAAAAAAAAAAGTTTGAAAAGATTTGAAAGGACAAAGAATGTTGGTGCTGCAATCAAAGAGAGACTTCAGATACTACTGCTTCTTTCTCATGTGGCGTCTTGCCAGGGGGCATCATGAGAAACAGACACCATGAGACCCAAATGCTTGAGGTACTCCCTCACATTGAATGAAGCTAGAGTGGAAAACCTTAGAAATGGATGCATTTTTTTTCCTATGGAGCAAAAAGCTCCTTGAACTGAGGTATCTAGCAGACAACTCAGGAATACAATCCTGTGTGAAGGAGTCAAGACTTTTGAATGTTTTCTTGGAATCCCAGCTTGTGGAAGAGATCATTCACCCATTCCTGACACTTCAAAAATACTCTGGAAAGACATGCAAGTTGTCTAAATATGACAAGATGCGGATACCTTGCAGCCTGCAATGAGCTATAACTGGAGCTAGACACTTTTGTTAACATTCTGTAACTGATGATGTGATCCAGATACTCAAAACCTTATAAAATGTCCGATGTCTGTATGAATAGGGATGTGATAAGCATCTTTTAAATCTAGTGTTATCAACGAACTTGAATGAGGAAGAGTAACAGGTTGTGAAGGGATAGCATTTAGAACTTGGCCACTAACACAAACACAAACAGTCTTAGGAAAGGACCGGTCGCCAAGCATTTTCTGTCTAAAAAAACTAAAACCATCCTTGAAGAATTCCCATCTGAGAAGGAGGGACTGGTCATATTACTCCTGAGACAGCATGTGATGAAGGACAACTGGAAGTATGGGCTTGTGGAAAAGGGATTACTCCCGGGAAAGCAGGAATTTCCTCCTACTGCCATCTGTAATCTTGATGAATGATCTTCACAGCCCATTTGTCTGAAAATGTTTCCAGAGAGAAAAATGGAGATTCAGACTTTCTGAAAGGGAAAAGGGGCTGCCAGGATTGGGGATAGGTCCCTTAAAATAGTCATTCTGACTTGGACTGTCCTTGTTTTGAGACTTTCCTAAATTCTTTTTTGGAACCCCTTGAGATTTCTTCTTAAAATGTTAGTTTTCCTGCTTTTTGTTGAGACTGTTTATTTTGCTTTTTTGCCAAAATTGGATGAGGGTTTAGAGAATCCCTTAGAAAAACTGGAAAAGGAGGGGTGAAAAAAATCTTACAGATTCCATGTATCAACTTACACCTCTTATCGTATCTGGGAGGTTCTGAGATCACAGCCTGGCTAAACTCCTCAAAACAGTACCAGTGATCATAGCCCTGACTGTAAACAAGGAGTAGTGAGTTGAACAATGGAAGAAACAAAATTATTTAAAGCAGATATTTCCTCACAAGAAGAAACTGCAGGTGAATTGTGCCTCATACTTTCACAATTAATCAGAACAAACCTTAACATGTGCGCTTGACAATTTAAAATTCTGAAAAATCAAAGCTGCAGAAGCATATACTTTTCCCCCCATACTTAAACTTCCCATCCTCACCAGAAAGAGTGGATTGGAATTAACCAAGTGCATAGTATCAGAGGAACTAACTAAAGCTATAGCTATTGGATCAGGTTTGGAAAGAGTATATAAAAAAGACTGAGGAACTTTATATAACCTGCCTTTTTAGGGGCAGCTGGTTAAATATCAGTAAAACTTGCAGCCAGTTAACAGACACAACCTTCAAAGCCAACAGAACTGGAGGAATATCTGAAGGTTCTAAAAGAAACCTCAGTGCTCTCCCACCTAATACACTGGGATATTCTAGGAACAGTCTCAGAAACAAAAATCCCCATCATATTCATAAACTGATTTCTTCTCAGAGTCTGAATCAGAATACTGAAGATAAAATCCTGCAACTGTCCAGATTCTGAATCTTGAATTTCTTCATTAACAGTCAGAGGCCTCTTTCTTTTACCAGAAAATCATTTTATGAGGTGGATCAATAAATAGACTGAATTAAACTCTGAGCCAGACCCAGTAAATTACTCCTGTCCAAGAATTATTGGGAGTAGATGCATGATTAGTTTTCTGTTTCTTTTCAGAAGAAAATGTGTCCAAAAGGGTTAATAATGGCAGCAGCAGCTTCCACAGGGGTGGGAACTCAGGGAAATCTTCCCAGTTTCCCCTCCCAAGACCAAGACTGGCTCTCCCTTGCCCACTGAAGGGACCCCCAAAAGGACCCAAAAGGACATGGCTAACAACTTGTACATAGTGGTTTTAGGTTCTACACGAGACGGACCCAAGATAAAGATGAGTGGCCTGAGGAACAACTAATGTCCACAGAAAAGTCACCCACCCACTTATGGGAGAGGCAAACTGCTGCACTGATGTGGTGGCAAAGACTGTTTGATTAACTATTAATTTTTGTGGCTGGAAGAAGGACTGAAGAGGGATAGAGGGAAAAAAAAAGGAAAAAAAAAGTCAACTTAACTCACAAATTTCACAAAAAAAGCGAAAAAAAAAAATGTAAAAATAAATCCAATTGTTCCAAAGACATTTTCTAACTTTTAAAGAGACAGGAAAATAGAACACTCATTTTGAAGTACAATACAGTCTTGTGACCAACACAAACTACTAGCTTTAAAATAAGTTTCCTGAGCAAGAAAAAAATTACAAAATATAAAATTTTTAGAATGAAGATGAATAAATCAAGTGATGTAGAGAATTCTTTTATAATAATGGATTGTGGTTTTTTTTTATGTTGTTGTTTATTTTTTATTTTTTTAGTTACTTTTAGGGAGTTTGGAAGAACTGACTTCCGTGAATGACTGATGATTGACTTTTACATGCAGAAAAGTCAACAGTTACACGACACACAACACGTCTCCGCACAAGGTTCACCCATGTGAAAGGAAGGCGGCTCGCAAACGAACAGGGGCTAATGCTACAGAGGTGTGAATGCTAAATATGCACCACCTATGATTATTAAATTATTTAAATATAAATGTTTAAAATATGACGCATTAAAAAAAAAAGATTTAAAGTTAAAAAAATTTTTTTTTTTAAACTGGTCCATTTTCTAAAACCCTTATCTATTCAGTAGTTCAAACCTTCAAACCCTACCAGACCCCAGAAAACCCCCCAGAGATGTCTTCTCAGCAGCAGGAAAACATAATTTTAGTCAGCTCATACCTTGCTTTCTAATAGTTTTTTCAAGCTGGAGCTTACAACTTTGGGCACATGAAAATACCAGAGGGTATTGGAAGTATTGCCCAGTTAGCCATCCTTGCAGAAGCAGCATAGCAGCAGCACTCAAAAGCAATGCATGTTATATATAGATATAGTAAAAAGGTATAAAAGATAAAATTAAAAAATTTAAATAAAATAAATGTATTAAGAAGTAAAAAGAAGAGAACCATGCTTAATACCTGTATTAGTGTGAAAGACAGTTGTATACACAAACACTCTGCTGTTCTAGACAAGACCACTACCAACAAAAAAAAAAATAAAACAGATTATACATTATACAAAAAACACCTAGGTGAAGTAAACATAATAAAGTATGCATTTAGTTTACTCATACAAGTCAACTTAAGCATCCACAAAAAGACAACAGTTCTTTCTTACTTTAACATTCCATTTGAAATTCAACCTTTCTTAATTCTCTTCTACCCTTTTTGGTCTCATCTCCTCACTTCTCACATCCAGGTTATTCTTCCTCAACATTGCACCTCTCTCTTGCACATATATTTCCTACCATATTTATATAATTATACTAATATATATTTATACTTGTTTTATAATTTCAACTAAACAAATGGATAAATATTGTGTTACTCTATGTTTGTTTTATACTCATTATACAATCTGTGATACACTTACATCATACTGTAACTATAACTTAAAAGAATTAAACATACAACATGTACATAAAACAATAACAAGGATATAAATACAAAATAAAGTCCATAAAACTCCATTGTATCTATATACTTGTTATATTGGTACAAACGAAGTTTTGTTCAATGTTTTACCTGTGGTGTTGATTTTCCTAGCTATGTCCAGACATTACTTTCAAGCTTTTTTTTGATTAATTTATTTTTATATATTCATTTTTTATTTTTCGTATTGCTTTTTTTATATTTTTTTAATACTTTAACTTTATTTTTAATTGTATTTCATTGCATTTTATTTTGTAAAAATACATTTACATACATATTTTTCCTATCAAAAGGTTGTTTTTTAACGCTCTTTTAGTCTTTGTGTATTGTTGTAAGTTAAAGGTTGATGGAAGCTTAAATTTTTATTTGTGTTGGTTTATTTGCATTAATTTATTTTTTCCATTTTTTTGTGCTTCCATTTGAAATATATAAAGTATTTTTGGAAATATAAGAGGCCATTGGAGCGGTGGTTTTGTTGTGTTTAGTTTTAGTTTTTTTTTAGGCGTCTGCACAGCTTATGGCTCTCCTCTAGTGCATCAGATACCCTCTCTGTTTCCAGTGACCCAGATTGCCTCTCTCTCTGCTTTAGATAAGAGATGTAGTACTAGAAAAAGAAAATCCCCTAGTTCTGCCAACTCCAGAACCCTCTCTCTGAGTTCCTAAAGTCCACCAGGTCTGAGGTTCCCGTCGGAGGGAGGAACCTAACCAATGAATGAACAAGAACAAATGAAATGTCTGAGCTGACAAAGGGCCAGGAGGTCTAAAGTCTGATGTTAGTTTTTCTGAACAAAGTTGTAAATACAACAGAGATGGGGTAACAATTCCTGGAGAGACACAATCTTTGGGGATACATAGGATAAAAGATACTATTCTGAGTCACCACAAATGTAATGGGAATACTGAGGCTAAATACCATGCCCACAAAATCTCTGTGCAGATATCAAAAGGAAAGATATAACATATAATACCAGTAATCATAGATGCAGATTTGTAGAAATTTGATATTTCTTGCCATAGCTCTAAGGTAATTTGTCTTTAGAGCCCTACTGTGAAATAAAGATCCAGAGTTCTGGATTTTAAAAAATGAAGGTTTAAGCCAGAGGACAAACAGCAAGAATGAGCAGGTTGAAGGTACCAATAAGCTTACTGCATTTTGAAACAAAGTTACCCAATCTCACACTAAGCCAATGACAAACATGTGCACAAAAGGTACCCCAAAAGTTATCAGGGGTGGGGAAAAAAAGAACCCAAACAATGATAATGCAAAAAGAAAAAAGGTAAGTTAAAATGCAAGAAGAAGAAAGAATGAATGAGGGGGAGGAAGAAGGACGGTGGAAGATCTCTGGGTGACTCTTGACACTCAAAGCCTGCAGGTCAGATACTTCTAGTAGCACTTACCTCAGCGTAGAGAGCAGTTTTTTTCATCGAGAAATTTCAAATCACATGAATCAAATTCAGATAAGAAGAACCTCAAAGAGGCTGAAGTACCAAAGTCAAATCAAAGGGTCTACAAAAGGCTTGAAAGAACCTGGTTCATTATTAATGGTTCAAAGCCAAAGAGGAGGTTCCTTTGGGAAATAAGACCGGCAAGAAAGACTGAATGGGATGGAAATACTTGGAAGTACTAAAGCAAAAGTTGTGAAAGCTAGGCTCTGCATGCAAAATAGTAGTCAAGTATTGTAGCATTTTGAATAGGCATAGGACAGTAGTGCTGAGTGATAGAAACAGAAAAAACAGTCCATTTTGAAATGGCAACTGAACCTAGTCCATTTAGTGGGAAAAACCTAGGCCAGAAAACCTACCAAACAGAAGGAGATAAACAGCAGGGTAGGAAGTAGAATTCTGAAAGGAACCAAGCTGTGAAACAGACTGTGCAGGTTCAAGAGAATTGAGTCCTGAGAGAATCAGATAACCAAGCTTGGAGCATGTGATGGGAGGTTCAGAGAATGAGAATGAGGATCAGATGACAGGTCTTACCAGACTTGATGGATCACGAATGGGACTGAGAGGGATCTGGATGATACTGGGAGCTTAGGATGATGATTTTGGAATGGGGATATGATCATTTTGGCATGAGATGACACGAGTTATCGGTCGTTAGAACATGAGGCGGCCATGGTATACTTTAGGAGGATTGAGTGGGTCGTGCGGGATGTCCCTTAGAGGTTCGGAGGAGGCCAAGAAGTATTGAACCCAATGAGGGGGATCAAGACCCTCAGGCTCTGCTTTGGACCAATGCTGAGGACAGATCGCGACCTGAGGGGTGAGGGACCAGGAAGTGAGGTGCGATGATGTTATAAGGAAGATGCCAAGCTGTAACTTGTTGGAGCTGCCCATGGGAAGCTACTTGTTGCGCCTTTCAAGACAGTGCAGCTATCGAGGACTGACATGACCTGGAGTGACTTGTGATGGGGGATAGAGAACTGATGTTCTGAACGGACTATGCTGGATGCAGGTGACTGTGTTGCTATGCAAAATGAGCTCAGAAGGATGTTTGGGAAACTTGCAATGCTCAAGCCATGACAGGGGTCAGGACCAGGTTACAGGAAGGGTCTATATACCTGGCCCATGCTAACCAGGAAATGCCCCCTGCCCCCAATTAATGTAGCATAATGCTATGCTTAGGGTTGATATAAATATTCAGCTGACACAACATCAAACATATTGACTGAAATGGAACGTGAGAGATTATTATTTACTCTACGTGGTCGTGGTTTTCCTTTGATGCAGAAAGCCTGTAAGGAGATGTGGTATATTATATTCTCGATTTCACCTGCTTGTAATCAGTGTTTGATATTTTTTCTTTTAGTTTTGTCTTTTGTTTGAATAAATCGACTGTTAGAAAAGGTTTTTATATAAAGTTCCTTGTGTCTGCTGGATGGAACAATTAACAGGAAAGCATCTGTGATTGTGTTGGCCATGGGCTGGGAATGCACCAAAGCATTGTTGATCAGGTGTTCATTGGTTTCTAGTCAGAACAATTGATTGTTGGTGCAAGAGGCACATATGGCAGAGCCAGTTTGAGGTGGCGAGATGGGAGAGTCAGAGGCGAGTGGAAGGGTGACAGGGACCCAGATAGCGTGGCCTGGCAGGGATGGAGCCCATCGGTAGATAGTCCCCAGAAGCCATTCTTGTGGATAGTGACCATCCAGATAAGTGGAGGAAGAAGCTTATCCCACCTGTTTGATAGGGCATGGTGAAGATAAATGAGTCATGGATGACTGAAAGAGGTAGTCTCCAAACATCCTCCTTTGTCCCTGGTGGGAAGAGTCCCCTGTCTTCCAGTTACTGGTTCCCTTCTGGTTTCAAGCAGCTGCTGGATTTCTGACCATCAGGCTGTTGTCTCATTCTGTTTGGGGGTCTGATCAAATGAGGTGGGGATAGGTAGGAGTCATCTCTGGGTGGGGGACATTCAGGTTTATTTGGGCAGGTCTGGATCATAAGACTGGACCCCCAACTGCTTCCAGAGGAGAGCAATCTGTCTTCGAGCTCAGACCATGGTAGGATGCCGGGAGAAAGAAGTGAGGCAGAAGAGTATTTGGCTCTGCCGAAAGAGAGATCTCAATCTGGAAAGGTTGAGTCTGGATGGTCTTAGGAAACTGTTCTCAAAGACCAAGAGGAGAAGTTCCCAAGAGCCCCATGAAACTGTCCTTTTCTGTCCTCAAGGTTTGGGATTCTCTGCTGGAGGTTGGGGAGCTGTACCTGGTTCGGGGAGACTTCCCTCTTACTACGTGGAAGTCTCCTTTTTGGGCCTAAAAGTGTGTGATTCAACACCAGGTGCATTTGTGAAGGAAAGGGCAAGGTAACGAAGGGGTCACACTCAAAACACCTAGATTGATCCTGTCTGCCTTTTCACAAGAGATAGACAGCTTGTTTATCAAGCATGATCTCATGATACAAAGGCATCTTGTGAGCTAGTCAAGATGTGGTGTGGTGAGCACTCATGTGTGCAAACAGCATCACAAGCTATAAACAGGTTCATTACGCTAGCTGGGAAATGCAGATGAAGGGACAGACCTGACAGGATCCAGCTAGCCAGCCAGAGCGTTTTGGGACCAAGCAAAGGCAGTAGGAGTAAACAGAGAGTGTTAGCGACCAAATGGCGAATGTTGCTGAAGCATGCTGGACCCATAGTTCTACCAAATGGCTTTAGCTGATCTACGGTGCATAACACTCGTTTCCTAGTCATGGTCCAAGAAAACTTGGCAGGAACAGTGGGGCTTGTCTTCAGGTGTAGATAAAATTTTTGTCTGGCTTCTGAGGGACAAGTTCTATGTTGTCCGGGGCCTTCCAGGCATGCTGCAGAATGAGTCAAGGTCATCTGCCGGTGGAGTCACCCAGGAAGTAGATGGCCGGGCACAGAAGGCCATATGGCAATATGAACGACCCCTGTTTTTTCTAACTAAGATCACCGGCATAAAAATCTTAATCTACCAGAAGAGACTGTAAGCACGGTCCTTCTCTTAGACATTGAAGGGAGATGTATGTCTCGTCTTCCATGCCATTAGGGACCGAGTGGTGCTGGATCTCTTGTATTTAGTCCTACAAATACTATCATCAGGGACCTTAACTTTCATCAGCAAATAAAACACTGTTGAGAATCAGAGGTTTGTTACATAGTGCTTTCCTCTTGTTTGGAATACGTTCCCACTGCAAATCAAGCAATGCGATACAGTACACTGAGAATCTGACGACTGGATGAATACGCACAAATTCACTCCTAGTTTGACTGGTCTAGCCCTCCTTGAAAAAGGTGCAGTGTCTAAGGGTGTATACTTGACAAGTATAAATGATCACAGGATTCACTGCCATCCATTTGCTATGATACTTGGCACTTGAAGAAGAGCGAGTGTAAGACAAGCAGCACTGCTGCCTTGTTATAGTTGCATGATATTCCCTTAGCTGCCATTTCATGTCACATGACTAGTACACGACAAAGTGCAACTGTTAAAAATTCAATACAAACTCATCTAAACGTGCAATAATCAATTCATTCAGAGGCAGCCTGGCTGATGCAAATTCAAAAATGTCACCAAGCAAGTTCATAGGTTCATAACATGGTTGATAAGCTACTGCACCAGAACCCTTGCCATTCATTGTAGAACATCTTGTCTTTAAATTATACAGAGCGGAGAAAGATCAAACTGCTGGAAAGCTGGAATTCCTCATTTCAAAAACAAAACTACTCAAAATTTCTCCCTTTGTGTTTAAATACCTGTAACCTTCTTACACTTGTTCCTTGAAATATTTTGGTACAGTGAAAAATGTTGACAACTAACCATCCTTAGTAATTACAGAATCCACCGATATGGAATAAACTGACAAATTAGTCAGTGAGGTTTCCCTTCTTTCACCTATCTTCTATGAGAACATCACTCACCCACACTAATTTTCACCCAAGCCTTCTTGCAACTAAATTCACTCTTCCACATTTAGACTATTAATGTATTTTGCATACATATCAATTTCCTCCTACCTCGCATTCAAAGATAATATCTTGCAAGCCTACATTTCTAGTCTACCAATCAGGAATCTGTATCCAAGTGCAATGTCTAGTAGACAAGATTACAGACAACTCATCCCCAAATTACAACAACAAGCCCTTCATGGTGCCAACAGTCACTCAGCCTACCCACAGACTAACAATATTACTACATGGAGACTCTATGTCCAACTTACTGTGAACACAAGACTAACATCCATAGACATAGTGAAAGTTTTTTAAATATACGACATTCTAACTACTTTTCCATCACTACCAATATGGAACAAATTTAGAAGGCTGGTATAATTTTAAACATTTTAAATCTCTTATTTTACAACCAAGCATCACTAGCCAATAGCTTTTAGCAAACAAAATGTAACCACCACAGCTGCAGAAATTCACTCCAAGGATAGCTTTTATCTGAAGCTCCAGGATTGGTGGAAACAGATTTTAAACCTTTTTTTTATTTTTTAAATGTATATCCAGAAGCTTTCAACAGATGAAAAACAGCACTTTCAGAAAAAGACCCCCCCCCCCTTGTGCAACCATAGGTTCATACGTTTATAGGCAAAAACTCGACTAGATACCGCTGTGATCAATTAGATACTTCAGTCAATCAAGCCTCAATGGTGGAAAGAGTAGACTTGTTGCAAAACAGACACGTGTTGAGTCATCTGCATACTGAACTCATTGCCTTGTTTAGTTTGTAAGAGGAGATAGTTTCTAAATATACTGAACAATAAGTGGCCTAAAATGGAGCCTTGAGGGACACTACACTGTTGTACTGCAATTGCCTGCTACACTGTGCCTACAAAATCAAATGTCATTGCTGTTTTCACTGTTTAGCAAGCTTTTTTGTCATTTCTACTGTTTAAGTATTTATTGGTATTTTTTCACCGATTTAAAGCTATCTTGTTCTGCCTGCTCTGGTTTTCCCACCAAGCAGTACTTAACTGATCTGTTAACTGTTTAAAATCATTCTTTTGAGCCTCCTGGCCGATTTTCTGCTGTTTTAAATGTTTTTTTTCAGTGTCTCACTGTTATTTTTCTGCTGTGTTAAACATTCTCTAGTGTTTCCTGCTGAATCTAGGGTAGCTAATAGCATAGTCCAGATCCAGGCCTGCTGCTTCTTGAACCGTTTGTAGTGGTTTGTTTGTTTTAAGAACATTTTCCAGGCCATCTTGGATTGAAAGGGGACTATTTGCACTTTTGTGAGATAATTGTTTTGATTGGGACCAAACTAGTAAAGGGAGGCCAGTCTAGGGCTTGGAATACACATCCTCATTGGTCCGTTTGAATTTTGTTAAGAGTATTTTTCAAGTTTTACCTTCTGGTATTTGGGCACTGCATCTGTGCAGGTTTCTGCTTGTTTACGGGTTTCGCAGCGCAGAGCACTATGTCGCAATTTTGTGCCAAAGCAGGACAATTTAATTCAACAAATTTTCCCTTAAAACCCATGTAGAATATCCATTCGCCAAGCTCATCTATGATCCTTTCTGAAAAGCCACCCCTAGTGACAAGTCTTCAACCTAACATTATGGACAATTAGACTACCCTTGTTTCTCCTGCCAACCTTGTTGACTTTGGTCTCGAGGCAGTACAGCAATTGCCTCATGAACACAATCTAGTACAGAGTGAGAGAGATGCATTTACAACAAGAATTTATAGGGGAGAGGGGAGAGAGAGGGAGAGGGATTGATGGCAGGTTTGTACCCAAGAAGACTGAATGCTGTTAATTAAATCAAAAGTGCTTCAACAAAGTATTAGTTTAAAGGTGTGCATGCAACCAGCGTATTGTACATTTTTTTAAATATTTTTTTCCCCTAATAGATTGTCAATTGAATTGCACAGGCAGGTTATAGGTCACATTACAGGTGGGAAAAGTTTTGAAATGTGTGGTCTCATTTTTTTATATCACAAAAACCTGGCATTTTAACAGTGGATATAAACAGTTTACTCATCCCTGCATACTGAATTACTGAAAATCTATAGAAACAGAAAAAAAATAGCTATGCTTAATTTAACATAAAAATACATTCTCTTCCAATGGCTGACTACATTACAAACTAAGACATAAATGCTTCCACTAGAAACCAACATATTTTGACAGACCTAATTCGATGAACAAAGAAATACTTTAAAATTTTTTCTGCTCTCAAAGGCCGAAGAGCAGCTCTTCACAAAACTAAAATTTCAGTCACAAGCACATCATGAAATTTTTCAGCTTTTAAAATTTCCACCATTTAACACTCACTCATACGATAGATATCCACCTGACAAATAGATTCAGCATGCATTTTCAGCTGTTGGGGGGGGGGGGTCTTGTCATTCACCACCTTGCTTTAAGAGCAGAGATCTCCTAGCCTCTAACACTTCATTTCTAAAAAGAAACATTTAAAAAGTGACTGGAACAAAATTATCTCTGCCACCTTCCAAAATGATTTCTATCATACAAATGAGTTATCCTTTAACTGCAAAACTTGATAAAGTAACACTTTTGGTTGCCCCTAACTATAACCACTGGAAAAATTCAAGGCAAAGGGATGGTGGGTGACATAATGAAACATCGCACAACAGTTAGTTCAGGTAAGTTACACAGTATACACAACTTAATACAACCATAGATCTGAAGGTGGTAATCCATTAAGTACAGAAGAAGTCATTAGGGACCTGGGGACCCAAGTTGATGGCAATCTCTCATTTGACAACCACGTGGCCAAAGTTGTTAGAAAAACATTTTATATAGCCCACCTAATCATGAAGGGATTCACATCTAGATCAGGGGAGGTCATCGTGCCTCTTTACTCATCCCTCATCAGGCCCATAATTGAGTACAATGCCCCTTTTGGGATGTACCTTACCAGACACCTGCAGCAACTGAAAAGACCCCAAAAGTACCTCACCAAGAGGATCAAAGGGCTCAAACAGATGCCATATGCTGCCCGGTTAAAGAAACTCCAGCTCTACTCAGTGGCATACTGCCTGCTCAGAGGCGATCTGTGCCTGACGTATAAAGCCATGTCCAACCCGGAATTAATGGACATGCTGCACCTCAGAAAATCCAAATCCCATCGAGCTACGCGCTCGAGAGACTTGAACCTCAGCACTGAAATAAATAGGACATGCTGGAGGGACAGATTCATAACCCAGGGGCTCCCTTCACTCTGGTATAAAATCCCCAAATCCCAGTCCAGGTTAGGCAGAGTCCCACACTGACTCTCTTCAAGAGGAATCTTGATGAGTGGATGGGAGATCATAGGTTTACCCCGGCTATCACTTCTGTGTCACTGTTAGACAGAGGCACAGTATACTAACCTCAAAAAAAGGCATAGCAAAATTAATTTAAAATGGGTGGCAAAAGCCAAACACACTCTGGCTATACTTATAAATGCCCTATGGCAGATAGCCTAGTATGAACCTATGAAATGCTCACCTATGAAATGCTCACAATCCAACCCAATACCAGCCAAGTTTTGTCTCCCAAATGCCAAAGGAAATTACATACCCATTGCAAGTCACAATGGCTACTACAGCACTGGTTCATTACATAACTCTCAACCACTTAGAGCAAAAAATCAGGATGATGCCTAAACTAATGGGGGTACAAAGGCCAAAGGGAATACAAAGGCCAAAGGGAACAACAGATTTTAAATATTGCTCTTATAAACCTTGCTAGAATAACATAGGTTCAGCTAATGGCCCTGAAGCCTTTACAAACCTAGCCCATAGGTCGAGTGGCACAATATCATGCTAATCCTTAGTTCCCAGTGCCTCTGTCAAGTAGAGCCACTGGAGTGATCCCAGAGATGAATCTTCTATTTCCCCATCCACTCAAGGTTTCTCTTGAAGAGGGCCAGTGAGGTGCTCTGTTTGACATGCTAAGGGTAGTCTCTGAGTTATGAGCCTGTCCCTCCAGCACTTTCTGTTGATTGTGGTAATGAGGTTGAGGTCACTGGAGCATGTGGTGCGGAGGGATTGAAGATTTCTTTAGATATAGCATTTCTAACAGAGCTGGATCAGACATGGCTTTGTATATCAAGCAGAGATCACCTCTAAGTAGGAGATATGAGACAGAGAACAGTTGGAGTTTTTTTTTCAGTCTGCCCATATAGGACAAATGTTTAAAGCCTAGAATCCTCTTTGTGAGATACTTTTGCGACCTCTCCAGTTCAGTTGTTGCAGGTGTCTATTGAGGTACATGCCAAATGGGGCATTGTACTTTAGGATTATCCTGATGATGGAAGAGTAGAGGGAGACAATGACCTCTTTCTTCCTAGATGCAACCCCCTTAGTAATGAGATGTGCCACATAGAAGGACTTTGACCACAGTGGCAATGTGGTGGTTAAAAGAGAGGCTTCTGTCAACCTGTGTTCCCAGATCTCTTAGAATACCTTCTGTGTTCAGTGGACTACCATTCCAATCCCAATTCATGGGAACCAGGTTTTCCCCAAAGGGGATGACGACACATTTTTTGGCATTAAGCTTAAGGCCATGGATAGGACACCAGTCGTTGGTCTCAGTGAGGCCTTTCTGTAGGATGTCAACATCACTTGGAAGTTAATAATAGCTCCCAACTTGCAATCATCTGCAAACTTTGTCAGCCTGAGACCCTTTGTGTTGGCCTGTACTTCACAAAGTAGATACCAAACAGGAGAGGACCCAGGACCGAACCCTGTGTGACTCCACTCATGACTGGTCAGCAGTCTGACTCCACTCATGACTGGTCAGCAGTCTGACTTGGAGTCCACTACTTTCACACTGTGGGTTCTATCTGTGAGCTAGTTTGCAACCCACCTAGTGATATAGAGGTTGATGCCTAGCTTAGTGAGTTTTTCTAGGATTCCTGAATGGGGAATGGTATCAAACGCCTTTGCCAGATCAATGTATGCTGTACCACCTTGCCTTCATCCACAGCTCTGGTGACAGACTTAAAGAAGTAGACCAATTTGAGCAGGCATGATCTACCCTTCACAAAACCAAACTGTGTGGGATCCAGAGTTTGGAGATTCCCTATATCCTTGTTTATTAAGTCCACGATGACGTGTTCCATAGCTTTGCATATCAGACTCATCAGGCTAATGCAGCAATAGTTCCCAGGGTCTGTAGTTGCTCCTCCTTTGTAAAGAGGGATGACTGTAGCAGTGCACTATTTGGTAGGGACAAAGCCCGAGGTGAGGCTGTGATTTAACAGGGCACACAGGTGAGGTGCCAGTTCACTCTGTAGTTCATGTAGAACACAGCCAGGGATATTGTCAGGTCCCATGGAAGCATATTTTTGGCCTTGGACAGTGCTGTTTTAACCTGTGTAGCAATAATACTGGGTCCCTGGCAATCTACGGGCATTGTGAGTGGCCCTTTGCAGGGCAGGGGGGGGTGAAGTTGGCAATGAATCTGTTGGCCAGTATATTGGCAATATCTGCTGGCTCAGTATAGGAGGTACCATTGTGCAGTAGCTCAGAGCAAATCTGGGTACTGCCATGGAGACTCTTTACATAACTATAGAAGGCCTTGTGGTTGTTTTTTATTATCTGCTGCAATTCTGTTTTCATAGCTAGCTTTAGAGGATTTGATGAGGGATCTCAGCATTTTGTTGAGGCTGATAAGGGAGTTTTTCCAGTCTTGGGACTTCATCTTATTCTGCATCAGTTTCCTCAGTCTGTTGTAGAGCTTGTTTATGGCAGGGGACCATCAGATTGGCTTCCTTTTTTGCAGGAGATCATCTTTGTTCTACTGGGTATGGAGAGATCCAAGCATTTGTGTACGTGTTTGTACAGTGCACTGGTGTATGATTCGGCAGTCATGCAACTATTCTCCATTTGCATGGGTGCCATGAAGTTAGCCACCTCTGTTTTTAGGAGCCCAAAGTTAGCTTTGGAGAAGTTTTTCATGGTGGCTACCTTTGCGGGGATGTGGATTTCCAAGGTCATTAGTTTGTGGTCAGATCTAACCAGGGAGGAGTTAAATACTGGTGTAGAGCAACAGTCGCCCATGTTAGTAATGACCAGGTCAAGGATGTTGCTACCTCTAGTGGGGGTAAGAACGAGCTGGTCTAAGGCATTTGAATTAATGAATTACAGGAAACGTTGGGCAAGTGTATTGGTACACGAGTAGTTTTCCCAGTTAATGGAGAGGTAGTTGAAGTCACCCAGTATGAGAGCGTTATGTTGGACCCTAATATTCTCCAATGTGCTTAGGAACGTGGAGTGTGAGTCTTGGGACAGTGTTGGGGACCTATAAACAGGCTGCGACCTAAAGCAGTCTTTCAGCTGTACCTGAAGAATCTCTGATGCATTACGCTGGGCTACCAGTCTAGAGGTGTGAGCATCGTTATGAATATGGAAACACCACCGCCTTCGGAGCTTCGGTCCAAGTTCTGGGGCCGAAAGGTGTGGAATGAGTTATAGTCTGGTAGTGCAGGGGTGCTTTCTGCTGCCTTGAACCATGTCTCTGTTACAGCACAAATGTCAATGTTCTCCATTTTAAGGACTGCTTCGAGCGGGTGCATTTTCAGATTTAGACTTCTAGCGTTGAGCAGCATGACCCTCAGATTGCATTTGTTTGTAGCTGTTATAGTGGTAATTTGGTCTTTGGAACACAGCCTAAAAAAAGGCACTACAGGGGTGGCAACAACCTTGGCCAGTAACCTGAAGCCCAGGGGTAACAGATGCAGGCCATTTTTGGCAAAGCATCAAGGCCTGTTAATCATGTCAGCCCAGGCAGACAGATACTGGATCCCCTTAGAATGACACCAGAAACTTAGCCAATTGTTGAAATTGATCATTCTCTGCTTGTACTGTGGTATCATTCTGGGTGATGGTAGGATGCCGCTCAGGGCTAGGGTCATACCCGCCTGTGCTACATAATCTGAGAGCTCCTCCATGTCTCTTTTCACAGAGACCAGGGAGGTACATCTCAGCTCATTCACACCCACATGTACAATGACAGTCATATTTGTACCGGTTGAAGGACCTGTGCGAGTTATGTAGTGGATCCTGGCACCTGACAGGCAGATGACTGTTACTTTCTCCTTATTCAACCTAGTATGTGGGACATCAGTGTACCTCACTATCGAGTCACCTATGACTAGTGTGTTGGACATGCTCTTCTGCCTTGGGGCTTCGGTTGAGTGGCATACTATTTAGGAGAGTTAAGTGTCTCATGATTAGTGTTGTGTTGGTCGAGTGCATTTCTGCCTTGGAGGTCTCTGCTGCTTGGGTAGATTTTTATTGAGACCCTCCGCAAAGGTGGGTGTGTGGTTTGTGTTTTTATGTGAAGGCAGTGCTGGTGTGTGTTCCATATGGTGTGGTTCAAGTGTTGACCTTCTCCTCTTAACCAGCTATTCCGGTCTTGGCTGGAGAGTGCATGGCTTCCAACTTGGATATACAAGTGCATCTCTCGCAAGTTTGAGTGCTGGAGGTAAGAGAAGAGGGTTGTTGGTGTACATGAGGCAGTTGCTACATTGCCTCAGGATACCCAAGTTCACCAGGTTAATAGGAGAAAGCACAGGGAACTGACCTTTAGACATGCCTGAATGTGTAGGTATTAATAATAAGTACTGGAACTGTTTCCTTGTAGAACGTTTAGTGCTGGTGCTACAAGAAGTCTGGTAAAGTGCTAGACTGATAAGCTTGTAAAAGTGCAGGAGAGGGAGAACTAGCAGATCTAAGAGAAAAATTGAACAGACTTTGTAAAACAGTCCTGGATACAGCAAATCTGTATCTGGACTAGACTAGTTACAGGAAAGATGGGGAAAAAAAAAACCTGCAAATGCGGCCTTTTCAACCAGAAGTTGAAAAAAAGATAAAAAAAAAAACTGCCTAATGGCCAATAAACTACAATTTCTGGACCAGAAACCACTCCTCTTGTGGTTGCGGTTGGTAGGCTACCTGGTGCTTACCACTCCCACTGATAAGCTAGAAGGCTTCCCTCGGACACAAACGCTTGGGGGGGGGCTCAGAAGCTTACAAACAGTCCTGGATACAGCAAATCTATATCTAGACTAGACTATGTTACAGGAAACAAGTTTAGAATACAATTAAGTGCAGTGCAAGCTAGCACACCTGAGTGTGTAGCAATATTAAAGCAAATAAAGTTTAAATAAATGCAATTTATTCAGACTGCATTCTGAGCTGAAATGTTTTATTCAACTCTGAACGGTTAAAAAGTGCTAAAATTATACTTATCACCTGAGAAGCACATGCAGTCAGAACACAAGGAGATTCTAGCATAAAGTTTTTTTTTCCTAGCTTTAGAGAGACAGATTGCAATATTCAATGAAACAATTAAACAGAAAAATAAAACACAGTACTATCTTTAAAACTGCAAGTTTGTAGTTCATGTTTGTTAGCATGCATTTTATGAAGGGTATAGTCTAAAACTCAAATATGTTTTCTCAATAGTTAGAGATTTGCCAGAGAACCACAAATTTCATGAGGAACGGACCAAAAATGAGACAAAAATCTAGACATTTGAGAGGTACGCTGGGTGTAGGGTTAAAAGTCAATTATCTACCACAATAAAAAAATGGTGAAAGCTAAACTACAAAACAGGATCCTGGTACATTTACTATATTTTAGAGAAATTACACACAATTTCAGTTCTCAGCAAGTAAGCTGGTCAGTTACACTAATGAGGGAAGAGTAGCAACATTGTGAAACATGGCACACGATTTCAAGAACCTGGGGAGAGGCTGCAGAAGAAAAGTCAAATTATACACTTGAAACAGATGAGATATGAATCTGTAACATTCTTTTCTATAGAAATGCAACCTAGTTAGTAAAAAAGCTGAAGAAAACAAATAATAAGCAGGCTTGGTGCGTGATTAGTGCTATTAAATCCTCAACAGTATTGCTAAAAAATAGTGCTTTACACATTGCAAGCTCACAATACGTATTCTGTTGTAAATTATACGTGAGTAAAGATGTGGGTACATAGTCCCTTTATTCAGTGACTCGAACAAAACTGATCTGTAGTATAACATATTGCTTTATTCCTGTTACAAATGCATTTTGACAGAAATCTTTCCACCCACTTCACGGCTTCGAATTAAAAACACGCCTAAAATGCATTATTCAAACAAAGTACTTCTTAACAATGTATAATTATTCAAAAAATTGCAAACACGTGAAAAATCTAATAACATTAATTAAACTATCTGAAAGCCCAACTTACACTACGTTGTCACATCTGCACAAGAACTCACATGGAGACAACTATTCAACATCCTGGATTACGACTACTTCCGGAATAGGCGGTGCGCTTTGTGCATTTTGGGTAAGCACGCACAATTTCTCACAACCAGACAGAAGAGCCCGGAGGCGTTCTAATTAGGTCCTACTACATTATAGCACCTCCCTTGCGTTTAGATGCACCGCCTACCACTGATGTATGTTCTATTTTGTTCACCTGTAAGGGAGGGGAGTTTGTAGTGTCAGTGTCACATGATGGGCGCGAGCACGTCGGCCGCGGATCTTTGGTTCAGCTGATGCTTCCCTGTTTCAGTCGGTAGAGAGGTTGTAGGTGGTATTAGTTTATCTGTTGATCCCTACCCGCGGAGCATACCGGCAAAATGAACGGGTACGCTATCCTGTACGCGGGGGTCACCATCGCATTTTGGAGTACTATGGTGATCGTGGGTGAGTAGCTATGTTTAAGTTGCTGACATATACTGACTTCCCTGCTGGCCTGTTTCTGACGATGCCCATCTGTCTAGGATAGACAAGCTGTGATACTGCAGTGGGAGATTAGGGAGTGTATGACATTAACGTTGTTTTATATTTGCAGCATAGATGACAAGTAACTGGAGAATATGTGAACATTTTATCAATTTATATGTTGTTGATTGTGCGAGATATTTGTTTTGCTGATGGTCATTGTTATAATAATTGATAGTGATACAGGTCGAGTGTTTTTGGGTCCCCTCCTCAATTTTTCAAGGCCTTCTCTTACTGCCGTGGGTGTTTCCAGAAAATAACATTAGTTGTATTAAACGGTTAATTACCTTTTTGTTCGGTTTATGTGCCAGACTGGACTTGGTTAATGTTCTCATCTGTAAAACGAGCTTTATTAAAGGGTGGAAGTTTGTACCAGTTTCAACTAAAATTTAGTACAGTATAGTAAGGTATGCCTGCTTAAGTGAATTGAGTATTTTCTTAAACTTAAAAGTGTGACATTTGTTTAACAGATTAGGAACATGGAAACCGAGTGAGCGTCTCGTGAGTGTGTGTTTACCCATGTTATTGTCTATGTGTGAGATATGGTGATGCATGCATTTATATAATATACATGTCATGTGTTGCATTTTTAAACATGAAATCTTAAGAGAATGTTCTCCCCAGTATGTTTTGTCATTGGGAGTACCTAAGGAAGTATGGCATGTTTTTGTCACTCCATCCAACTGGTTTATTTAAAGAGTGCGTACTGTAGTGAGAATTTGGAAGTGACTGCAAAAATTGCAAGGAGCAGATCCTTTCTTGCCTTGGAATGCTGACTGGAGGTTATGCTATTTTATGCTAATTGAGCAGTGTATGTTAGGTGCTTGGATTTTTAAATGATCAGTACTGTGTTCTTTTGGCTCTAAAACAGTTTTAAGCACTGAATTTATGAAATTACAGTGATCTTCAAGATTTATAACTAAGCTTGATTGTGGTTGAGAAAGGCAGGCTTGTTTACCCTACTTCAGCAAGACTGTTTCTTCTAGGGTAGTCTGTATGGCACTGAATGGGGATTTGTTTTATTTATGTTTTTTAAGTACAAATTTATAGCTAATGTGAAGCCTCTGGCCTCATAGTTTTAAATAACCTTTTTCTTTTGTTTTCTGGCTTTTAATTTAATTTAACTTGCTGTTGCTTCACTGTGTGTGCTCATGGTGTGGGGGTACAAGCAGGAGTGGCCTTAGGTCAACTGGTGCCCTAGGCAAAAGGACTCCATGGCGCCCCCCACCACACCACCTGCTTCCCCCATTCTGGTCTACCTACACCAAATAAATCCTGGAAAAGACCCTAGTAGAGTGGCGCCCTAGGTGGCCGCCACTCTACTAGTTAGCCTATGCCTAAGGCTGGCTATGGGTACAAGTAATGTAGATAGTAATGTTTGCCGATTTTAGTTCAGTTAAAAAAAAGCTGTGCAAAATAGTGTGTACTGCTGTTTTCTTTTTCATCTATTGTTTTCAGTCCAGCTAGTAGTGGTTAGGATGCAAATTGTGCATCCTAGGTGTAGGAGGACTGATGGATGCATTGAGAGAGAGGTTAGCTTTAATGAGTTTTGTGTATTCCATGCTAACATTTTCTGTATAATTCTTGTTTTCCTCTCTGTCTAGAAAGCTGCTGTCACATGTCACTGTGGCTTTCTTCCTCTTTTATTTTATGACGTCTACAGTAGTGGTTTGAGTTTCGGGCTCCCTGTTATAGAGAAGCAGAATTTTGTGGTGAAAATCCTACAGTTAATAACAACTATGGAAGCATAGCATTCTGTTTTATGATCAGTAGTGCTTCTCCATCTTATCGTGAGAATGCTATATATTTGTTACTCTTGTAAAACTCTAAAATTATTATTCAATATATATTCATGTTAAGGTGGCAGTTGCTTTTAGTTAGAGAAGACATGATTTTTAGGAGAAAGCACCAGTCTGAGTGTTAGTATAGATGATCATGCGTGTAGTATAGATGATCATGCGTGTATTTTGAGGATTATACCATACACACAGGTAGATGTTTATTGCAGTTATTAAGAAGTTACTGTAGTCATTAAGCAGTGAAAGACAGCTGTGTGAGGTGGATCGCTGAAAGAGATCTGCTGTGAAGTATTTGAGTAGGTAGAAAAAGTTGCATATTTTTCATGTCCAGTCTAACTTCTAGTAATTGTATAACATAAGTGCAGTAAATGAACTGTGAAATGACTATTTTCGTTTTCTGGTTTAGATGTGCCTTGTCTGTTCTTTTCCGTGTTTTTATGTAGTTTAATGTAAATGCTTAAAAGTAGATTTTTATGACCGTTATTGCTTTTCCTGTGTGATTTAATTGTAAAATGTGGTTTTCTTATCAGAATATTAAACATTAATTGTGGAATAGAAAATCTGTTTATTTAGAATCAATGATTTACAGTTAATCTGGTATGAGTTTTGTGCCAAGGTGTATTTGTCCTGTAAACTGTATATCCCAAATGTGGTGGTTGTTAAATAAACCGCATATGTTTTATTAGTCGTTTAATATATGTTTTTCTGTATTGTCTATTATTGGCAAGTTTCACAATGGCAGAAAACTGGGTTTAGTTCACTTTGTAGGCCAAAGTTTATCTTTGGCAGTGGTTGTAGTAAGCATAGACGTATGTAGTTTTCAAAACTTCATCAGTAGTGTTACACTGTTCTCATCCTTTTTTGACAGTCTTCACAAAGTGATTCACTTAGGACACTTCTGATTTGATATTGCCTTTAGCCATTCTGTGGAGTGGCAGAATATCAAAGGATCTGTTTGCTTTGAAAATATTTTTGAACATGTGGAGAAATTGTTTTTTTCTGGTCATTTGCATCGGTTCTTGCAGATTAATACAGTACTTCAACATGTTTGTGTAACTTTTTTGTTTTGTAGTTACTGTTTAAGTCTTGCTTTCTTATAACATCAGACCATTGTGTACTATAAACTTGGTTTGTACTATGAATAGTTATTACCAGAAAAAAGTAGAACTGAAACCAGATCATCCAGTTCAAAAATTCAAAACTGGAACAAATGGGCATGATTCAGTAATGAGGAACTGTTGCTGCTGTCAAGGTGTTTTGATGGTAGGGGAGGGATTTGTGGCATTATAATAGAAGATGATCAGTAATACTCTGCCAAAGTGGTTTAATTTTTTCCTGCATTATCTTTTGTTTTATTCAGAATCCCTGTATGATTGAAAATTGCTTTAAAACACAAGTTTAATGTTTTCAACTGTAAAATTGTGTGTGTGTGTGTGTGTGTGTGTGTGTGTGTGTGTGTGTGTGTGTGTGTGTGTGTGTGTGTGTGTGTGAAATGTGGGATATTGTCACTCCTGTTTTAATTATGAAACTGTGTTCACTGATTGCATGCTCCACATTGCCATGTATAGTGTTTGCTTAGTGTAGCACACTTCATTGGTCTGAATCTTTTGTATAGGATTGCTGTAACCAGTGCACTTGGTTTTTTAGAGGACACTAATTTGGTCCAGTTAGCATTATGCTGCCTGTTCTTGACCATAGTAATGATTATACTTAGGGCAGACTAGGTAGAGACTGATCCACTTTGCTCCTGGTCTGAGCCTGGAAGGGGTCTGTCTTCTTAAATTACCCCTTTGCGCCAAACTGTCAGACTTAATTAAGACCATTAATTATCTGCTGGGACCTTGCATTGTCAGTCATTTACCATATCATGAGCATGGTCATTTTACAGCTGTAGGGTGTTGTCATTTTACTTCCACAACCTGAAGCCTAACGGGCTAAGTGCTGCAGACATATGGCAAGGAAGCCTTTTCACTCTGACCTCTGAGATGGAAAGAAGCTGTGCACTGTACCTGATGTTACATGATTCCCTGAAAATGAGTTCATTGCATGCCAGTGAAGTAGGTGACTGTTACAGGAAGTAGCACACAGTATGGAACCATCCGCATGATGTATCACTTGGTATGATAAGACAGTGTACGATATCCATTTCACATTTAAAACTTGATACAGATAAAGCTGGAGGATCTGTAAATAACCAAGCTATTTCCTGTGCCACTACTAATTTAATACAAATTAGTTTATATGAACATGTTGTTTATTAATCAGGCAGCTGAATTTCTAGCGAGACTAACCACAACCCAAAAGAAAGGCAGGCAGATGTAAAAGTAAATTTATTTGTAGTTATAGGTTCTATATAGTAACTAGCAGTCAATCACCATATCAGACTAGAGAAAGAGAGCTTGTGCGCAAAGTCTGAGTAGTTGAGCAATGAAATTTATGCAAGAATATCATTATTAGCTTAAGTGCAACATATAGGTAAGTGTAAAACCTAAAATTTCAAAAATGCAGCAGAGCATAAAACCTAAATGAAGAAAAGAAATTACATAGACATAATCTATACAATGGTAGAGTGTTCTACTGGACAGGCTACAATTTACTGCATCATAGTGCTTACAGTATAAGCTACGGATTACTTACAGAATTTAGGAGGAGACTGCTATGGAGGAAGAAGAGAGGTAGATAAAATGTAGAATGGGAAGAAGAGAGGTAGATAAAATGTAGAATGGGAAGAAGAGAGGTAGATAAAATGTAGAATGGGAAGAAGAGAGGTAGATAAAATGTAGAATGGGAAGAAGAGAGGTAGATAAAATGTAGAATGGGATACGATTACCAAGGTGAGATTGTGGAAGGAGTTGTGTGTGCACCTGCTCTCTGGCCTAGCAATCAAGGAGCCTCAGTCCTCACCACTAACACAAGAGAGGGCGTCTCATATGAGAGGAAAGGATAACAAATACACAGTAAAGGGCAATTTCCCTTAAGAGCGCACAGAGATCACAATCAGTCCGGGGCTGGTCGCTTCCCAGGTCCCCGATAAGACTCCCCACTGGCACAGCTATAGAGTCCAAATCTCAGCCTAGCAGGGCAAGCTAAAATCTCCAGCACACTGTCTGTCCTACCAGTGCTTCGTGTCCCTGCCCAAGTAGCTGACACACACGCACTTAAGAGTTTACACAACCACACAGACACTTCTGGGGGAAGGCTGGCACAGGTTCTCCAGCTATGCTCCTTTTACCCAGACTATACGGTAGTAATTACTGCCACCGCCCAGCTAATATTTATCAGCTACTCTAAGGCCAATTATTACTGTGCAATATTATTATCTAATTGGTAGATATGACTAAACAGTCCAAGCTTATTTGGAGTGATCTGGATAGTAAACTCTCTAAAAATGCAATGTACTCTATAGAGCTTAACGTATCTCTACACAAAACCAGCCACAGTTAAAAGGTTTTAAAATATTTAATAATAATTAAAACCACAAGACAATACTTTCTACTACACAGTGCTAGTCAAGAGTTCAGAGATCACACAGAAATACTTTAAATCAGTAGTACAGTTCTGACATCACAGAAAAAACTGTCTAATCATAGCTATTTCTACAAGAAAACACACTTCTAAAATAACTTGCTTATAGAACAAGATAGAGTGCTGTGAGTTGGATAGTCAAGGCAAAATACATAATCTTCTTTTTACATTTTCCTGGTGTTCCCAGGCTGACCGAAACTGCATTTACTTTCTTTACAGTTAGAACAGTAAAGGACATCCCATATGTAAATTCTGGTCATTAATTTTAGCTTTAAAATAATAGGCAGGAAGCCTTCATCTAGCCGGACTGGAGCCGACTTTATTCATCAAAGGCAGTCGTGAAATCATTTTAATTTCAAAGGACCAACAAGAAATGCTTGACTTGGCTTTGTTTACAGCAGATGGCAATGTTGCCACATTAAGTTCAACATTTTACAGTATTTACAAATGATAAAATTGTGTACCAAATTCTGTTTGACTAGGCTGGCAGTCTTCACCCATCTCTACCAGTCTTCACATGGTGGAATACATATTGTACAATGACTGATCATTAACATTCAAAAACGTGCATGCTGATTGGTCAACCTAACCATCATGCCTGTTGTAAAATTGAGCATATACCAATAGAAAATTGTCCAGTTGTCCAGACTTTCTTCTATTAATGTATGCTACTGCTTTCCAGTCTTTATCTAAGAGATCAAGAAGCATGGAGTTTGAAACTCTGACAGTATCTGTACAAGAGATAGGGTAGAAATGCAACGAAAATAGGGTACTTTGTGCGAAGCTAAAGAAAGATACCTGATTTTCCTTGTATTTCTGCTGTCTCTTGTACCTCTGAACTGTCTGGATTTTACTTTTTTTAAATAAAAAAAAAAAAAAAGATCCAACAGAGATCTTCCTTTCTCCATTTGCTTCCTTTCAAAAGCACTGATACTCAGTAAGAGTGGGAACTTAAGTTCCATATGCACTGGCAGTACATTAAGAAAACAGCAGCGTCCCAAAAGAAAGCAGAAGAACACCACGGAGCCATGTGTTTTTTTTTTCCTCAAGAAATATCATTGTATTATAGTAATAACCCATGGTTGGGTGTGGGTAATGCTGGATTTACCCATGGATAGCTTTGAACCACACCAACCGTGGGTAAATCCAGCCATGGGTTTTCGCTATAATGCACAATTTGAAATGATGAAAAAATAAGTTCAGTTTGGGATGGGGTTACACTCCTTGTCCATTGGATGAGACTTTTTTTTTTTCCTTGGTATACATTTTCCCCTTCCTACTGTGCTAAGTATCCTGGCCTCCCCCAGTTGAATTTGTTCTATAGCAGGCATTCTCCAACTAGAGTGCAAACCGTCCAGATGGGATGTCCAGTCTTGCAGATTTCAGGATGTTAATATTGTCATTGGCTAATGTATAGTCCAACAACCCCCCCCTCCCCCGACGAGCAGGGAAATGGACTTTTCCCATCACTGCAGAGACTGACCTACCCTTGCAAGTACATGCTTCCACCCACTTGCACATGACAGCTGCCACTATGCATTGGGTTTAATTGAAAGTCCTCACTCAGAATGCCTACATTGCATTGCTGTGCCCTCAAGGCCACACACGATATGTTTCCTGTTCTGTCCTGCCCTTCTCCAGGCTTTTATGAAGGGGGAGAGAATTGAATCAGAAGGTCTGGTAGATTTGGAAGAGTAAACTGTAACTGTAGACTCCATATGACTGAGGATGAGGAAGAATGGGAAGGTTGGATATGAACGTAGTAGAACCAAGTGTAGGGAAGGGAATGTAAAGCAAGAACAAACTACGCTAGCAATACCAGAGGGTGATGAGTTAAAATGATCGTGTAAAGACTAATTGTACTAGAATTTTGCTCTACTTAATATAATTTTGTCTCTGGAGGAATTTAGAAGTATTGACTTGTAATTGTTTTTACAGAAAGTAATACAGTTTATGCAGATTTAACTTTCCTTCTGAAATCTTTCTTTGTGATGGGGCAAGTGTCATTTCAGGATGAATGGATTAACTTCTTTATGCTTCATTTTAATGTCACTTTGACCTGACTTTACCATTTTCAGATTTTCTTATGCCAGTAACTTTTTTTCACCTTTGTGTGTTGCTTTTAAGGTCTATTCTGCATTTTTGAAGGTTTTCTTCTAGCATTCTCTATAGACTTGTGTACAGAAATATTAGAAAAGCTTTGTTCTTGATGTTCATACAAACTGCAGTGTAAAAGAGTTGTTTGGAATTCTGGATGTGTGACTCGTGCCAGACTAGCAGTTTATCCTTGGGCTGAGCCAGGTTTGATAAATCAATGCATTTTATCACCTCAAGACTTGCTGTGTTTTAGGCTGGGGCCAGAGAGGATCTTGAGGCTATCGTGGGGCATCTTGGCTGTCAGCCATCAACCTGAAAAAATATTACTTGGGACTCCCCCCCACACACACACACACACACACACACTGCACTTAACTCAAATGTCCAAGGGCTACTCCATTTTTTTGGGACATGCCTCCCCTCTTGTAGTGTCATTAACAATCATTCTTTCTCCCAAATGGGAGCGTCCATCCCTACCAGCACCTCGGAGTAGTTAATCAAGCCCAGGGTACAGGATCTTATTTGCTGTTTTTGGTGCATTCTCTTCTGATGTACAAAGAGGCGCAAGATTTTTCCTTTTCCATTTTTTTATTATCTAGAAAATGTTTTGGCTGGATCCAGAGTATTTGAAATAAAATTATTTTGCTGAAACTGAGTTTGGGGTATCAGTTGTCTGGATTTTTTTTTTCCTTGTCGGGGAAGTTTTGATTAAGGATTCCGTGTCATGATACCTTAGTTTCAACAGATCAACTTATGCTGCTGTTGGAGTAACAGCAAATATCACTTCTGTACATTAAAGAGAAGACTTTTCATAAAATACTACATTTTTATTGAATTAGACAGCTGGACAACTGGATATAACTTTTTATCATGTCACTAAATATGAAACTTAATCTGTTGTTGTAGATCTTTTGTATATTCATTACAGATAGGACCTCAGTTCCGTCCTCGGAACTGATACGGCCGTTTTCCAGCTTGTGCAAGACAAAAGCTCTCCGCTAAGAACTTACCCACAATGCCCCTCTCCTAGATACTCCAGATCGAGTTTGCCGCGTTCCTAGTCGGACCTGTTGGTGATCTCAGTAAATTGTTGATTTTATGACAATTTTTTTTTCTTCTAAATTACTAAATTTTTAGTCAAGTTAGCATTTTTTCACTGTCTCCTATTTCCTACCATTTTCCTTGGTAATTTAATTTTTTACTTTTTGTTTTGTTACTGTGCCTCTCTCCTATCTTTGACAGGCCTTCCCTTTTTACTAGTGGTATTCCTTGACTAACATCACTGGTGTTTTAATATTTTAAATAATTTTTATTATTATTGCTATTATATATATAATTTTATCCTATCCTTTCTATAGGATAGCATTGTTTTCCTTACCATGTCAGACAAAGCTAAGTTGGGTTTTAAACAGTGTGACAAGTGTGGACGTAAGATGCCCAACTCAGATGCACGTGTCTGCTGTCTGGGCGTGGATCATATTAAAGCTGATAGTAACATTTGTGCTAGTTTTAGTAATCGGACACTAACAGAACGTAAGAATAAGCTTATTTTAAAAGGTTTACTCTACACCTTTCTTGGAGGCTCTGTCTGGGTTGGAGGCCTCACCCCCTCCTAAGACCAAAAAAAATAAGGAAAAACGGAGTCCCTCGGTTCCTGCATCCCCGTCAGTTATGGAACAGGTTGGCTCCATGCTTCACAAGCGCCCTTGGTGCAGACCTCATTGACACCAGGATCTGTATCCTCTCCCTCGGTGCTGACCATGGTGTTCATTCCTATTTCAGTTCCAACCACTAACTTCGGTGCTGTCTTTGGTTCCCACATTGGCTCCGATGACTGTACATGTCTTGGCACCATCCCTGGCCACGGTGCTGACAGTTTCTTCGGCTCCAAAATTGCCAAGGACAAGATATTCTCCAACTTACGACCCTTTCTTGGGGCAGAGGTTTAGTCCTTTTCTAGAAAGACCTGATTTCCCTTCAGCAGCCTCCTTTTAGATCCACTAGGAATTTTTCTGAACTAGACCTAGTGCGGGTTGTGGATCAGCTTCTGGCAGCTAGGGGATTGCCCATTTCAGCTAAACCTTCGTCCCTCCTGGCTCAGAATCCTTTTACCTCATCTTCCCCTGCTTATCTTCCTCCAGCATCCTCCCTGTTCCCAGTACCGATGTCCATTTTGGTACATACTGTCTCTGCTCTGACAGCAGTGTCTCCCCTGTCGGCACTGACCACCCTGGCTGAATCGGCTGCGATGGAGCTGGTGCTTTCTCGGAGCGCCTATTTTCTCGCTGGCACCATCTACGTCCATGGCTCCGACTTCCAGTTCTCTCAGAACCTCTCAACTGCAGGTGGGCTCGAGTGGGCCTGCTGTACAGGTGATGGAAAGGGCCCTTCATTCCGAAGGCTCACAGCCAGCAGCTAGGACATCAGTATGAGAAACCTCCCCTAGCCTGCTCCTCTCCCAACCCGCTATGTCAGGTCCTTGGGCACGGGAGTCACAAGAACCCCCTGTGCAGGGACCCCCTAAGAGGAAGCACCTTGACTCCTCTGAGGAATCTTATCACAGAAGACCGTGATTGTGATGAGGGAGAAGGGTCCCCATGCTCTTCCCCCAGATGACGTTTCATTCTGAGACCTTCTCGAAATCCTCAAACAGTGGGGGGGGAATGGAAGTCCTCTAACTCTTTCTGAGGAATCTGAGTTTCTGCAGGCCTTCTGTAACGGTAACCTACTTCTTGGGTGACCCCACCAGCAGATGATCTTGTTAAACTAATTGTGCAGCATGTCTGGAAGGCCCCAGACAATGTAGAACCTGTGCCCTGGAGGCCGGACAAAATTTTATCTACACCTGAAGACCAGCCCCATTGGTCCAAGCAGCTGATAGTTGATTCTATGGTTGTGGCGGCAGCCACCAAGAGGGAACTGGCAGGATAGCTCCATAACGGGGAGTCCCGGACCGTGGACAGATTAGAGAAGTGGACCTATGCGTGTCTGACCTTCGCCATTCGGTTGCTGAGTTATCTGGCACAATTTTTACTCTACTCCAGAGAGACCTGATTTCTGAAATGTCTTCCTCTTTGGTGGGGTTACTGCCTGAGGTAAGTGACACTGTAGCCTTGTGGCTAGCTACCCTTGAATCCATCTCAAACTCCTAGATGCATTTGATATCTCACACCACCGAGGGGGCAACTCGAGCTGTCGCATCTGGTGTTGTCATGAGACGTAATGCTTAGATGAGATTGTGTGACTTCGCAGACCCCTTTAAATCTTTGTTCGTCAATGCACCGGTCTACAAATCTGCACTTTTTGGACCCAAGGTACAAGAGACACTTGCAAGTAGTGAGAAAGACGGCCTTGTCTGCTGTGGGCATACGCTTTTCCAACCCCCAAGGTCCTACTCCAGGAGCCAGAAGGGAGGAAAAATATGGTTCAAGAAATCCCAAGGATCCTTTCCTGACACTCGTGGTGAACAATTCCCCCCCGGGGGAGAGGGAGCAACTCCTATATGGAAGATGCCCCTTTCTGGGTAGAGGGGTCTGCGTAACCAGGGAGCCATAGATTCTTTCTCCGGCAGACCCTACCAACGCTCCTGAGCAGTGGCTCGATTTTGCTTTCCTCTGGAAGCAGTCGTTTTTCTCTGCATCCACCAGCCTGGCATCTTATTACTACCGATGTCTTTTTTGGGTGCAGAGAATAATATCCAGAGGCTACCAAATACCGTTAACTTAACTTCCAGACCCGTCAAACGAATCCCCAATGTACCACCCTATGGGAGGGAATTGGCAGCTTTAGAAGTAGAAAAACTGCTAAGAAAGAGTCATCCAACCAGTCCCGTCAGAACAGACAGGATCCAGGTTTTACTCCTAGGTTCTTTTTAGTGTAAAAAAAGACAGGGGACTGGAGACAAATCCTGGATTGCAGCCTACTGAAAATTCGGGATGGTCACAGTACAGTCCATTCTTCCGTTCCTAGGGAGGGACAATTGGATGTGCTCTATAGACCTACAAGATGCGTACTACCACATAAAGATGCATCACCACTCACAGAGCCAATCATTAGCAGTTCAGGGCGCTGCCATTCGGTCTCTCGACAGCCCTAAAGTGTTCACCAGTGTATGGCAGTTGTGGTAGCCCATCTTCGACTGCAGGGATTCCAGCTGATTCATGTGATTTTGAAATTTGAAAACCATACTTCTAGTACCACTCACCTCAGCGAGAAGAGTATCTGAGCTGCAGGCCTTGAGTGGATTTTCCACATGGATAGGGTGTCCCTTCGTACTGACCCTTCTTTCTTGCCCAAGGTCATTTCTGGCTTTTAATCTATTGACCTGCCGGTTTTCTTCCCAAGGCATTCTAATAGAGGGGAGTACCTTTTGCACACCCTTGATATGCGCTGGCAGCTTCATTGTTATTTGGACAGGACTACATTTTTCAGGAAAACAAACCAATTGTGGCCTTTGCAGGACCCAGATTGGGTAAACCTGTTTCCAAAGTGACTTTATCCTCTTGGCTTAGAAACATCATTACCTTTATCTACCAACAGAATAAGTTACCCTTACCTTCCAGAATAAAGGCTCATTCTACCAGCTCTATGGCTACTTCTGTAGCTTTTCATTCCAGAGCCTCTATGGATTATATATGCGCAGCAGCCACTTGGGCAAGACCTCGTACCTTTATAGGTTCATAGGTTTATACTAGGCTATCTGCCCTAAGGCATTTATAAGCCTAGCCCAAAGTTTTTTGGCTTACGCCACCCCTTATGTTAAAAAATACTGTGCCCATTAGTTTGTTGTGCCTCTGTCCAGCAGTGACACAGAGATGATTCCCGGGGTAAATCTACGATCTCCCATCCACCGGTCAAGATTTCTCTTGAACAGAGCCAGCGAGGTGCTCTGCCTCACATGGACTGGGATTTTATTCCACAGCATATTCCCGGGGTAAACCTACGATCTCCCATCCACCGGTCAAGATTTCTCTTGAACAGAGCCAGCGAGGTGCTCTGCCTCACATGGACTGGGATTTTATTCCACAGCATAGGGAGTCTCTGGGTGACAAATCTATCCCTCCAGCATGTCCTATTTATATCCGTGCTAAGGTTTTAAGTCGCTTGCTCTAGTGGATCTGGTAGATTTGGATTTTTTGAGGTGGAGCATGTCCATTAATTCCGGGTTGGACATGGCCTTGTATGTCAGGCACGGGTCACCTCTGAGCAGGCGGTATGCGACTGAATAGAGCTGGAATTTCTTCAGTCTGGCAGCATATGACAGATTTTGGAGTCCCTTTATCCTTTTGGTGAGGAACTTTTGGGGTCTCTCTAATTGCTGCAGGTGTCGGGTGAGATGCATCCCGAATGGGGCATTGTACTCTATCATTGGTCTGATAAGTGAAGAGTACAGGGGAACAATGACCTCACTTAATCTGGATGTGAATCCCTTCATGATCAGGTGGGCAATGTAGAAGGTCTTTCTAACCACTTTAGCAGTGTGAGTGTCAAAAGAAAGGCCACTGTCAACCTGGGTCCCCAGGTCCCTGATAACCTCTTCTGTGCTTAATGGATTGCCACCTATATGGTAGCTTGGGGTTACCTTGTTTTTCCCGAAGGGTATGACTACATTTTTTGGCATTTAACTTCAGGCCATGGCTCTGGCACCAGTTATCAGTTTCCGTGAGACTCCTCTGAAGGATATCTGTGTCCGATGTACTTTCTACTATGGCGCCCAGTTTGCAGTCATCTGCAAACTTTGTCAGCCATAGTCCTCCTATGTTTGCCTGTACTTCTGAGAAGTAGATGCCGAACAACAGGGGACCAAGGACTGAGCCCTGTGGGACACCACTTGTGACCGGCTTGGAGTCTGACATGGCGCCAACAACTCTAACCCTGTGGGTTCTGTCCTTTAGCCAGTTTGCAACCCATCTTGTGACATATGGGTTTACATTTAAGCTGGTAAGTTTCTCTATAATACCCGAGTGGGGTATTGTGTCTCAAGCTTTTGCAAGGTCAAGGTAGGCTGTATGGACTGCCTCTCATTACAAATTGGATTTGGCCTCAGGAATATACTGGCCTCAGGAATATACTTCCTTAGGGCCACCCAGGACTCGAGTAGCTGGGGACTGGGTCCTATCTGTAATGTATGAACAAAAGATTTACAACATCAGATAAAGAAGTTCTTACCATAATGTTCCATCTGTGTTGTAGATCTTTTGTTCATTCATTACTTCCCGCCCTCCTTCCCACTGCCTGGATTCCTGATGGACTTTAAGAACTCCTGATTAGGGTATTTGCTCAGACAGAGCCACATACCTTTTTTCCTACGTCTTTTATGTCGGGTGAGCAAACTCGATCTGGACAATCTAGGAGAGGGGCATTGTGGGTAGGTTCTTAGCTGAGAGCTTTTGGCTTGCACAAGCTGGAAAATGGCCGTATCAGTTCCGAGGACTGAACTGAGGTTCTTTCTGTAATGAATGAACAAAAGATCTACAACACAGATGGAACGTTATAGTAAGATTTTTTTTTTCTCTCCTTGAAGTTGTTCCTATCTGCCCACCTGTAAGAGAAACTCTCCCCACAAGCACACTTACAGATTAATTTTTTTACATGAGTTTTGCAAGATAAAGAAGTTGAGTGAATAGAAGAATTCTGTAGTTGTCTACACAATCTTTCAGTTCTTTCTGTAGTTGTTTACACAGTCTTTCATTTCTTATGTTTACATGGCAAATTTGCTGATTTCAGAAGTTTTTATTTGATAATGATCCGCTGCGGCAACCCCTAAGCAGGGAAACCCGAAAGAAAAAGAAGATGATATTTGATAATGAGGTAGCTTTGCTGGTCCAAGGACACCTTGTTCACCCTGGGGGGGGGGTGCACTTTCCTACCCAATTGCATTAAGTGGCTACAAATGTGCTGCAGTAGACAATCAAATGTCATTGCTTCTTGCATTGATGCACATTACAGAGGTGGTAAGCAAACTAGCAGACAGACTGACTGAATCGCTGTCTTTTATGCCCACTGAATGGCAACCGAGTCGGTGAGTGTGCAGGAACATTTTTTGCACAACCAGTTAAGAACCTTTTGTCTCTCCAGTCCGTGTCGGCTGTCTCAGCTTCTGATCCTGTCTCCAGGATGTTAGATGCAGTATTGTGCCAGTGGCTAAATGAATCCTTTCTTCTGAAATTCATCCAGCATGCCAGATTAATCAAAGCCCAAGTGATTATCGTAGTCCTTTATTAGCCCAGACAAACCTACTTCCTGCTGTGCCCTTCTTCTTAGTCTGTATTCCTGCAGTGCCTTGTTAGGCCAAGGCCCTACCTTCTCGCCCTTTTGTCAGGCCTCACCGGGACTTCTGCTATGTGGCTAACTGCCTGCCTGTTGTAGCACCAGTTATTGCTATCTGTTCAATTTTGTAGTGTATAGTGCTTACAACTTATATTTTGAGCAAGATTCAGCCTCCCTATTTCATTTAAAGCATGTAAAGCTTTCTTGTATTGGGCTTTCCAGCCGAGGCCACTGTCGGAGACCCTGTATCTCTTTTCAGTATTTATTTTGTGCTGCACAAACCTACCTTTCTGCCATTAGAGCCTTATTTGACTGACATTTGCCATCTTGGAGGATGACATCAGCTGAAAGATTTTTTGTACTAATGGATTTTTCTGTTAGAATGTCCTTATCTGGCTTTCCATAAGGAAAGGCTTGTATTTATTTATTTAAATACCTACATGTCTGCTTGCCTAACTGTTTAGTTGCCTCATAGGCGGAAGGGTTAACAACCCTTCAGTCAAAACCTGAACATCTAAGCAGAAATGTATATAAGCAGTAAAATGTAATTTTGTTGTTGTGTCTTTCGGCTTTTCCTGGTTAGGGGTCTCCACAGCGGAACTCCGGTCCGCTTATGATTAGCAGTAGATTTTTACGTGCCGAGTTGCCAGCCCTGATGCACAACCTTTAACGAAGGTACGCCCATTCACGCATGTCCACACACACGCCCATTCACGCATGTCTTCACACAAAAGACGCTTTAACTGAGAATCAAACGGGACAATGCTACCGCAGCACCACCACCGCAGTAAGCAGTAAAATGTAATGTTAATAGTATTGTAACTAAAATGTACGTAATGTAAAACATGATAGTCTACTACTAACAGTTTCTGTTTTAGAAAAAGTGGGATATACGTACAAAATGGAGTACAGGAACACTGAGAGTATTTGTTAGATACATAGTTGATTATAGCCATTGTAAATGTACATTTGTTATACTGTTTGGTAGGCTAGAACACTGATCCATTTGGACTTTTCTTTTTGTTTCAGTGAAAACAAAACAGTAGCAATAGAAATGTTTTTTATGCAGACACTTAAAACAGTTTTTATTTTAAGGAACACAGTACAGTGAATGTTAAGCTTCCAGTGTTGTATCTTTCATCTTTGAAGTTAGATGTGCATTAAATATAAATGCATGCATTAAGTTTACATAGTTCAGCAGTTATGTAGATTCTGATCATGTAGTTGCTAAGGAGTGAAATGCTCTATGGACAAACTACAGTTTACTCTGTATGCTCTTAACTCTGTAATGAGGATCAAACGCAGTTAACATTTTTAAAATGCATATCAAATACTTTCTGCGGTTTAGACAGCTTTGAAAATTTTTGGGTGTACATAGACTTTTGGTTGTTACATTTATTTATACTTGAAATTTTTATACAATTCTGCATTCTAATTACTTCATGCATTGTTGGTTTTGTGACCTCAGTATGGGGGTGCAGAATACAAACATTTATTGTACAATAACTGCTCTTTGCTGTAATCGTACCAGCTGATTGGACAGCCCAAACAACATGCTTGTTGTAAATCAAGCGTGTACCAGTGTAAAGTCTGGCTGCTGAAGTACCATTGAGTTGTCAGACCTTTCTATTGGCATATACTGGCAGGCACACCAAAATGTGAAAAAAATCAGATGTGGACATGCCTGATTTTGCTCATATTTTTGTGCTGTCCCTGTAAATGTCTCTTCTAACAGTTTAAAAAAAAAATCTTTCTGCCACTTCTGCACTGATGTACTGTGCAGTAGTGACTACCTACCACATTTCTTGCCTACTCTATTCACTCAATATTGTACACAGATTCTCATATTGTAAATAATGTAAATGTAGTTAGAGCAATGGATCATGTCTGTTCATGTTTTTCACATTTGTATACATGCATTTTAAATACCTATGTGATTTTTGCTACTTTTACGTTTTTATCATAATTGTTTTCTGTAATACTTGAGCTGGGTCTAAAAATAGCCCATCGGGATCAGAGCTGCGTCTAAAAATAGCCCATCAGGATCAGTGCCTTACTCTGGTAAAAAAGTAACATTTTTATTGAATGTGTTGCTTAAAATGCATCCATAAAGTATTTATTGTTAAAATAGAATGATCTGTATTTATTGTTTTACAGGAAGTGATTTTTTTTTTTCATTTACATTTGCATGTCTTTATAACTAAAAAAATTTGCTTTTGCACTGATAAACTGGTTTCACATTAAAAGGTTAGTTTATAAGCATGTGTGTAGCATTTAGCTGCTTCTAATTTCATGTAATGTTTAGGTGCTTTGTGTGGTCAGTGCATCAGTACCTTTTGCTCAAGTTTTGGATTCTTCTGTAAACGTGCAACTTCGTAAGTCTCCCTTAATTCTTTTCCTCTTAATTAGATTCATGTTCCCACAAGTATTGCAATAAAATACCATTAAAGCATCCTCATCTGTTGTCTTGGTAGAACATCTATTCCCCCCAAAAAAAATCAAAGATTAAATGTAATGCCCTCCTTGTTATCCCCAACTTATGCTTCCAGGTTCTAACCATTCAGTTGGAATACCTTCTGCTGTGGGAAGATTTATTAACTCCATCTAGAAAGTCTTCAGTACCTGGGTGGTATCTTCATTCTGCTGCTTACGAAATTCCTTTCCCCACTAACTGCTTACGAAATTCCTTTCCCCACTAACAGTTCATTAACTCAAATGCCATGGAACAACTAGTCACCATCCCCACAAGAGGAGAAAACATACTTGATCTCATCATCATGAACATGGGATCAAAATGTTCAACACCGGAAGTATACCCCTCACTGGTGAGATCAGATCATAAACTAATCTCGCTGGAGGTCCTCATCCCGCCCCCACCTGAAACAAAAAAGACCACAGTGAAAAACTTCTCAAAAGCCGATTTCACACTTCTAAAAACTAGTGTGGTCTCTTTTAAGGCCCCTGAGCCAGTGGTAAACATTACTCAAACCGCTGAATCACTTACAAATGCCTTCTACCAGCACCTACAGGACTGCATGGATCAGGCAATCCCAAACAAAACTAAGACTCTCTGTACCAAAGGCAAGCGTCCAGTCTGGTGGACCCCAGCCATAAACAAGCTCTACAACAAAAGGATGAAGCTACTACAAGATAGAGCAAAATCCTTGAAAGGTAAGACACCTTTGATCATTATAAGTAAAACTAAGAGCTCTCATAAAATTATCCAAGGCAAATTTTGAGAGAAAAATCGCCAAGGACTCTAAAGACAATCATAAGGCCTTCTTTAGCTATGTTAGAAACCTAGGAGGAAACTCCCAGATATGCTCAGAATTAGTTCAAAACGATGTGAAAATTACTGAACCTACACACATTGCTAACATACTGGCTGACAGGTTCAGTGCAAACTCCCCCCCCAAAAGGAGAGATTTCTATTCCAGAGGATTGTAGCCCCCCAAACATCTCCAACGCCCAGGTGAGAACTGCCCTCACTAAGGCAAAAAACACAGCATCCATGGGACCGGATGGTGTCCCCGGCTGTGTGCTTCATGAACTCAAACGAGGAATTAAACCCACAGTTAGGACAGCTGTTTAATCTTAGCCTCACCTCAGGATACGTACCCAAGGAGTGGCGCACGGCGACTGTGGTCCCACTTCATAAGGGGGGTGCCTCCACAGACCCTGGAAATTACCGCCCCATTAGCTTGACAAGCCTTATCTGCAAAGCCATGGAGAGGATCATAGTGGAACTCATGAATAAGGACATAGGGAACTTGCAGACTTTGGATCCAACCCAGTTTGACTTTGTCAAAGGCAGATCCTGCCTCTTAAACTTGGTTGACTTTTTCGAGACAGTCACCAAGGCCATTGATGAGGGAAAGGCAGTCCATACAGCCTACCTCGACCTGGCAAAGGCCTTCGGCACAATACCCCACTCGGGTATCATCGAAAAACTCATCAGCTTGAATGTAAACCCATACATCACAAGATGGGTTGCAAACTGGCTAAGTGACAGAACCCACAGGGTCAGAGTTGCTGGAGCCATGTCAGACTCCAAGCCTTTCACAAGTGGTGTCCCACAGGGCTCAGTCCTGGGTCCACTCTCTTGTTCGGCATCTACTTTTCTGAAGTACAAGCAAACACAGGAGGGTTATGGCTGACAAAGTTTGCAGATGACTGCAAACTGGGCGCCATAGTCGAAAACACATCTGACACAGATATCCTCCAGAAGGGCCTCAAAGAAACGGATAACTGGTGCCAGAGCCATGGCCTGAAGTTAAACGCCAAAAAATGCATAGTCATACCCTTCGGGAAAAACAAGGTTACCCCTAGCTACCATATAGGTGGCAATCCACTGAGCACAGAAAAAGTCATCAGGGATCTGGGGACCCAAGTTGACAGTAGCCTTCGCTTGACACTCATGTTGCTAAAGTAGTTAGGAAAACCTTCTATATCGCCCACCTGATCATGAAGGGATTCACATCTAGATCAAGGGAGGTCATCGCCCCTGTACTCATCACTCATTAGACCTATGATTGAGTACAATGCCCGCTTGGAATGTATCTGACCAGACACCTGCTGCAGCTTGAAAGGCCCCAAAAGTTCCTCACCAAAAGGATAAAGGGTCTCAAAAATATGTCTTATGCTGCCCGACTGAAAGAACGCTCTATTCAGTCTCATACCGCTTGCTCAGAGGTGACCTGTGCCTGACATATAAGGCCATGTCAAACCCAGATTTGATGAATATGCTTCACCTCAAAAATCTGGATCCCTCAGAACCACAAGGGCGGAGACTTAAACCTTGACACGGTTATAAATAGAACGTGCTGGAGGGACAGATTCATCACCCAGAGACTCCCTATGCTGTGGAACAAAATCCCGGTACATGTGAGGCAGAGCACCTCGCTGGCCTTGTTCAAGAGGAATCTTGACCAATGGATGGGAGATCGCAGATATACCCCAGGGATTACTTCAGTGTCACTGCTTGACAGAGGCACAGAAAAATGATAGGCATAGTTTTTATTCAAACTAAAGGGGTGGCGAAAGCCACATAACTATGGGCTAGGCTTATAAATGCCCTTGGGCAGATGCCTAGTATGAACCTATGAACAGTATAAAGTCAAGCTTGTAGAATGATATGGATTCAAATACATGTATTTAATTTGTGCCTAAAAGATTAAACCCAAACGAGCATATTGTTTACACCCTCCCTATAGTTATTTCACTGTACCAAACCAAATAAAGATTGGAAAACATCAGTGCACATAAGTTTTTGATGTAAACTTAAGCATCAAAACTAGGGTCCTGTTTTAATGATTCCCTCGAGCAATGTTTTGTAAAACAGTAGGAGTGTTGCCTAAGAAAAGCAACTTTCATTGTACTCTGAGGTCTCTAGTTTCAAATGTGTATATTACATTTCCCCCAGGCAAGAAGTTCATAGCTTCATAGATGTTTACTAGTCTAACAACCATAAAGGCATTTTAAGCCTAGCCATGCTTCTGAAATCGCTGCCAAGTACTTCTACCCTTGGTAAGTGTAAGCAGGTGCTTGGGAGATGAAACATGAACAGGCAGGGGCCTGGGAGATGAGCCATTCAAGTTGCACTTGAATTGGGATAGGGAGGACCTCTGCTTCACATGGATGAGGAGCCTGCTCCACAGAAGGGGAAGACTCTGGGATGCATACCGGTCTATCCAGCAGGTCGTATTTATATTACAGGCAGGGTTTATGTCTTTAGAACATGTAGTCCTGGTGCTGTTTTGCAGATATGCAGAAGGTCCATCACACCTGGGTCTGACAATTCCTTGTATGCCAGGTATATGTCTCCCCTCAGTAGCTAGTAGGAGATGGAATACAGGGATAAGACCTTGAGGCTGCTACATAGGACATGTTGCTTACTCCTTGTATTCTTTTAGTGAGGAACCTCTGTAGACGTTAACAATTTTCAGATATGCCTGGTTAGGTGCATACTCAATGGTAGGTCTGATAAATGCAGAATACAGTGGAACAGTGACTTCCTTGGATCTAGATGCCATACCTTTTGTTTAAGTCGCACAACATAGTGTAAACTACTTGGGGGGGGGGGGGGAATACAACGTACTAGTGTTGAGGTGTACATGCTACAAGTGGAAAATTGAAATCTGAGGAGTATCAGGTTTAGCCTTGGAAATCGTAGGGAGTGATCAAAGTGTTTGGATTCTAAGTCTTTATTACTTATCTCTTGCTTTGTCCTCCAAAGGACTGAGAAAAGGTAAAATAATGGAGACAGAGAAAGGTAAAAGTTTTTTTATAAGAGGACTGAGTTACTCGCTGAGACAGATGCCTAGAGCCATGGCCTCCAGCTCAATATAAATTATATATATATATAATAGTGTGTGTGTGTGTGTGTGTGTGTGTGTATAAATAAATATATATATATGTGTGTATGTATATGTGTATATATATATATATATATATATATATATATATATATATATATATATAATGTATATAGTCTGTTTTAAATTCTTTCATTAATTGTTTTCGAGTTGATTTTGTGTGCATTTAAAAGCAAGTGCTACTATGAAGGCTGCATTCAGTTTGAGGAAGCTGTCAAGGAGACCGTGAAAGCGCTAACTTTTGCTGTGTGTATTAAAAGTGGATTTCTACAGCCGTGGTGGATCGGCTCACATTTTTTATCTTTTGGATTTTTAGTGTGATTTTAACCTGTACAATTAAATTGAAAAACAAACAAATCTGTTAGGGGAAAAAAATGTAAAAAAATAAGAAGTGTACAAGCTGGTTGCATAAGTGTTCACACCCTTATACTAATACTTTGAGGCACCTTTTGATTTAATTACAACATTCAGTCTTCTTGTGTAGGAGTCGATCAGCATGGCACATTTGGACTTGGCAATATTTGCTGCCCACTGTTTCTTGCAAACGCACTCTAAATCTGACAGATTGTGAGGGCATCTCTTGTGCACAGCCCTCTTCAGGTCACCCCACAGATTTTCTATTGGATTTAGGTCTGGGATCTGGCCGGGCCATTCCAAAACTTTAATTTTCTTATGGTGAAGCCATTCTTTTGTTTATTTGGATGTATGCTTGGGGTCATTGGCATATTGAAAGGTGAAATTCCTCTTCATCTTCAGCTTTCTAGCAGATGCCTGAAGGTTTTGGGACCAAAAGTGACTGGTATTTGGAACCGCTCAAAATTCCTTCCACTTTGACTGAAGCCCCAGTTCCAGCTGAAGAAAAGCAACCCCAAAGCATGATATTGCCACCACCATCCTTCGCATCACCAAAAGAACAGTATCCCCACGGCAAAGTGTTTTTGCACCAAACGTACCTTTTGGAATTGTGGCCAAAAAGATCAACCTTGGTCTCATCAGACCATAACTTATTTTCCCACATGCTTTTGGGAGATGATGTATTGTTTTGCAAATATTAGCCAGGCTTTGTTTTTCTGTGTAAGAAAAGGCTTCCATCTTGCAACCCTACCCCATAGCCCAGACATATGGAGAATACGGGAGATTGTTGTCGCATGTAGTACACAACCAGTACTTGCTAGAAATTCCTGTAGCTCCTTCAGTGTTGCTGTAGGTCTTTTGGCAGCCTCCCTGACCAGTTTCATCTTGTCTTTTCATCAATTTTGGAGGGACGTCCAGTTCTTTGCAACATCACTGTTGTCCCATATTTTCTCCACTTTTTGATGACTGGCTTCACTGTGTTCCATGGTATGTCCATTGCTGTGGAAATTTTTTTGTATCCTTCTCCTGACTGATGCCTTTCAACAATGAGATCCCTTTGATGCTTTGTAAGCTCTCTGCGAACCATGTGTTTTGCTGTAGCAGGCAACTGAGTAAATGTCAGGAAAATCCTACTAGGACATCTGAATGTTGAGGTTAATCAGAGTTTCTTTAATTGATGGCAGGTGTGTACCCAAGAAGACTGAATGTTGTAATTAAATCAAAAGGTGCTTCAACAAAGTATTGTTTTAAGGGTATGCACACTTGTGCAACCAGCTTATTGTACATTTTTTTTTTCTCCAATTGAATTGTACAGGTTATAGGTCACATTAAAGGTGGGAAAAGTTCTGAAATTATTGTCTCTTTTTATATCACAAAAACCTGGCATTTTAGCATGTGTGCACATTTTATATCCACTGTATGCAGGTATGTATTTTTCTTCTGGATTTTCTGTCTTTTGGCTTTTAAGATAAGGAGAGGGGTTCTTTGACACTGGGGATTATGCCTAAAGGGGAGGAGATGCAATAGATGAGCTGGTGTTATCTGCCAAGCTGACTAAATACCAGCCGATATTAGTCCTGCATGTGATAAGATATGAAACTGCCATTATAGAAGTGGCATCACAGTAGGTGCCTTTTTTACTATTCTAGAAATTATATACACCTGTAGTCTGCCCTCTCATGTGTGTCGGTTAGTGGTGCTTCTCTTCAGCAGAAAATGCCAGGTTTTACTTAGTGTGGAACGTCCTCTTTCTGCCTTTTTTTTAGGTAGTATTGCTGAGTGTACAATATTTACTGGATGAATAGCATGATAATTAAGATCTTTAAAAGCCTATCCATACATTCCTGTGAAATATTTAGCCCTTATATTTTTAAGTACAAGTAATCCAGAGATTAGCATAACATTTATGTGTTGCCCGTATCCATTAGAGATAAGGGTGCTAAACTGGAGCTGAATCTGCAGTTGCCCATCCATTCGTCCAGATCATGTTTGAATAGTGTAAGAGAAGTACATTGTTTTATGTGGAGAGGAAGGGAATTCCAACAAAATTATATTCTCTGTCATACCTTCATAAACCTGATTATTTTTTTTTTCCTCTCCTCTTTCAGGACTTTATGTAGTGAAAGAGTGAAATCTTCCAAAAGTTGGAAAACTTTTTCCCCAGAATGCACGTTTTGTGTTTGCTGCCGTTACTAGCTATGTTTAGCTTTGTGCGAGGCTGTTGCCATCAAAATGTGTAGAGGGTGTGTGAGACTTTCTGGTATCTTGGGCTTATCCAGTGTATTCCATTTGCCTTAGCAGAGTACAGCACTGTCTCTCTCGTAAGCTTTTCCACAAGGCTATGAAGATCAGTTGGTGTAATACTTACTTTCAAGGCTACCCAATATATGGATGCTTTTTGTCTTCAACATCTGTTCGGACCTGACGGTTTTCCTGCTTGGCTGTAGACTGTTCTCCAGTTCAGCAGTTTTTTTTCTTTTTCTCTGTAACGTTTACCTTTTAAAAGATGGACTTCATTGATGTTGGTCTCTGTCTTGCTGAATTAATGCTGTAGTATGATAGACCTCCATGTCATGAATCACTAACAAGGGTTTTATCCTCGTAGCAGTAATTTTTTTGATATTTTGAAACTGGATTAGACACCTTCCTGAACTTTGATCTCTTTGTGCATGAGATGAGATGCATCTTGAAAGAGATTTCAACTATTTCCAGGCATGCATTTTAACCGTCTGTGAAGCATGTATTTGTTCCAGTATTGTAGCATATTTTGCAGAAATTAAGGAGCTATGCTGTGCACTTTTTCATTTTTATTAAAATGTTACTAATAATATGTTTAGCATTTACATATTTACTCAGTTTCATGCTTGATATTCTTGTATTTTATTCAGCGTATTTAGTTCCTTCATTCTAATACGTCTTTTTTTTTTTTCCCTAGGAACATGCTACACAATATTTGACCTAGGATTTCGGTTTGATGTGGCGTGGTAAGTGTTTTTTAATGTAGTAAACTGTTTTACCCAGAGTCTTGTCAAAGGGTGGCTCTTTAATTTTCAACCCCGAGGATTCATCTCCTTGTGCTACTGTTTGTGATGCAATTACTCAATACTGCCCCTGTCTTCTTTGTTTACGTCTTCTTTGTGTGGCACTTGGAGTACCATTCCACACTAAACTACTTTTTTTAAGAAATGACTGAATAAAACATTAACATACTTTTATGGTTCAGACAGATCAGATTGTTCGTGTTAAGCTTTTACAAATCCTATATTTCTGTTAATGGATTACTTCCATGGAAAGAACTGCCATTCTTTTCACCTTTTGGACTCTTATGGCAGAGTAACTTGGAGCCAGAAAGGTCGGCAGTAAAACATCTTGATTTGTAAATTAAGTTTGTGATGTTATGACTGAGTTTTTGAACATAGGTTACAACAAAGATATTAGTGATGCCTGTTGGAAAACGCTCAGTAAAAGTAGAAACCAACTACTTTTATCAGATATCTGTCTGAATTACAGGTTCATGGGTAAGTACTAGGCTAGCTGCACTTGTAAGCCATTTTAATCCTAGCCAATTTCCTTTTTGTGCTCAAAATAACCTATCCATTTGATTATAGATTTGCCTTACCCATCCCACGATCGATAACTCTATATTTTCCCCAGTCATAATAACTAGGGTGTTACTATAAATTAATATGAGGGGACCCCCACACATGGGTTGAAGCAATTAGGGCTGCATCTGTCCATTGGTAGTACAGGGGGCAGTTCTGTGGTAAATGTTCTGTTTCCCATCCATAGATCTAAGTTGTGCTTGAAAATGGACCGTCATTACCTTCATTTTTTGTGGATGGAGCATGTTTCATAGAAGGGTTATCCTCCATGAAATATACCTGTCCCTCCAAACCATGTTGTTGATGGCACAGAAACGATTTTAGATCCATAGACAGAGTATTTCTGATGCTGTTTTGACTTGCTGATATGCAGGAAATCCATTAGTAATGGGTCAGATGCTACCTTGTATGCCCTACACAGGTCACCTGTTGGCAATCTGTAGGGTACAGAATGTAGCGACATGACTTTGATTTGATCCATGTGTTGTTTAGGCCTTCTATTCTAATAAGGTATCCTTGTGGATGTTACAGTTGCATGTGTCTGGACATATACATGCCAAAGGGGGTATTTTATTCAATGACTGGAATAATATGGGCTGAGTAAAAGGGGTCCGTGACATTCCTTTGTAGACACAACTCATTTGTTTATAAGCTGTGCATTGTAGAAGGACTTTCTTACAACAGTAGATCTATGTTGATTTAAAAGTTAGATCGCTGTCTAACAAGTGAGTCTACCTTTAGGGGCTTATTGTCATTGTGGTAGGTTCCATGGGGTAGATGACTTCCCAAAGGATACAGTAACGCATTTTTTGGCATTTAGTTTTCAGTCCATGATTTTGGCATCAGTTACTTAAAGACAAACCTTCCTGCAGTATAGTTGAGTCATGTGGATTCAGTGCCTGCAAGCTAGGAGTAAACTTCATCAGCCAGAGTTCTTTACATTGGCTTTTATTTCAGAAAATTTGATGCCAAACAAGGGAGGCCTCAGCTCAGAACCCTGGGGGAAATCAACTGGTGAACGGTATCTTTTTGTGGAAGTAACTTCCCCTATTTTGACATCCTCTCTGTGAGCCAGTTGGCAATCCAACAGATGACATATGGGGGTTTATTCTCAGTTTATTTAGCTTTTTTGCTGTGTTTGAGTTGGGAATATTCAGAAGTTTTGGCCAGGTCAAAGTATGCAATGTTTACTATTTTGCATTCATCCATTGCTTTGGTGACCTTTTTTCAGAAAATTGGTGACCTTTTTCAGAAAAAAAAATCCACCAGGTTGAGTCAGCATGACCCGTCCTTGATGAATCCAAACTGAGACTGGACTAGTGTTTGGAGGTTCTCTGTCATGATTGATCAATTCCAAAATAAGTCTTTACATGCCTTTGCATAAGGGGCTGGTCTGACTTGTGGGTTTGCAATTGTCTGGGTTTGTGGAAGATCCACTGTTATGCAGGGGAATTGACTGTAGCTATTCTGTATTTGCTTTGTACAAAGCCTGTACGGAGGCTGAGATTGGATAGTGTTGTAGAACTTCATTCACAAAATTTCTACTTTAAGTCCGTCTTGTAACTCAGCATTGTGTTTTTTGTGTTTTTGTCTCCTTGGGTGGTCCTTGTTAGAAGATACTGGAAACTTCTCTTCTGATCTTTTTAATAATCTTGCTAAAATCCCATTTTCTTTCTGGAGCAGGAGAGGCATAGCAGATTTTGCAGTACTTTTGTTTAATATCTACTGTTACTACTGTATCAGCATGCTGTGGACTAGTTCTGCTTACCATAATATGCAAACAATTGCTTTAAGGCAAACTGTTTTAATTTTACAGTTGTTGGATATTTTAATTCTAGCACTAAAAGGGTAATTTAGTATATGCATGTGACTGTTCCTGCAGTCTGTTTTATATTGGAGAAAAGAAAATTTAAGCTAAGGATGCAGCCGTACCTAATGGACATTAGGAATGCTGTTATGAGAGCCTCATTGTTTCTCTTATTAGAGTCCCATTGCTGTCCATTTTTATGAAGTTTACACTGGCTTAGCTGGGAACTTATAAGAATCAGTTTTGGAACAAATAGTTGTTACTACAAGAAATGAGATCACTTAACAATATGCTGCTGTGTAAGAGTGCAGTGGTATTGAAATATGCTTTGTCTTAATTTCTCCAAGGCGTTTTGAGTTTCTAATACCATGATGGGAATGGACCCCATTCCCAAGTCAAAGTACGATTTAAAGGTCATGAAATTTAGTATTATTTCTATCTTTGTCAGCCAAAAGTACCCTTCACAGCACCTGCAATGTTGCCAGTAATTACTCCTTCTGCAATTTGTACTGAGTTGCATGGCTTGGTAACATGGGATCCTAATGTGTTGAGCAAAGAGTACATTTGGAACTGATTTCTTATTAACTGATATGCTCCTGTTAGTTGTTTCTAATTAGCTCAGTTTTTTAACCGGTGTGTTTTTGCTGCTACCTGGAAGACTTTCTGTGGAAGACTGAATAATTTTATGTTGCTTGTTATTAGTTTATTTTCCATTTCTTTCTGGAGTTTTCTTACACAATTTAATACTGACCTGCTTCTTACACCAGAGCTGTGCTCCCTACTGTGGTTTGCATACCTTTGGGCTGTACACTCGGGCAAAAATGCTTTCAAGTAATTGATCAACAGCTCAACAAAGGCTATCCACCTACCTCAGTTATGTAGAGACATATCCCACATCCTCCCTAAGTGTATAACTTCATGGTTGTGTGACCATGCAGAAAAGAGGAACTTTTGCCACATAAAAGGAAGCTGCACTAGCAGTGATTTCCTTTGAAAAACATTCATATAGTCACGTTGAGCTCCTTCACTTGTAACCTCGCTAAATTTGCACGTGACATAACCTAGGGAAGCTGGGAAGAATGTAGGTCGGGTCCCTTACAGAGTTGTCATTGGCAGTGCGGTGAAATGTGTAGTGATGTCTACCCATGGTGCACAGGTACCTTTCCTGTCCTTCAAATGGTACAGCAGTAACTAGCCCTTCATCCTCCAGTAGGAATTTTCCTTGTGATTCTGACTTGTCCAACCCTTGTCTGTGGAACTAGCCTTCTGAATGTGTGTTCTGTTACTGTCCTCTTCTCTCGGAAGAGTTATGGCTGTGTGTGAGCTGCGGTTGTAGTTTCATCTTTATCTTGTTCAGGAATAAGAACATTAATACTCAATTAGCATATCTGTGAGGACTTTTCTAATCTGTCCTGGACCCTTACCTCCCCATAATCCTCCTGGCAAGCATGACTCTTCTACAGATCTCTTACTAGACGTCACCTTGCTTAAGAGAACATCCCTAGTTGTATTTCCTTGTGCTTGAATTATTTGTTCGTTCGTTCATTCGTTCATTGTCAACTGGGTTAGACTACTGATCCAAATGGATCATTTTCAGGTTCAGCAGGGGGGTCCTTTAAAAGTAAATGTGAAGATAAAACAGTAATCAGTATTGGTAATGAGCATAATTAAATACCATGAGATCAGTAGTAAATATAATACTATATGGAGACTTACAGTTAAACGGCAAGTTTCACTTTTTTATGTACAGAATGTGTATTTATAGTTCATAAGGAAGGAGAGAGTGACGAAGGAAAAGGGGGGATGTAATTAAATCCTAATAAACAGGTAAAAAGGAGAGGGTGATGAGGAAGGAGATGGGTAAGTAAGTGAGACTTAAGAAAAGGAGGCAGGCAGTTGAAGGCTTGATTAAGGGGTGGATGGAGATTTTGTTAAATTTGGTGCAGAGCAGTTTGTGTTTGAAGAGGGAATAGTAAGCTAATGGGTTTGATGGCGTTACCTGTCAGTGACTTAGGACATGAAGCACTTATATGATTGATTGAAAAGCTGCCCAATAAGTTCTTGTCTGAATTTATTGAATGGAGAAGTAGGATTGGATTGATTTTTCTTTGTGATTTGCCAAACCATAGAAACGTTTGCTTTGTTTTTCCATTTCTGTGACTGGTGATCTTCAGTGCGAGTCTGTCAATTTTTCAGATTGTCCTTTTTGTCATGCTTGCAGTTAGTTGCCCCAACCTCCAACTGCCACTGATGGGTGCCAATTTTTTTTCCTTCCCTTAGCCAGCTTTGTAGGGAAAGGCTTCTTCTTGAATACCTAGTGCTGTTAATGAATTTAGTTAAATCCAGTTTTTGACTTTCTTTGCCGTATTTGAGTTACAGAGTTAGTCTAGACACCGGAGGTTGTTTTTTGTGACGTCATTGTCATTTGTTTACCAAGAATTTTTTTTTTTTTTTTTTGAGGGGGCAATTTAACTGCCATTTATATATCTGGAGCAGTTTAGTGTGTCCATTTCATACCCACGGGAAAACCAAAAAATGCCCTCCTAGAAGACGCATATTCCAAATGTTTAACTGTTCTGTGGGAAGATTGTTTTACAGAGTAGTGCACTGTATCTGTGTTTAAGCCTTCTACTGTGAAACATGGAAGGAACTGCCTGGAGCCTGAACAGAGTCCACCCCTGTTCCTCAGACAGTTGGGGATTATCCCAGTTTTGCTGTAGCTTCTGCCAAGAGCTCCAAAAGGGGTGGAACCAGTGCAGTTCTTCAGTGCACATGTATAGACTTGACCAAAGAAATTTTGCCTCTCAGACCACATTCTATTAGTCAGTTGCATAGCATCTATTGACTCGAAACCTTGTACCTTTTAGTTTCATCTTATTACGTCCATCGGGTCCAGTCAGTTTAATTTTGAGTTGGATTATTCTAAAATACGCTTAACTTTTCTATTAGTGCAGTCCATGTGGCCTTTGGTCTCTTCCCCTTGCTAACATAAAGGTGTGTGTTAATTTTTCTGCTTCTGCCTCCTCACTAGTTCCTGCCCATATCCCTGACTTGGTGACATGTGTTTGATCCTTCAGTATTGAAAGTCGACATTGACTGATTTTGCCAGGGTCAACTGTGATTTCAATTTTGGGGCTGCAGACTTTGACTACATTAATGTCAGCAATGCCTTGCATGCTGACCTTGCCACATTTGAACTCCTCATTATCAGGCTCCTGTTCAGCATCAATGTTGGGGTAAAAATTGACACCATAGCCATCTCTATTCTGTCCCTAGGGCCAGCCTTCTGACAGTATGCATTCAGAATCTTGTCATTGATGTCTGTGCTGGTTGGAGGTTTGACGTAGTAGTGGAAACCAGTTTGGTATTGGATTGATCGATACTGGGTCCACTAGTTTGACAGGTATTTTTGTTTGTCAGTTTCATTGATGCAAGTTTCCAAGTACGAGCTCTCTCCTGCATTTCTTCTCAACTTCCATGTCCTTTTCAGGATCACATGTGCCTGTATTGTCATATCGGCCTCCAATGGACAACACTTCCAGAACAATAAGGAATTTTGAGGAGTTCACAGAGGTCATTGTAACTTTCAGAATGAACAATAAGCTCATCAGAGTGGGCTGGAATACTGCCGTTACATGGGAGGGGTCTCGTATTCCTCTCCCTAACTCTGGAGGCAATCTGGGATTGTTTTTTCCCCACCACTTTTCAGTGTGCGTGGCTATCACATGAGACAAGTGGGTGAGGATGTTTTTATCTAGAGGCTATTGGTCCACTTCTTGTTTGTTGTAATGGAGCCTGTTCACATGGTCATGGTGCAGTTCATCATTCTGTGTCTACTGGAAGGAAATGTAGATATGCTTCTTGGGCATCCAGGATGAAAACTTTAAAATTAGAATAGCAAAATGAGTTGGGAGGTTTCTTTGCTTCTATGCAAGTCAGTCATTTTTAGTATCGGTCTCTTCCATTTGGTCTCGCCTTAACCTCCAGGTTAATCCATGGCAGTGGTTCCAGCTCACCTTTGAATATAGGAAACTTGGGTCTTTCCTTACCTGAACAACTAGGTTTTAGTGGCCTACATGATTGGCCATCTATAGACCTCCTGTTTCAGTGTTCAGGGATAAGCCAGAAAATCTCAGTTGATCATCATTCAGAGTCTGAAAGTGACTGCAACATTCTTGGCTTGCCAAGCTTTTCCACAGAATAGAATCCAGGTCATCTAGTAATTTACTCTTTCAGTTTCCACAAAGCCAGTTTGTGACGGTAGCTATTTTTCATCATGAGTTTTGAGACTTGTGGTAGCAACAGTTTTATGTGGCTCTGAATGCACAATTCCATACAAGGGTATTGCGCTGGGTGCGTAGAGTACAGTGGAGTCCTTTGCTGGATTCCTTAGACTGCCTACTCCTCCAACCCCCCCCCCCCCCGGATCAGTAAGTATAAGGAGTACTTCTGGTGGTTTATTACAATTCACCTGTCGCTAGCAAGACTATGACCTGATCTTGATAATGTCCCTTAAGCCTCTCCTTGAAGCAGAATCATCTGTGATCATCACAGCTGAGATAGCAGTTTGGGAAGGAGGGGCTTAAGGGGCATTGTCCAGATCAGGCTTTGAGTGACGTGGAGCTAGATGCTGCCTTGCACATTGGCATTCTGGAAGAGAGGCCATTTCTGACTTTGCAAGCATTGTAAGACTGCCAACACTTTTTGGTGGTGTTGCCATTCACTGTGACGGTATGATTGTGATGTAGTACTTTCCTATCCTTTTTGCAAGGAGGACATGAGAGTTTGGGAGTGGACCTTTGCACATAGTCACTTTCTTGATGCCAGTCATATCCTGAAACAAGCCAATTTGTTAGTGGACAAGTTCAGTCATTGCTGACTTATGCCTCACAAGTGGTCTGTCAGATATTGTATAGCCAGGACTCTATTGTGCCATTGGAGGAATCCTTGCTGCAGCTTTTTTGCAGCTCTGATCAGTTTTAAACATATCCGCTTATTTCCCTTATTCCTTCTTTAGGAGGATGTCCTAGAGATGCTGTTCTTGTGCCCCCCCCCCCATTTCATTTATGCTTTGTTCCCATTCCCCTTATTCTAAAACCTTGTAGAGAAAGCCAAGATGCATTAGGACAAGGTCATTCTGATAGTTCCTCTAGACCCCCTGCATATGTAGTTCCCCTTATGATGGCTTTGCCGTATCAACTTCTCTATCTAAGGCCAACTAGGATAATTTTGTTGATGGAGATGGTGATTTTGTATGTGCCTAAAGATGTCCGTGGAAGAGAGCTCGGTGGTTCATCCTTCTGACAAGGACAAGTACACATGCATTTGAAAACTGATACAACTCTGACACCTTGTTCATATGAGCTCGGAACTACTTGACACAGGTAGCTTGCTTTTAGTCTGGTTTTGATAGAATTGAGGATTCAGAACACTGAAAAATGCCACATGGGTATGTACAAAATTTGGTATAGCAGGTGACCATCAAATACAGGTAAATAAGCTATGTCTGATGTTTCTGCTTTCTCTTCTTGTGACTGCTGCATAAAATAAAGTCCATGGAGCAGTTCCTTCAACAGGATCTGACTTTATCATACATCATCATGTCTGACTTAAACAAATGAACACATTTAAATTGGCATTCATCAGAAGCTACAGATTGGAGAATGGAAATATGTATGATGCATTTAGTATATAGTTTTCAACTCCTAGGAGGATGACTGTCAAGTCATTCAAACATGTGTATGCTTTAAAAAAATGACAGCAGCACCCATTTGAGCATTTTTTTTATGGAAACTAACCTGCAAAGGGAGTTTTCCAGAACTGACTCTGACTTTGAGACGTGTGGTCCACAAAACCGGAGATTTTGCAATTCTCCCTCTTAATTTTACAGCCTGTGCAAGACCTCCTCCTTCAGGCTGCATTTGCCATCAACTCAAGACAGCATGGTAGTAGAGATCTGGTATATTGACTGATAGAGAATCCACTTCTTTCGTCTGTCTTGGGAAACCATATGTTAAGAAAAAAGATCCAACGTATCACTGAAGACTTGACCACACAAAATTTATTCGAAAAGTAAATGTAAAGCGCTTTTCGTCGCTCAACGTTTGAGCAACTTCTTCAGACATTCAACACTTGTCTAATTATTTATACTCACGTCACTAAAATCACTTCATTGTGCATCAATTACAGTTTAAAGTGATGGTGTTCCATAACAACATAATGCAGCAAAAAAATATATATATATCAGCAAAAAGTATATGTATAAAAATGTAAGTATACACAGTTTAAAAGTATATATGTCTATCTAAAAACACATAATCTTATAGTCAACTCGCACATAATAAACCCAGGTAAATGTTTATAAAAACGAAGCTTAGATAAATTAATACTATGTAGGTTTGCAAAGAATAAATTTTCAATAAAAATCGAAACAACATTTCATACAAGCCTTTAAACTATATTCAATTGTAAATTGTAAGCAAACCAGATTACATTAGCCTTGTCTTAAAATTATTATTTTAGAATGTATATAAAAATGTATGTGTATGTATGTTTACTTTTTTTTTTATGTAAAAAAAGTGTGTATATATGTTTTAATTATTTATAAAGTCATGTGTGTACATCTCGTAATAAAATGTAATATACACGTTAAGATAAACTCATACATTACAAATACAAATATTATAAATTTCCCAAAAGAAAATTGAATAAATAGAAAATACATATATATATATATATGAATGAATGTGAATGTATATGTCGTACCTATTTTTACACAAAAAGGGTTTTAAATGTAAAGTAAAAGTTTTAGTGTAATAATGTAGGCAAGCCTATAAGCTGACTAAATATATTTGATGTTAAGTTGTCTATCTCACCTTCATTCTTGCTGGATGGGTTCGGAGCCAACCTCGGCTCCGACTCGGCCACTCTAAAAGCTCGAGAGTTGGTTCCACCGGCTCGAGGCTCCCCTTATATCCCACAATGCTAGGCGTGAGTTACCTCAGATCTCGTTTGCCGCTACAGCATCGAGGTGTTGGTTGTTCTACCGGCTTGTTGGTTAAGTGTTTTTTTGTGAAATTAGCATACTTAAAACCCTATATTTTTAGGTTTAATTATATTTCCCTTAGTGTAGTGGATTTCTACCCCTGTTGTCCGAAAAATCCCATTTTTTTTCCCACAAGAACTTTTAAAGTTCTCTCTCGGGCCTTCTGGCCTTTCCCCATCCCCTAGTGGTGTGTGTGTGTTACTCTTAATTAAACTTTAGTTAATTGTTTATTTTTGAGTTTTAGAAGTAAAATTAGTGTAATCAGTGTGTCTGTTTGAGTGTGTGTGATTACACTTTTTTGTCTAGGATGTCTAAAGACACAAAGGTCTCAGGCTTCAAGAAGTGTGATGCGTGCTGTCAGAAAATGTCTCTGACAGACGGTCACACTTCTTGTGTCTACTGCCTGGGGTTTTGCACCTGCAGGACTCCTGTGCTGTATGCCATGGCTTCAGCCCCAGGGTCCTGCAGGAAAGAAAAAATAAGTTGATCCTACGGGTCTTCTTAAGCCTGAGGATTCCCTTTCTGTCTCTGGGAAGCCCTCTAAGGCTTCTAGGTCCTCGGCTCCAGCTACTGAGCCGAGACCTAAAGCTACAAAACCTATGTCTGCATCGGCTCCGGCTGGAGCCGATGAGTCTACAGCTTCTGTGGTTCCCTTGGCTCCGGCTGGAGCCGAGGTGGTAGAATTCCTTGTCGGCTCCGACCAGACCTTCGGAGCCGACATCTAGAAGAGATCCAGGTCACCATCCCTTGGCTCTGTTCATTCGGCTCCAGCATCTCCTCTGCTGTCTGAACGGAGCCATAAATCTCACTCCTCTAGGTAATCGAGGCTGTCAGATCATGACCTCCAGAGGGTAGTGAGTCGACTTCTTAAGTCCGAGGCACTGGCCCAAATGCTTCAGAGCCCGACTCATCAGTCGATGCCTGCCCCTGTCCATCAATATATTCCTCCTCCGACTCCGTTGAGCTCGGAGCCGGGCGCGGAACCGAGACTGTGGCAGCGCCGAGCCGATACAGGTGTCTTCGGCTCATTCGTCAGCTCCGATTTCTTCTTGAGGATTCTCGGCGCCGACTTCCTCGCCGGCTCGAGGGGTGAGTGGCATCGGACCCTTGTCCGACCCCGCTCTTCCTCTCGGAGCTCGGCTGGTGAGTTCGGCTCTGACATCGGCCTCGAGCCATCACTGTCGGTGCCGAGGGAGGTTCTCAGCTTCTCGAGCGGGGACCTCTGGCTTTGCCTGACAGGGTGCGTTCAGGTCATGCGGAGTGTGTTAGAGCCTGGCTCTACTCCACAGTCGGCTCCGTCCCCCCTCTACGGTGCCTCAGGTCAAGTCGACTCACTCCCTCATCCCGGACCGCAGAGAGCCAGCTCCTCAGGAACACCCTGTGGGGATTTCATCCTCTTCCGAGGCCTCTCCTGATTTGGCAGAAGAGCCCCCTCAGAAGAGGAAGTGTAAGAGGAAACACATTGACTCACCTGAGTCCATCACATCTGACACAGATTTAGATGATTCCAAGGGTTCCCCCCGTTCCCCTTCTGAAGATGTCTCCTTTGCAGACATTCTCGAAATCCTCAAACAGAGGGGAAATTGGCCAGCTCTCAGCCCTTCGGAGGATGAATCTGTGTACCTTGAGGCGTTCGGCTCTCGTCCTTCCACCTCCTGGGTGTCTCCCCCCTTTGACCCCCTCATGCAGGTGGTAGCTAAAAAGGCATGGACGGCTCCTGATTCAGTGAACCCCACTCCCAGGAGACCCTCAAAATTCATAACGGCACCATCAGACAAACAGTTCTTGACAAAAGGAGTTTCTGTGGATGCTATGGTGGTAGCTGCTGCCACTAAGAAGGAACTAGCTGATCCTTCAGTACCTGTCCATCCACCTAACAAGGAATCTAGGTCCATGGACAGGTACGCGAAGCGGATGTTCTCGTCAGCGACATTTACTATGCGTCGCTGAACTACCTGTGCCATTTCACTCGTCTTCAAAGGGACTTGATTAAAGAAGCGAGTGACATGTTGAAGGACCCTACAGCTGCGGGTTTTCAAGATAAGATGAACACGCAGCTGGCTACCCTTAACTCCATAGCCAACTCCTCCATGCGCCTCCTTTCTTACCCGGCTGCTGGAGCCTGTAGGGTCGCAGGGACAGGTGTTGCCTTACGTAGGCATGCCTGGATGCGGCTATGCAATTTTGCGGACCCTTCAAGACGCCTTTCACTAACTCCCGCTTGATGGATCATCTCTCTTTGGTCCTCAAGTGAAAGAAACCTTGACTAGGTGCGAGACTGATGGCAAGACTCTTTCTGCCGCCGGAGTCCGTTTTCTACTCCTTCTAGGCCTTACCCCAAAGGCCAGAAAAGTGGGAAAATGTGGTTCCGTAAACAATCTCAAGGGACTTTGCCTGACGACAAAGTCGTTTCGCCAGAGGCAGAGGGGAATAACAATGGTAGACGCCGCCTCGAGGCAGGGGCTCCGCAGAACCAGGGCAATCGGGAAGCCTTCTGATAAGCCCTTTCAGCATCCCTGACGTGTTGCCCGACTGCCCACCTTCGCAGGCAGTCGGGGAAGATTGTCACTGTACCCAGCAGCCTGGCTATCCCTGCCTCAAGACAAATGGGTACAGTCCGTCATTTCAAGGCTATTCTATCCCCTTTCTTCGATTCCAATCCAATCAAAAATCCCTTCCAGATGTTCCACCGCTCAAAGGGATCTAGCGGTTTTGGAAATTTCAAAACTGCTTGCAAAAGAGCAATTCAGCCAGTTCCAGCAGACCAGAAAGGATCCGGAATCTACTCAAGGTTCTTTTAGTTCCAAAGAAAACAGGGGACTGGAGACCAATTTTGGATCTCAGTATCTTGAACAGATCAGTCAAGAAAACAAGATTTCGGATGGTCACGCTGCAATCCATCCTTCCCCTATTGGGAAAAGGCAACTGGATGTGCTCTATAGACCTTCAGGATGCGTACTATCACATAAAAATGAACAGACGCTCCAGAAGATTCCTCCGCTTCAGGCTGGGAACCAGTCATTTTCAGTTCAGGGCCCTGCCCTTTGGTCTCACCACTGCCCCCCGGGTGTTTACCAAATGCATGGCAGTGGTAGCTTCTCACCTGAGACGACAAGGATTCCAGGTGTTTCCATATTTGGACGACTGGCTCCTCACAGCTCCCACCAGGCATCTCCTTCTGATGGCCAGAGATTACACTTTTCGCATTTGTCAAAAGTTAGGCATTTCAATAAATTGCGAAAAGTCTGTTTTGTCGCCTTGTCGTGCTATTACTTTCATAGGCGCAAATCTAGACACAGTAGACATGTCTGCGAGACTAACACATCAGAGAATAACAGACATTCACAAGCTGGTCTCACTCCTTTTCAACAACAACAGAATCAAAGCCAGGTTAGTTCTGAAAGTGTTGGGAATTATGGCGGCCATACCTCTGCTTCCATTAGCCAGATTCCACATGCGGATCCTTCAATGGATGCTCTTTACACAATGGTCATACCAGCAACTTCCAATGTCTCACACCATTATGATCACGCAGGCGTGCAGAAATCATCTCATGTGGTGGATGTCTTCCCTTCAGCTCTTGTTGGGAAGACCCTTTGTTCCACCCTCCGGTTGCTACTCTGACAACGGATGCCTCCCTGATCGGGTGGGGGGGGCATTATCAGGGCAGGACGGTCCAGGGCACATGGCAACCAAACGAATGCCACTTGCACATAAATGTTCTGGAGATGAGAGCAGTGCTTTTAGCGTTGCAAGCCCTTCAAGACTCTCTTCCCTTGGGAACGATTGCAATCCAGACAGACAATATGTCTGTAGTGTGGTACATCAACAAACAAGGCGGAACCAGGTCATACCCCTGTGTCGAGAAGCACTCAGATTGTGGCAATGGGCGATTTCTTCTCAGCGGTTTCTGATAGCAACGCACATCCCGGAAGTCCAATCAAATTGCGGACAAGTTGAGCAGAGCTATCCTCATGCCTCACGAGTGGTCTCTGAAAGACTCTGTAGTGAGAGAAATTTTCCTCAAGTGGGGTCAGCCTTGCTGCGATCTTTTTGCTACTCCCCAAAACAGCAAGTGCAGAGAATATTTCACTCTATTCCCTTTACCAGGCCAACCCAGCAGAGACCCTCTAGTCCAAGTTTGGCCCCGGCGACTTCTGTATGCATTTCCTCCCTTCCCACTAATCTCTCAAGTGATACAGAAAGCTATCGCTCAGAAGGCCTCATTGATCCTCATTGCTCCTTACTGGCCTCGACAGGTGTGGTTCCCCTTTCTACATCAATTTCTATTGGAGCGACCGTGGCATCTGGACCTAGTTCCAGATCTTTTGATCCATCAGTCGGGTCAGTTACATCGCTCCCTCCCCTCTCTGAACCTCACTGCTTGGTTCCTCCAGTTCCAACCTTAGCCAGGCTTCCTCAATTATCTCACTCTGTTCGAGATATTTTGATACTCAAATAAATCTTCCGAGTGGAAGATTTATGGGAAGCTAAGTGGAAACGCTTCACATATTGGGCTCAAGGAAGGGACATAGATCCTTTCACTGCTTCCATCCAAATAGTCCTTGATTTTCTAGCTGAACTCTTCCATGCAGGTTCATCTCCCTCTACTCTTAAAGTTCAATTGGCAGCTATTTCTAACTTTCATGTGGGTATTTCTGAATCTGCCTTAATGTCCCACAAGCTTTGCAAAGCATTTTTGAAAGGAGTTTTTCTTCTCAGACCTCCTATAAGAAATCCTCCTTCTCCTTGGGACCTAAATTTAGTTCTTGCTTCTTTGATTCTTCCCCCTTTCGAACCTGCAGTCTCCTGTTCTTTAAAATTGCTATCATGGAAGACTCTCTTTCTGGTAGCTATTACTTCAGCTAGAAGAGTTTCAGAACTTCAAGCACTCAGCTGTCGACCTCCTTATCTATTGTTTCATAAGGACAGGGTATCCTTACGTACGAACCCGTCCTTTTTGCCTAAGGTAGTCTCGACGTCAAATCTAAATCAAAGCATTGACCTCCCTGTCTTTTTTCCAGAATATTCCAATAGATCTGAACAAAAATTACACTGCGTGGATGTTCATCGTCAATTGAGGTACTATTTGGATAGAACAAAACAATTCAGAAAATCTGACCAGCTGTTTGTCTCCTATGCGGAAGGCAGAAAGGGACTTTCAGTTTCAAAAGTATCATTATCCAGATGGCTAACATCTTTGATTTCCCTTGTATATGAAATTAGACACCAAAAGCTGCCTAATAAACCTAAGGCCCATTCCACCAGAGCTTTGGCTACTTCTTTAGCCTTCCAAGACAGACTGCCTATTGACACCATTTGTGCAGCGGCTACTTGGGCTACTCCTCACACTTTCATTTCTCATTATAAGTTGGATTTAGCTTCTAGGCATAGAGCTAACTTTGGTTCCACTGTTCTCAGGAGTCTGTTCCGTTAGGCCACCCGGGACAAGGTGCTAGGGACGTGGTCCCATCCAGCAAGAATGAAGGCGAGATAGACAACTTAACATAAAGAAGTTATGTTCTTACCATAACGTTCCATGTTAGTTGTCTTCTTCTCGCCTTCTTCTTGCGTCCCACCCTCCTGCCCCCTGGCCTGGACAGACCTAGAGGAGTTATGATTGTGACCTCTCTTTCTACCACCTCTATACTTTAGGTATATGCTCTGCTGTGCATATTTCCTGGATCAGGATGTAGGTCACCCTTCTCTTCTCCCTTATTTATAGAGGTGGATTTTGTTACTAATTATTCTGTTACTATTATAGGCTGGGCCTAGCTTACAAACGAGATCTGAGGTAACTCACGCCTAGCATTGTGGGATATAAGGGGAGCCTCGAGCCGGTGGAACCAACTCTCGAGCTTTTAGAGTGGCCGAGTCGGAGCCGAGGTCGGCTCCGAACCCATCCAGCAAGAAGAAGGCGAGAAGAAGACAACTAACATGGAACGTTATGGTAAGAACATAACTTCTTTTTATTTCCTATTCAAACTCCTTAGTTTTAATAGGCAGCTAATATTACAATGGTCGTTTAACCCTGGGTAAACAAATGCGTTTGTACGCCATTGCCAAATTAGTTCTCGCTCCTCTAAAAGCAAGTTGTAAGGTCCACCTCTAAGGTTCGTCTGAATTTGGTCAAATGCCATAAATTTAAAAACTGTTTTAAGTACTTGGTTTGTCTCTTGGGAAACCATGTGTGTAGGGTATCGTTTGTCTTGTGTATTCAAATGAGACGCTGAGGCACTGTGATGTGTTCAAGTAAACACATCAGGAGCTGTAACTGGAACATATTTAAGCTGACTCACTCACTACTTCAGACACTCGCATGTGAATCTCCATTCCTGCCTGCATTCACTCTGGTTGACTATACAAAATGGCACTGATATTACACGTCCTTAGTAACTTATATGCACGTGCCATCTAGCTACAGTAGCTGATTAGATACAATGCCCACGATGGTCTACATAGGGGAAGGGGTCATATCAGTTCAGTGCTTTCTGTTGGCAGTATATATTCTCAGTCAGGTCAGTTCTCTAACAGACCAGCTTAGTCATTGTTTGCTGGTGGCACATGAGTGGTTCCACAGTCTCTGTAGTGAATGCTGATGATCTTCATATTCACTGTTGCAGTCATCACATTTGGGTTATTTCCATACAGTATCCCTCAGTCGGCCTGATTATCAAAGTCTTGGGTCCTGCGTCAGTTGTTGTCTCATCTTCCATGACGTCAGGTAGTCAGGGGTACAAAGCATGCAGCTGACAACATTACATCAGTTTTTCTTGCCCCAAATGTCAGGTGCACCCATAATGGGAAGCAATTCTATACAAGGTTACACCTCCAACAAAAAATCAAATACACTAAAAAGCTTTAAGCATAGTAAACAAGAATAGAGGTATAGTCAATAGAAGTCAGGGGGCTGGAGGGAGGGTAACCAGGACTGCAACAGTGAATACACTCGTAACATTTACATTTATGGGAAGTGTACACAACTGTACTACGTTCTTCATGTTTCATTGTTGCAGTCATCACATTTGGGTAGATTCCCAAAGCTAAGGATGGGAGGGGGTAATTAGATAGCATTAGGACCAGATATAAGGTCCTGCAAGACTGCAGTGGCAAAGCCAGCTCAGCTCTGGATTTAGAAAAAATTGGCAAGTGGTAGTGCATGGTGAAGGTATGTACAGAACGGCAAGTAGCAGCTTCTAGGATGTCTCTGGTAGGGACACCTCTAAGAAAGGCTGTAGAGGTAGATGCAGCCCTGGATGAATGTGGTCTTATCCCCTCTGGGGTAGGTTTTCCATGGTGCTTATAGCAGAAATTAATGCAATAGCCCATCAGAAATGGTTTGCTTTGAAATGACCTTCCCCTCTGCCCCTGCAGCAAATGCAACCAGTAGCTGTCCAAATTTCCTGAGAGGTTTACTCCAGTCCAAGTAAAATCCAAGTTGGCCGTGCACGTCCAAGGAGTGCAGTATTCGTTCCCCTTTGTTCTGTGCATTAGAAATGAAAGTAAGCAAATGAATGGACTGATTACAGGCCACAGTGGATACCACCTTGGGCATGAAGGAGGGATTGGTACTGAGGGACACCCTGTCCGCATGAAAGAGGATGAAAGGCTCCACAGCCATGAGGGCCTGTAATTCAGGCACCCTTCTTGCAGAAGTGATGGCTAGAAGGAAGGCCGCTTTCCAGGAAAGGAATTTCAACTCTGAATTTGCAGGTGGCTCGAAGGGAGGTAGAGTAAGTTTTTCCAATGCAAAGTTAAGGTCCCAGGCTGGGGCTCTCTTTGGTGGTCTTAAGTTTGTTGGCCCCTCTGAGGAATTGCTTCAGCAGTGGATGAGAGAAGGGTGGTTCTGTACTGTAATGAGCTGAAATGGCAGAGGCATGAATTTTGATGGAGGAAAAGGATAGGCCCTTGTGAAGCATCTCAGTGAAGTATTGTAGAATCCGAGGTAAATTGGGCGCTGCTGTGCCCATCCCCTGAGTATGGCTCCAGGAACAGAATTTTTTTCCATTTTTCAGCATAGGATTTTCTAGTACTAGGCCTCCTTGCCTCCAGAAGGACATCCATCACTTGCTTACTGAGGGATGATAACCGAGAGATCAGGTAATTAGCCAGGCTGCCAGGTTCAGGGTTTGAAGCTGTGGGTGCAGAATCTGGCCCTCCTGCTGAGACAGCAGAGCAGGGGTCTGAGGCAGGTGCCAGTAGTGAGATACTGCGCAAGAGGGGGTACCAGTGTTGGCGTGGCCAGTCTGGTGCAATCAGTATTGTCCTTGGTTTGTCCTGTTTAATCTTTAGTAGTAACTTGGAGAGGCAGAGGAGGAAAGACAAACTGATAGGTTTTCCAGGTGAAAGACAGGGCATCCACTTTCCAAGCTTGTTTTTGGGGAGTCCTTGTGCAGAATTTGTCCAATTGGTAGTTCTGGGGGGAGGCAAACAGGTCCACCTCTGGGCTCCCCCATTTTTCTCAACATGTTTAATCTTTCTTTCCAGTTTCCACTCGTGTGGGTCCATGAGATTTGCCAGTGTATTTAGCTTTACTGGCAGGAATTGAGCCTGTAGGTGCACTTGGTAGCTCAAGGCTGTGTTCCACAGACCCATGGCTAATCTGCAGAGAGGGTATGAGTGGGTTCCCCCACTTGTTTATGTACCACATAACAGAAGTGTTGCCAGTCTTTACCAATAATTGTACTGGAAGAATGTGGTCCTTGAAGGCTGTCTGAGCATTCTGTACAGCTAACATTTCTTTTTGATTGATATGCAGGTGCATTTGGCTTGGGTTCCATGTGCACTGAAGGCAAAGCCCTGCCAAGTGAGCCCTCCATGCATAGTCTGATGCATCAGTTAGGGTTTGAGTGGCAGGGGGTAGAGTGAAGGCAGTCCCTTGATTTGGTGGCACGCCTCTGCTCACCAAAGGAACTATCTGTAGACAAGCTACGATAGGAATCATTGAATTCTAGATCCTGAGAATGTTGACACCATAGGCTTTTTAGATACCACTATAGTTTCCTCATATGCAGTCTTGCATATGGAATTAGTAGAATGGAATGGAGGAGGCCATGAACCCCAGGGCTTGCAGTATTTTCCTTGCAGATAGCTGGGTCTTTGTGGCCAGTAGTTTGAAGTAGGCTGTCAAATGATCTTTTTTCTCTTGCGTGAGGTAGGCCATGTGGGAAGATGTATTCAAGCTTGCTCCCAGGAATACAATTTGTTGGTAGGGTACAAGATGGGATTTCTTTTCGTTTATGGTCTATCCCAGAGAAGTTAGCAATTTGTAGGGTACAAGATGGGATTTCTTTTTGTTTATGGTCTATCCCAGAGAAGTTAGCAATTTCTTTTCAAATGCCAGATGATTTAATTGTATGTCCTGGCTTTCTGCCTGAATTAGACAATCACCCCAGGTACTGGTATATTTGAATACTTCTTTGCCTGCAGAATGTAATGGCTGGAGTTAGGTACTTTGTGAATACCCTGGGCACAGTAGATAAGCCAAAGGGCAGTGCAGAGAACTGATAGTGCATGTAGCCTGTTCTGAAGTGTAGGCATCTTCTGCAAGATTCCCTTTTTGGGATGTGCAGGTAGGCTTCCATAAATCCAGTGTTGCCAACCAGGCATCTTTGCCTAGCATGGGAAGCAGATGATGAGTTAACATCTTGAATTTTGGAATTACCAAAAATGTGTTTAGGATAGACGGGTCCAGGATAGGACACCAGGAATTGTCTTTTCTGTTTACCAGGAAAAGTCACGAGTAGTAACCTTGCCCCCATTCTTCTTCTGGAACAGGATAAATAGCCCTGATGATGGAGAGAGAACTTGCTTTTGAGCCTGTGCCCACTGATTTGGGGGTAGGTCTGGCCAGCCGTCCTGGGTAAGGAGTTCCCCAATTTTTTGCATGCAGGGCAAGCTTTCCCCCTAAAGGAATAGTCAGTTGAGCAGGGCTTGGAAGGTTTAAAGTTAACTCATTGAGACAGTTTACCATAGGGGAGAGTCTTACTACTCCCTGCTTTGGAAGTGGGAGCTCCCCACTGCTTAGGCCTGTGAGTACCTTGAGACTGAAGCATGGGTGTTCTGCTGGTTCTGGGTTTTATTTATGTAATGGGAAATATTTGTGTGTGTGTGTGTGTGTGTGTGTGTGTGTGTGTGTGTGTGTGTGTGTGTGTATATATATATATATATATATATATATATATATATATATATATATATATATATATATATATATATATATATTTATTGTATTAGCATTTGATTGAATAATGAATTGGTTTATTGGATTGATTGCATCAGTAGTATTATAAATTGGCATAAGAAGCATCTTGAATTTGTCTGATGAAGGCTAGAGTAACACAGCCGAAAGCGCTTACCATTTTCTTGTTATAATAAATAGTGGAACTTACGGTCAGTTGTCTGTTCTTGCTTTTTGTGCTACTGGACTATTTTTTATATAGTTTGTGCTCAGTTTCATGGTTCTGGGTTTGCACTGAGAAGGCCTGGAAGGGGGAGGAAAGGACGAATTCTTAGAGGGCCAATGCCTACTAAATCTGGGAGGTTGTACTTGCAGGAAATCATTAACAGTTTGCATAGATTTAGCTTTTTCCTCCATCTTTTTAAGTACTTCTGCTTTGTTGCTAAACAGGCGGTCTTGGTTTAAGGAAGCATCCAGTAATTTAGCTTTAACATGATTTGGCAAAGATTGCTCCTTAAGTCAAGCATGCCTTCTAAGTACAGACCTAGTGACAGCAGCCTTGCAAGATGCCTCTAATGAATCAAAACCACATTGCAAAGTATGTTTTCCAACTTATTCAGCAGAATGCATTAAATCCTGTAATTCTTTATTTTCAGCACAGTTAGGAATCGACATCATTTTCTGTTTAAGCAATCCAATGATATGCTGCTAATACTTTAACATATGAAACTGGCAGTTTAAAGCCCTAATGGCCAAAGTTGCAAGTGTATACCTTCTTACCCAATCTATCCAGCTCCCTGAAATCTCCATCAGAGGGGGTGGGATTTTTGGCAGTAGTAGCCTTAATCCCCTTGGGTCCCTGTGAAATGTTCTCAGGATCCGCAGTAAGATTTTTAAAGGAGGAACATGTGAGAGTCAGGTACCCTGTAATACCAATCAGGTTTTCTGGGAGAAGGGGGTAAGGTGTCAGGGGCCAGGCTAGATTCCAAGAAGGGATCATCTACAATGTCCAGCACAGGAGGGATAGCTAAAGGCCTGTGTTGAGTAAGAATTCCCTAAGCCTCTTTTTGGAGTCAGAGTAATCCTGGCTTTCCCAGTGGAAATGCTCCCCAAGAGTATGCAAAGTTTCACCAAAAGAGAAATCCTCAGGAGGGGAAGCAGAGGGAATGGAGTCCTCTGCATCAGCATCCTCATAGGTAGATAAGGGCAAATCCTGGTGAGAGAACAGAAATTTCAGAATCCTGATCAGAAGAAACAGGAGGAAAATCAGTCCTAGGTCTCTTAGAGGGGGAAAGGGTGGCTTCCCCTGATTAGAGTAATAAGGTCTTCAGCCATTCTTATAATTTATTTTTTAGGCATAAGGGCATGACCATGCGATCTGGGTGTCTGTTTTCTAGGCATAGATCAAGTTTTAGGCCTTTAAGAAGAAGATGGCATTGATTCAGTATGCAAGTCAGTAGGCCTGAATACACCCTCAGAACCTGGTGCTTGCACAGCCGCTCCAGAGCCATCCAAGGTAGAGACAGCTGCAGGTTCCACAGTCGAAGAAGCATTTTGCAGCATACTGGACTCTGAATGGGTCTCAAGGGGCCTGTGAATCTGAAGTAGCGGGTATCAGGGGCTGCGAAAGCGCCTCACACCAAGCACCGGTGAACTGGTGACTAGCTTAGGAGAAGCATCCTCGGCAGCTTTGGACATATGCTGTCTGTCTCTGCCTTTATTCGCGTTTTTTTGGAATGTTGGTTACCAAAGCCATTTCTGGATAATTGAACAGAGTACCAAAATATTTGGATGCGTAAATGAACAGATGACGAACAGTATGAGGATTGAATAAGGCACAAAACCGACAGAGGTACATCGTGGTCTGGGCCTAAGCAAGGAATGCAGTACGAATGAAAATCTTTATGGAGGTATTTGCTTTCCACAAGAAATACAATTGTTAACTTTTATGGACATCGGTTTAGAGCAAGAAAAAGGATCCCTGACTGGGTACTTAGCTTAGTTGAAGATTATGGATCTGGAAAACGAAAAATGTTAAGTTGTCTATCTCGCCTTCATTCTTGCTGGATGGGTTCGGAGCCGATCTCGGCACCGGCTCGAGGCTGCCCCTATATCCCACAATGCTAGGCGTGAATTACCTCAGATCTCGTTTGCCGCTACAGCGATCGAGGTGTTTTTCTACCGGCTCCAGGTTAGTTTAAATTAGATTAGTCTAATAACCTTTAAACTTACTCTAGCTTAGTTTATCCCCTTTTTTTACCTTTAGTGTAGTGGATATTTATCCTTTCTACCATCTTATCCAGCCCCTTCTTCAAGAACTAATAAGTTCTTTCCTTAGGCCTTCGGGCCCTTCCTTCAGTGTGTGTATGTGTTTTTGATAGGAGTTTTATATCCTTAACTTAACTTAATTTTCAGAAGTTTTAAAGTAATCTTACTTAGATTTTTCTGACAGTGTAATCAGTGTGTGTGTTGTGTGTGGTTACACTTCGGTTCCTTGAAAATGTCCAAGGATTCAAAGGTCTCAGGCTTCAAGAAGTGTGACTCGTGCTGTCAGAAAATGTCTCTGACAGACGGTCACACTTCTTGTGTGTACTGCCTGGGACCTTTACACCTGCAGGACTCTTGTGCTGTATGCCATGGCTTCAGCCCTAGAGTCCTGCAGGAAAGAAAAAACAAACTCATATTAAGGGGTTTGCTTAAGCCTGAAGGTTCCCTATCTGCTACCTCGGGAAAATCTTCCAAGGCTTCTAAGACCTCGGCTCCAGCTTCTGAGTCGAGGCCTAAGGCTTCGAAGCCTGCTGCTACATCAGCTCCGGCTGGAGCCGATGAGTCTTTGACTACAGTTTCTGTGGTTCCCTCGGCTCCGGCCGGAGCCGAGGCATTGGAGATTCCTGGGTCGGCTCCGATCAGACCATCGGAGCCGACATCTAGAAAGAGGTCGAGGTCACCATCCCTTGGCGCCGTTCATTCGGCTCCAGCGTCTCCCTTGCTGTCTGAACGGAGCCACAGATCTCACTCCTCCAGGTCATCGAGGCTCTCTGATCATGACCTCCAGAGGGTAGTGAGTCGACTTTTAAAGTCCGAGGCACTGGCCCAAATGCTTCAGAGCCCGACTCATCAGTCGATGCCTCAACTTATTCCTCTAAATATTCCTCCTCCGACTCCTTTGAGCTTGGAGCCGGGGCGTCTCAGAACCGAGACTGTGGCAGCGTCGGAGCCGATACGTTTGTCTTCGGCTCCGTCGTCGGCTCCAATTTCTTCTTTTGAAGAATCTCGGCGCCGGACTTCCCTCGTCGGCTCCGAGGGGGTGAGTGGCATCGGACCCTTGTCCGACCCCCCTCTCCCTCTCGGTGCTTCGGCGCTGGTGAGTTCGGCTCCGACATCGGCCTCGGAGCCATCTCTGTCGGTGCCGAGGGAGGTTCTCAGCTTCTCGGAGCGGGGACCTCTGGCTCTGCCAGACAGGGGTGCGTTCGAGATCATGCGGAGTGTGTTGGAACCTTGTTAGACTCCACAGTCTGCTCCGTCCGCCCCTCCCTCTTCGGTGCCTCTGGTTATGTCGACTCACTCCCTCATCCCAGACCGCAGAGAGCCAGCTCCTCAAGAATCCCCTGTGGGGATCTCATCTTCTTCAGAGGCCTCCCCTGAATTGGCAGGGGAGCCCCCTAGGAAGAGAAAGTGTAAGAGGAAGCACATAGACTCACCTGAGTCTGTCACCTCTGACACAGATTTAGAGGATTCCGAGGGTTCCCCCCGTTCCCCTTCTGAAGATGTCTCCTTTGCGGACATTCTAGAGATCCTGAAACAGAGGGGAAATTGGCCAGCCCTTAACCCTTCGGAGGATGAATCTGTGTATCTTGAGGCGTTTGGCTCTCGCCCTTCCACCTCCTGGGTGTCCCCCTTGATCCCCTCATGCAGGTGGTGGCAAAGAAAGCCTGGACGGCTCCTGGCTCAGTGGACCCTACCCCCAGGAGACCTTCCAAATTTATAACAGCACCAACTGACAAACAATTTCTGACCAAAGGTGTTACAGTGGATGCTATGGTGGTAGCTGCTGCCACCAAGAAGGAACTAGCTGATCCTTCAGTGCCTGTTCATCCCCCTAACAAAGAATCTAGGTCTATGGACAGGTATGGGAAGCGGATGTTTTCGTCAGCGACCTTTGCAATGCGTTCGCTGAACTACCTATGCCATTTCACCCGTCTCCAAAGAGACTTGATCAAGGAAGCGGGTGAGATGTTGAAGAATCCTACAGCTGCAGATTTTCAGGACAAAATGAACACCCAGCTGACTACCCTGAATTCAATAGCTAACTCCTCCATGTGCCTCCTTTCATATGCGGCTGATGGAGTGAGTAGAGCCGCAGGGACAGGTGTCGCCTTACGCCGGCATGCCTGGATGCGACTATGCAATTTTGCGGACCCCTTTAAAACGTCTTTCACTAATTCCCCGTTTGATGGATCATCTCTCTTTGGTCCTCAAGTGAAAGAAACCTTGACTAGGTGCGAGACGGATGGCAAAACTCTGTCTGCCGTCGGAGTCCGTTTTTCTACTCCTAGACCTTACCCCAAAGGCCAGAAAAGTGGGAAAATGTGGTTCCGCAAACAATCTCAAGGGAATTTGCCTGATGCACAGAGTCGGTTCCCCTCCAGAGGCAGAGGAGGGAACAATAATGATAGACGTCGCCCTAGAGGCAGAGGGGGTCCGCAGAACCAGGGCAATCGAGAAACCTTTTCCGATGAGCCCTTTCAGCATCCCTGAGGTGTTGCCCGACTGTCCACCTTCGGTGGCAGTCGGGGGAAGATTGTCACTGTACCCAGAAGCCTGGCTATCCCTAACTCAAGACAAGTGGGTACAGTCCATCATTTCCGAAGGCTATTCCATTCCCTTCGTTCGCATTCCAAACCAATCAAAAAAATCCCTTCCAGATGTTCCACCCGCTCAAAGGGATCTTGCAGCTTTGGAAATTTCAAAGCTGCTTGCAAAAAGAGCAATTCAGCCAGTTCCAGCAGACCAGCAAGGATCCGGAATCTACTCCAGGTTCTTTTAGTTCCAAAGAAAACAGGGGACTGGAGACCAATTTTGGATCTCAGTATCTTGAACAAGTCAGTCAAGAAAACAAGATTTCGGATGGTCACGCTACAGTCCATCCTTCCCCTATTGGGAAAGGAAAACTGGATGTGCTCTATAGATCTTCAGGATGCGTACTATCACATAAAAATGAACAGACACTCCAGAAGATTCCTCCGCTTCAGGCTGGGAACCAGTCATTTTCAATTCAGGGCCCTGCCCTTTGGTCTCACCACCGCCCCCCGGGTGTTTACCAAATGCATGGCAGTGGTAGCTTCTCATCTGAGACGTCAAGGATTCCAGGTGTTTCCATATTTGGACAACTGGCTCCTAACAGCTCCCACCAAGCGTCTTCTCTTAATGGCCAGGGACTACACCTTTCGCATTTGTCAAAAGTTAGGCATTTCAATAAATTGCGAAAAGTCTGTTTTGTCGCCTTGTCGTACCATTACCTTCATAGGCGCAAATCTAGACACAGTCAACATGTCTGCGAGACTAACAGATCAGAGAATAGCAGACATACACAAACTGGTCTCGCTCCTCTTCAACAGCAACAGAGTCAAAGCCAGGTTAGTTCTGAAAGTATTGGGGATTATGGCGGCTGCCATACCTCTGCTTCCATTAGCCAGATTCCACATGAGAATCCTTCAATGGATGCTCTTCACACAATGGTCATACCAGCAACTTCCGATGTCCCACACCATTATGATTACGCAAACATGCAAGAATCATCTTCTGTGGTGGATGTCTTCCCCTCAGCTCTTCTTGGGAAGACCCTTTGTTCTTTCCCCTCCGGTTGCTACTCTGACAACGGACGCCTCCCTGATCGGGTGGGGGGGCATTATCAGGGCTGAACTGTCCAGGGCACATGGCAACCAGACGAATGCCACTTGCACATAAATGTTCTAGAGATGAGAGCAGTGCTTTTAGCGTTGCAAGCCCTTCAACACTCTCTTCCCTTGGGAACGATAGCAGTCCAGACGGACAATATGTCTGTAGTGTGGTATATCAACAAACAAGGCGGAACCAGGTCCTATCCCCCATGTCGAGAAGCACTCAGACTGTGGCAATGGGCGATTTCTTCTCAGCGTTTTCTGATAGCAATGCACATCCCCGGGAAGTCCAATCAAATCGCGGACAAGTTGAGCAGAGCTATCCTCATGCCTCACGAGTGGTCTCTGAAAGACTCTGTTGTGAGAGAAATTTTTCTCAAGTGGGGTCAGCCTTGCTGCGATCTTTTTGCTACTCCCCAAAACAGCAAGTGCAGAGATTATTTCACCCTATTCCCGTTACCAGGCCAGCCCAGCAGAGACGCTCTAGTCCAAATTTGGCCCCGGGGACTTCTGTACGCATTTCCTCCCTTCCCACTAATCTCTCAAGTGATACAGAAAGCTATCGCTCAGAAGGCCTCCTTGATCCTCATTGCTCCTTACTGGCCTCGACAAGTTTGGTTCCCCTTTCTGCATCAATTTCTGTTGGAGCAACCTTGGCATCTGGACCTAGTTCCAGATCTTTTGATCCATCAGTCGGGTCAGTTACATCGCTGCCTCCCCTCTCTGAACCTCACTGCTTGGTTCCTCCAGTTCCAACCTTAGCCAGGCTTCCTCAAATATCTCACTCTGTTCGAGATATTTTGATAGCTTCCCATAAATCTTCCACTCGGAAGATTTATCTGAGTAAGTGGAAACGTTTTGCCTATTGGGCTCAAGGAAGGGACTTAGATCCTTTCACTGCTCCCATCCATATGGTTCTTGATTTTCTAGCTGAACTCTTTCATGCAGGTTCATCTCCTTCTACTCTCAAAGTTCAATTGGCAGCTATATCTAACTTTCATGTGGGCATTTCAGAGTCTGCCATAATGTCCCACAAGCTTTGCAAAGCCTTTTTGAAGGGAGTTTTTCTACTCAGACCTCCTATAAGAAATCCTCCTCCTCCTTGGGACCTTAATTTAGTTCTCAGTTCTTTGATTCTTCCCCCCCTTCGAACCTGCAGCTTCCTGTTCTTTAAAATTGCTATCTTGGAAAACTCTCTTTCTGGTAGCTATTACTTCAGCTAGAAGAGTTTCAGAACTTCAGGCACTCAGCTGTCTATCACCATATTATCTGTTGTTCCACAAAGACAGGATATCCTTACGAACCAACCCGTCCTTTTTACCTAAGGTAGCCTCTGCTTCCAACCTAAATCAAAGCATTGACCTTCCTGTGTTCTTTCCAGAATATTCTAATAGGTCTGAACAAAAACTGCATTGGCTAGATGTTCATCGTCAGTTAAGGTACTATTTGGATAGGACCAAACAATTCAGGAAAACTGACCAGCTGTTTGTCTCTTATGCAGAAGGCAGAAAGGGACTTTCTGTTTCCAAGGTATCACTATCTAGATGGCTAACATCTCTGATTTCAATTGTTTATGAAATTAGACCCCAAAAGCTGCCTAATAAACCTAAGGTCCACTCCACCAGAGCTTTGGCTACTTCTATAGCCTTCCAAGACAGACTGCCTATTGACACCATTTGTGCAGCGGCTACTTGGGCTACTCCTCACACTTTTATTTCACATTATAAGTTGGATTTAGCTTCTAGGCATAGAGCTAACTTTGGTTCCACTGTTCTCAAGAGTCTGTTCCGTTAGGCCACCCGGGACAAGGTGCTAGGGACGCGGTCCCATCCAGCAAGAATGAAGGCGAGGTAGACAACTTAACATATAGAAGTTATGTTCTTACCATAACGTTCCATGTTAGTTGTCTTCTTCTCTTCTTCTTGCCCCACCCTCCTTCCCCCTGGCCTGGACAGACCTGGAGGAGTTTGATTATGACCTCTCTTTCTACCACCTCTTTGCTATACTTATATGCTCTGCGGTGCATATTTTCAGGGATCAGGATTTAGGCACCTTTCCTCTTTCCCTTTGTTATAGAGGTGGATTCTCTTTCCAGTAGTTCTGGTTGTATTTTTAGCTGGGCCTAGCTCACAAACGAGATCTGAGGTAATTCACGCCTAGCATTGTGGGATATAGGGGCAGCCTCGAGCCGGTGGAACCAACTCTCGAGCTTTTAGAGTGGCCGAGTCGGAGCCGAGATCGGCTCCGAACCCATCCAGCAAGAAAGAAGGCGAGAAGAAGACAACTAACCTGGAACGTTATGGTAAGAACATAACTTCTATTTTCAGGAGTCGGCCGATTGGGCACTGCACGGCAAGAAAGACTGGGGTAATGGCATTGGCTGCATGCTTTATACCCCTGACTACCCGATGTCATGGAAGATGAGACAGTGAATACACTAACATCTACATTTATGGTAAGTGTACATAGCTGTACTTTTTGTTTTCACCGATGCAAGTCTCGCTGAAACATTGTCACATCCCCGACTAAATCCAAATGCAGCAGCCTTTTTCAGGCACAGTCTTCTCAGGATGTTGAAATCCAGCTGTTGCCCTCTCTCTCTTTCTATTATGGAAGTTCCTGATGAAAGCCAAAGTGAGCAAGTCTAGGATCCATTTTCGCATCCCCATTCTTGTCCTGAGCAGTTTGGTTTGCTATACTATGGCAGTATCTTCTGGACAAACCTTCTCAAATCATTCAAGGGTCTTCTATCCCTTCTGTCCTGCAAAATTGTCACACACCTTCAGTCCTTCAGATATGTTTGAAATGGTTTCTCCAGTTCCACTGATGGCCAGAATTCTTTCTTACCCTTGCAGGGTAGTCCAGATCCTTACAGCTGTCCAGAAGCCATCTGCAAGAAAAATTCACAGAAACAGGTTGAAGTTTACTTTGTGGAACACTGATCAGGGCTTTAACAACTCTTCTACTCCAGTCCCTCTGCTTCTGTGCTCTACAGCACATGGCTGCAACTATTCACTGTTCAGTCCTTTAGGGAAACTAGAAACTGCTGCTGAATGGGCTTCCTTTTCACTTTCAAAGCTTTAAAAGGCTCTACCTCCTCGGAATCTTAGCATTCAGTTTGTACTGCAAACAACCTATGCTGCCTCCTTTCGTGGTAGCAGTCAGAACTGGCCTTAAGTTGTAAGATTCTTCTAGTGGCTTTCACTTCCATTGAGAAGGACTGTGGCACTCCAAGCTGTCTTATCTCCTTTAAACTCCTATACGTCATTCTTCATAAAGACAGTGTCTTTGTGTACAGATGCAACATTTGTCACTTGTAATTACAGAAATGAGCTTTAATCAGTCTCTGTGTTCTTTCTCCAGTATTCAGACCAAAAATATTTGCCTTTTTCTAAATGTTCGCAGTTGTCTTTGTCTAGACAGACTAAACGTATCACAAAAATGAGTAATATTTTGTAGTCTTTGCTCTGTAGAAGTAAAGACAGACATGTCCATGGTTTCATGGTTTGTGTACCACTCGCACTTTCCTCTGGAGAAACCAAATAAAATCTTACAAAAACAGTACCATACCGCCCTTGCAGAATGTGCTTTTGGTTTGTCGCTGCTTCCTTAACCTTTTTCAAGAGTGTCTTAGTAATATCACTGTGGCTGAGGCATGGGCTTCTCTGCACACTTTTACAAGATGCTATAAGCTGGACGTCATCTGATTGTTCAAGTCAGTCTTTAGGTTCTTGTGGTGCTTTATTTTGTGTTCTGTCGTGTTATCACCTAAGAGCAAGAGCTGCACATTTTTTCCTGCTGTTGAACCTGTATTTGACTAGTTCACAAAATACATGAAAGTTATATCCGTATTCAATGTAATGTCCCATCATCTCCATTCCATAGCAGATTGCCGCCATTTGTAGAGATGTGGAGAAATTACCCTGAGGCTTGTATTTTGTTGCCTTGGCCAAGTGAGCGTATGGGGGTAAACTTTTGTTCTGGAGACATTTACAGGTGTGGGGCATTGAGAGAGTAGTGGAAGAAGTTTTGAGCCCAAGAGAGTAGTAAAAGTGCCAAATGACTGCTGTGTGCAGTTTCTAGTTCTACTCTTGAAGTGGAAGGGCATGGTTTTATGAAAATGTATGATTGTGCTAAGTGCTTAACTTCTATTTTCTTCCATATTTAAACTTTGTGTATTAGGTGATGTAGTTCTTTTCATTAAGATGAATACAGAAATGGGGAAATTGACCATTTCTGTGAATGAACAACACAGTGCATATCTGGAGCAGCTTCAGAAGATTGTTTCACTAGCTATTGTTATTGCCCATCTTGTAAACTTTAAACTGATATGTTCTTTTAGCTTGTCTATAAAAGGAGATTTGCTTGTGTTATTGTAAATATGAACAAACAGTAGGAGACATTTACTTAACATTACATTACTGACCCTAGAACCACAACTAGAGGGATCAGTAGGGCTGAATGAGTTTTTTTTTTTATTTTATTTTTTTGTACATTCCTTTATGTATTTTATATCTTGGTCCGGTAAGCCCACTGGACACAAGTGTCTCTCTCTTTCAGGAGTGACCTAAGAGTACTATCTGGTTAAATGACTTGCTCAGAGTCGCACAGTAGACCAATGAAGTGTAAGGAATCAAACCCTGGATATTGGGTACAGGAGGTAGTTAATCCACAGCCTTAAAGTTTTGCACTGACTGACTAGTTCAGTTTAATATTTGCAGCAAAACTGCTATAGTAGAAGGAAGCCAGTGTTTAATTTTCCTGTATAGAATGAAGCCCTGTTGCTGTCCATCCAAATACTGTGTGCTTTTGGCTTGTAGGCCAGAGCTGATGATTACTGCATTAGTTGGGGTTGGATCAGCAGTTTAGAATAGTTGGCTCAGGCTGTGTCAAAAACTACTGTACTCAGTGCACATGCACCCCCCCCCCCCCCATTTGAGTCGGTACACTGTGATGTTTTCCTGTAAGTTTCTGTCTGTTAAATCCAGTTATTCCATTTGATTATATTTTTTACACGAGTGGTTTAAGCACTCTTTGATTTGGTATACTGCAAAGGCATGGATTAAAATTTTCTACAGCATATACAGCTTGCATGCATTCATTCATTCATTTGGTCAGTCAGTCAGTTATGTTTTACCTTCGTTGTCAGTTATGATCATCGAGGGGGCCAGGGTGTATCCCAGCAGACTAGGTGTAAAGCTGAAAACCATTTTTAGGTGGAATGCCATTCCACCAGCAAATGCACACAGCGCTATGGGCATTTCTGATATCCGCGGTGGTACAGCGGTAGCGCTGTTGCCTCACAGCAAGAGGTTCTCCCGTTCGATTCTCTGCTGAAGTGTGGGGAGTGTCTTCTGTGTGTAGTCTGTATGTCCTCCCTGCGGTTGGATGGGTGTTCGGAAGACATGCGTGAATGGGCGTGCCTTCGTTGAAGGTTGGATGTCGAGCTGGCACCTCGGCGTTCGTGAAAATCTACTGCCAATCATTAGCGGACCGAAGTTCCGCTGTGGCGACCCCTAACCGGGAAAAGCCGAAAGATTAACAACAATCATTTCACATTTCTTCTGTCTTTTATGGTCAGCTTTTAAAGTGCCTTACAGTCGAGCTGCACAGTCTTAGATCATGTCTACATGGACATGCAACTGTGCAGTAAATGAGGCATTTTGACTTGTGATCCCAGCCCAGTTGTAATAGTCTTCTGTCCCCAGCTGTTTTGTCATTGTAAATTGTGTTTACTAAACTTAAATAGTGTACTCTCTTTTGTCAATACATGTGTGATTTCAAGTTTTACAGCAATTCTAATTTACAGGACTCATTATGTTCTTGTGTACCAGAATTCAGACAGTGTGACATTGTTGTGGAAGAGTCTAACCCTTTCTTGAGTTTACAGCTTAATTTCAATCCTCCTCTCTCTGTGTTGAGAAGTTGCACACCCAGTTGTTGATAGCTAAAACAGACTGATGCTGTATCTTGTGGCCTCTCTGCCTCTGCCTTTTTTTTCTGTTTGTTTTTTTGTGTGTGGAGTCACCTTATAAAGTTTAACATTCAAAACATTTTCTCTTCTTTTAGACTGATGTACTGAAAACATGTTTATGTAAAAACATGTTTAGATTAAAGTCAAGTTGACCTTGGCAAAAAAAAAAAAATGTGTTAAGCTTCCTGTCCTTTCTAGTTTATCATTACAAGCTTGCATTTATGCCCTGTAATATTTAATACTTTAGTTTAAAGGTGGAATTCTTCCAGCTTGCAATTTAGTACTAGAGTGGCAAAGTCTTTGCTTAAGTCTTGTGTGTGGAAATTAACAGTTTAGTAGCATGTTTGGACCGGATTCCAATTCCTCTGTCTGTCCACTTAACACTAAGAGCAGGCTGAGAGTAGGTGTTTTAGAATCTGGCCCCCAGTGAAAGCCTGCTTATAGCTGGGCTTTACACAGAACTAAGTCACTTACACCAGGAGCAAGTCTTTCGGAATCATGGCAGACTTGCACCGAGCGCAACTCTTTTGGAATCTGTCCCATTGTGCTATAATTTTGATGGTATATTTAACTTTGCTGTTTGTAAATGTCATTGAGAATTCTCTTTCTACAGTAGCTTTTATTTAATTCAATATAACTATAGTAAGCTTACAGGTTCCAGCTCTTTTTCATCAATTTGTTTTTCTTTATTGGTGTACTATATGTATATGCAACCACAAGAAACTTTGGATTTTTTTTTTTTAAGATGTTAGGATAATTCACATCATGGTGACAGGACAGTGTAAAACTATGTATAGGCTGACATCATAATTGTGAGGCTTTCATTTGCGAGATTTGCTAGTCCAGAACTGTGATGTCATTACATGAATAAAGTTGCTGTTGGGTAACCAACATAATAGTTATGTTAAGTGCATATGCTCGGACAGTATCAGAGTTGAGGGCCAAAAAGTCCTTCAGAAAAAGCACTTCCACTGTTAGTTGCTTCATGTAATATAGAAGGCTTTGATGTGTTAACATCTCAAACCAGTGTATCCTCCGTAATGTTACCGCAGAAGATGTGACGAAGTCTGATTCGGTCACCGAATAGCGTGAAGGTGAACAAGTTAATGCAAAGTCAAAGTAACATAGGTTATGGGGGTCATTTTTCACTTCAGAAAGTTTGAACTCAAATGACTCTGAACAGGTTGGATTTGTTTTCCAGTTACCACCACAGGAGGAATACCAATCGGATGTTTGAACTTGCTGTAGTATGTGTTGTAAACAACTATCCCTGTTTATGCTCTGTAATCAGTTTTTGCTGCATACAGTTTTATATTTGCATCCTTTTACAGCTCTTGGTTGAGGTTGAATCGCGGTTTAAAAAAGCCCTGAGTGGGTCAGTGTACGTACCTGGGTGACAAATGAATTGAATGAATTCACCTCTGAATGAGGTGAGCATGCTGCTAAGAAAGCTACTTGAACAGGATATATCACGACGATGGAAAAGAGTTGTGAATTGCTCTTAGCAGCTTATGTTTAAGCAGTTTGTGAGCAATTTGGTTATGTTAAACATTTTATATAATTTTAAATAGCATCAGTAAGGATTTGTAAGAAAAGATGCCAGTTGCTTGTATTCAACCGTTGTAGTTTTTTGTTCTAGTTTGCAGAAAAAATGAACCACTTTCAGTCACTCTCTTGTGAGAAGTTTTTGTAAGTGTGTTTCTGGAAAATAAGTTCAAGTTGAGAATAGCCATAAGCATTGTACGAGTGTATTCAAGAAGTCCTGAGTTACAAAATATGAACATACCTGCAAAGAATTTACAGAAATTATGACCTAGATGACTGTGATTGTGATAAGGAGAGCCATTGTCAACCCAAAGGACTGAAACTGCAGGCTGACAGCTGACCATGTAAAGTTTTCCCAGATTACCACCTCCCTCTTCTTACCCATAATGCTCTACAATTTCTTTCTCACCTGTCTCATTTGCCATTCATCGTACTTGCATCTGAGAAACATTTGCATGCAGCAGTTATTTTGCAAAATGTGTGTGTGTGTGAATTTTTTTTTTTTTTTTACTTTGTCTGCTTTGACTTGTTTTATGTTGTGTTTCAGGCCAAACTTCATTTCAGGTCAGACCGGTTCTTTATTTGGCCATTTTTGGTATTCTTATACTTTCTGTCCCTTTGGCCTTAGTTGTTTTTTACTAGCACTTATTTGATTTTGTTTGCTTTTACTGTTTTGTGTTTTAATAGTGCCATTTGTTCTTTCTTAGGATGATTAAGTTCTGTCTCTTCTGTATTTCTACAACACTCATGCAAGGTCCAGTTAGGTAATCACTTAAACTTCCTCAGGATTCCTCTTTACAATGAATCACCTTGCTGCTGTTCGTCTCCAGCTTTGTATTGCTACTCTCAAACTGAATTTCAGAAAGTACCTTTTTTCATATTTTCCATCATGTCTTAACTGCTTCAGCCTTCTGTTTGTCAAACCAGGTCATCTCCATTTTTTCTTCTTTCCATTTTGTGGAATTTAGTTAATTTTTTAGGTCCTCCTCCCTCAGAGCCTGCAGACATTATGTTCTGTTTTATTACTTGCTCCTATTGTAGTTAATATTTTAGTAATTTCTGCTTTCCATATTATAAGGCTGTTTTTAGCCAAGTAAGTTTAGCAGCAGTGCTTGTTTGCATTTGCAGGTGTGGTTGTGGGAATGTGATTGTGCTTGATGGCCTGTAGCAACAGTCATGGTTCAAAAATGTGGCCACAGGATTTCACTGCAGCCTGTCCATGTCCTATACATTTCATGACTGGGACTCCAGCATCTGCAACTAGGTTATGAACGTGGTAAATGTGTCAAAAACAGGGCTTTATATGGGTAAAGGAAAGTAAAGATATTTTGCCTTTTGTAATACTGCAGGTGACCCCTCTCTCTCTCTCTCTCAACACTCCAAGGACTTCTGATCTGACTTAAAATCCAAATTTAGGGTCAAGATATTAAAAGAAAACAATTGTAGGAGAAGTTTTTCTCTTTCAAAACTTCCTGTTGTAAAGAACCATTATCTTTATTTTTACTCCGTTATATATCCATCTGTCCTTTGTTGAACACCCTATATTTTACTTGGAAGGGGATGCTTCTTTACGCCTTCCCTTCCTCTCATTCCAGAAGTCCTGTTCAAAATTCGACAGGAATCTTCCCAAAATCTTGCTGGTGACTCCCTTTTTGGCCAAGACAGCATTGATTCCCTCTTCTGCATTTAACCAAGGGCAGTCATCCCAAACTACCTCAAAGGGTGGGCCTACCTCAAAGGGTGGGCCTACTCACACAAGACAAGGGATCTTTCATCCGTCCCCACCTGTCCACTCTTCAACTGACACTGTGGGTAATACGATTTTGATTCCACATACACACCTTTTTCCTGAGGATGTACAGGAGGCCAGGAAACCCAATGCTAGAAAATCCTACCAAAATGGGAGAGGTTTTCTGCTTGGTGTTTTTCTTGTAATCCAGATCCACTTTCTGTGGATATTCCTTTGCTTTGTAAACTGCTCAATGCTGGGTTGGCCTATTCTTCTGTTAAGGATGACTTATCCGCTCCCTGCTCGTTTGCCTTTATCAACTCCTTTACCTTTTAGATTTGAACCCAAACAATTTCTTAAGGCATCTTACTTAGGCCTCCCAGAAAACCTGTTCCTCTTCCCTGAGATCTTAATTTTGTTTTGGAAAAATAGACCCAGGCTCCTTTTGGGCCTGCAGCTTCAGCTTCCTTGCAACAGTGCTCTTGGTAGACTGTACTTTTGTTGGCCCTTACTTCTGCCAGATGGGTGTCTGAGCTTCAAGTCCTTATGGCTTTTAGTCCCTTTTTGTTCTCATAAGGAGAGAGTGTCCCTTAATACCAGTCCTTTTATACCCAAGATGGTAAATGAGTTGTCCCTTAATTACTTTTTTCCCTTCTCCATAATCTGCTAGTAAGAAGGTCCTGCACACGGATGTGCATAGGCAACTCAGATTTTATTTGGATAAGGCTAAGACTTTTTGTAAGTCTGATCAGCTCTGTGTCCTTTCATCCTAGGTCTTAAGGATTGGCTGTGTCCAGGCAAACTATTTCTGTTTGGATTTCTAAAGCTATTTCTTTTTTGTTATTCCTTTCATGGTAAGAACCTTCCTTCTACTAAGACTTCTTATACTAGAGCTGTAGCTTCTTCTGGTGCTTTTTTCAAGGGTTTGGCTACTAACTCTATTCTTGAGGCAGCTAAGTGGACTTCTGTGCATACGTTTACCAAGCACTACAAGATGGATGGAATTTCTAGAGCTAGTTTTGCTAGGGCAATCTGGAGTCAACCCTTTTGGTGATCCTCATTAATGAATATCTCCTAAATTACCTGTTTAACTGCTGTAGACTACACACCAAGTTTGATAGCCATTTCTGTGCATTTAAAGTGTGTTTTTGATTGTATCTGCTTTATTTTCTGAAAAGAAAAAACAAAAAACTTCCCGCCTTTCTAAGCTAGTATAGTCCGGTTTTCAGGTTAGTGCTGAATTTAGGGCTGTGTTAAACGTTTCTGTGTTTGCCCATACCTTACTTTGATAGAAGGAGGTTTCTCTGTTCACTGAGAGAGGGAGCTTTGAGTAGCCTATCTGTCCCTGGAGGAGTGGTCTCAGCCCAGAAATTAGTAGTTTATTGGCCATTTTGGGCTAATCTCTCCCTCTCTCCTATAAAACCTGCATTTGTGCAGTTTTGTGCACCGGGCAGCGCCGGTTAGCTAGGGTATAACTATTCCCGGCTCCACAGTCTACTCTTCAATCTTTCCTTTGGAACTAGATAAACTTTCAACTTAAGCACTCAAACCATTCACTTCTCATCCCGGCACTTGCTCAAAACTCATAGCAAAGCATTAATAAACGTTAGCACTAGATCCCCTATACTGTAGAGAAGGACCAGGCTCTCTATTCGACCTTACCAGCCAATCAGTAAAACAGTTCACTGTACCTATCCAGGCATGTCCAAAGGGCAGTTTCAGGCGTGCTCTCTGGTCCAACTGGTGAATCTGGGCATTTTGAGGCAATGTTACAATTGCCTCATGTACACAAGACAACCCTCTCCTCCTTCCACCAAACACTAATACATGCGAGAGATGCAATTATACAGCCAAACTGGAGGCTAAGCTCTCAACCCAAGACTGGACCAGGCAGTCAAGAGGAGAAGGGAATTACTTGCATCACACCACCAATCTCGCATAGACCTATGAAACCAGCACCGGCAAAAACGCACATAAATACTCGGAGGCTCTAAATAAAAAATCTGTATAAGCAACAGAGAATTCCAAAGCGGACATCCAAGCAACCTCCACCCCCCCCCAACACAAACCATGAAACAATACTTCACAAAACCAGTGTGCCACGCAATCACAGCCCTTAAGGCAAAATAACATACCCAACACACTAGTAATACGTGACTCTGTAGTCTGGCACACTGATGTCCCACTCACTAGGCTGAACAAGGAGAAGGTTACTGTTGGCTGCCTGTCGGGTGTCAGGATCCGCCACATAACAAAAGCACTCGGGTCACTCCAGATAAAGTACAAATATGTCATTGTCCATGTTGGTGTGAATGACCTGAGCCGTACCTCCCTGGACTACATGAAAAGAGACCTGTAAGAGCTCTTTGATCACGTAGCCCAGGTCGGTATGACCCTGACCCTGAGTATCATCCTGCCCTCACCAAGAATGACACCATGGTATAGAGAAAAAATTAGCAATTTCAACAATTTGCTAAGCTTCTGGTGCCATTCAAATGGGATCCAGTGTCTGTCAGCCTGGGATGACATGCTCGACAAGCCCCGCTGCGTCGCTAAAGATGGCTTGCACCTGTCACCCTTAAGCTTTCGAATACTGGCCAAGGCTCTTGCCACCCCATAATGCCTTTTTTGTACAAGGCTCAAAAGACAAACCCACTGCCATAAATAGCACAAGTAACAAAAACCTGTGGGTAATGCTACTCAATGCCAGAAGTCTAAACCTCAAAATGCATGCAATGGAGGCACTCCTCAGTATAGAGAAAATAGATATATGTGCAGTAACAGAAACCTGGTTTAAGGCTCCAGAGAGCACCCCAGCACTACCAGACCACAACTCATACCATACATTTCGGCCACAAAACCCGGACCGAAATACAAAAGGTGGGGGGAGTATCCGTATTAATCAAGGATACCCAAACCTTCAGGTTAGTGGCACAGCACGATACTTCAGAGATCATCCGCGTGCAACTAATGGACAAAACTGCTGTTCAAATTATAGCTTGCTACAGATCCCCCACCATGTCCCAGGACCCCCATTCCACATTCCTGGAAACATAACCGTCCTACCTAACACCCTGATATCGGGTGATTTCAATTGCCCAAACATTAACTGGGAGAACTACTCTAGTACAAAATCCCTTGCCCAACATTTCCTAGAATTTATAAACTCAAATGCCCTGGACCAACTGGTCAACACCCTCACCAGAGGTGACAACATTGGACCTGGTCATCACCAACATGGGCGACCAGTGTTCCACACTGGAGGTCAACCCCTCGCTGGTTAGATCTGACCATAAACTAGTCACTGTGGATATCGACATTCCACCACCACCCCTGGTCAAAGAAACCACCGTGAAAAACATTTCGGAAGCAAACTTCACATTACTTAAGACTGAGGTGGGAAGTTTCAAAGCCCACATGCTAAAGGATAACGCTGTCCAAGCTGCAAAATCCTTTACGGGCACCTACAAGAATGCATGGATAGTGCTATCCCAAACAAAACCAAGAAGCACTCCTCCAAGAAAAGGAAACCAGTCTGGTGGTCCCCTGCCATAAACAATGCTATACAATCGAAGGAGGAAACTAGTACAGAAAAGAGTAAAATCTCAAGAGGAGAAAGTCATTAATCCGTATTGGCAAGAAACTACATTCCCTCATAAAATCATCCAAGGCTAGCTTCAAAAGAAAAATTGCAATGGACTCCAAACCACAAGGCTTTTTTTTTTTCTTCTTTTACTATGTCAAGAAGTGGCAATTCTCAGATCTGCTCGGAGTTGGTGCAGAATGGCACAAAATACACTGAACCGACCTGATAAAGCCAACATCCTAGCAGACCGGTTCAGTGCAAACTTCACCCCCTCTCACCCCAAAAGGGCCCATAACTATACCAGAAGAATGTAGTGCCCCTGAAGTCAGACACTCAGGTTTAAAACAGCCCTCTCCAAAGCCAAAAACACATCAATGGGACCGGACGGTGTCCCAGGCTGCGTCCTACAGGAGTTCAAAGATGAGCTTAACCCCTCACCTAAACACAGTTTAAACTCCGCCTCTCCACAGGCTACGTGCCCACAGAGCGGCGCACAGCAACGGTTATTCCGCTGCACAAAGGTGGAGCCACAGTGAACCCCGGGGGAACTATAGTCCTATAAGCCTGACTAGCTTGGTTTGCAAAGCTATGGAGCACATCATCATGGATCTCATTAACGGAGACATTGGGAACCTCCAAACACTGTACCCTACCCAGTTCGGCTTTAAGGGCAGATCATGCCTCCTAAACCTGGTGGACTTCTTTTGAGACGGTTACCAAGGCTATAAACGAGGGAAAGGTGGTCCACACAGCCTACCTAGACCTTGCAAAGGCCTTCGACACCATTCTCCATTCAAGTATTATAGACAAGCTTACCAGCCTAAACATAAACCCCCTACGTCACGAGATGGGTTGCCAGCTGGCTCACGGACAGAACCCACAAGTTGTGGGAGCTAGGCCTGACTCTAAATCGGTTACAAGTGGTGTTCCCCAGGGCTCAGTCCTAGGACCCCTCCCGTTCGGCATGTACTTCTCAGCGGAACAGGCAAGCACAGGAGGTCTATGGCTGACCAAGTTTGCAGACTGCTGCAAACTAGGGGCTACAATTGACTCTCCGGCTGACACAGACATCCTCCAAAAGGGTCTTACTGAGACGGATACCTGGTGTCGAAACCATGGCCTCAAGCTAAATGATAGAAAGTGCATAGTTATCCCCTTTGGTAAAAACAAAGTACCCACAAACTACCACATAGGTGGTAGCCCCCTAAATATGGAACATGTAATAAGGGATCTGGGGACCCAAGTAGATGGTAACCTCTCCTTTTGATAATCGCATTTCCAGAGTGGTTAGAAAATCCTATGTGGCCCACCTAATCACAAAAGAGTTTGCATCCAGATCGAAAGAGGTCATTGGGGTCCCTCCTATGCATCACTCATCAGACCTATCCTAGAGTACAGTGCCCCATTTGGGATGTACCTTACAAGACCCCTGCAACAACTGGAAAGACCACATAAGTACCTCACCAAGAGGATCACTAGCCTCAAGCAGATGCCCTATGCAGCTCGACCAAAGAAACTCCAGCTGTACTCTGTTGCATACCGCCTACTCAGAGGTGATCTCTGCCTGACATAGAACGCCATGTCCAACCCAGAAATTGGACATGCTCCACCTAAAGAAAACCATATCCCCTCGAGCCACACGCTCCAGGGATCTAAGCTTCACCACAACAATAAATAGGATGTGCTGGAGGGATAGATTCCTGTCCCAGAGACTCCCCATCTTCTGGAAGAAGATTCTAATCTACATTAGGCAGAGCTCCTCGCTAAAACGATGAGTGGATGGGAAACTAAGTTTACCCCAGGGATCACTTCAATGGCTCTGCTGGACAGAGGCCCAGGGAACTAATCTAAGGGGGTGGCGAAAGCCAACACATTCCGGCTACGCTTATAAATGCCTTCGGGCAGATAGCCTAGTACCTACCTATGAAGATATGCTTGCTCCTTCTGTGATTTCTGAGGCTTTCCAGAAAGCACATGTGTAAGAGTAGGCACATGAATTCCTCCTATATTTTCCCCACATCTGATGTCCTGGAATGAGGATGATGATTTCTCCCATCTTTCACCAATAAACATTTGCGGAAATCTTGGAAATGTACCGCAAGGAGTGTTTGACACTCGACACATATCCTTCCCACAGAAGACATTGCGGACGGCCTTTCAGACCACCTGTCTTGGATTGTTCTCCAATGTCAGAAATTAATGTTGCCATGAACACAGTTTGAGACAACTTAGCTTCCATATGTGGGGAAAATGGACAAGATTCTATGGCCCACAATAGATTGAGACTTCTAATTAGAGTTTTAAAGATTTGATTCAGTAGTTGCAGCACCAAGGAGTCTATAATGGTGCATTGTTTTTAGAGACTTGTTTGTTTGTGTCCTGTTTTGTTTTATTTCCTCTAGGCAGCATAATTTGTCGTATGATTAAGTTCCAGTGGGACCTGTTTCAAAAGTACACCATTTTCTGGGCCATCTGCCAGACTAGTAAAATAACAAATTTCTGTCTCTAACAGATGTTCTTAGTGTTTCACTGTTGCAGTCATTACACTTGGGATATCTGCTTGCAGGTAGCCCTCAGCCGGTCCGAATACCAGAGACTTGGTATTTCTGCGTCGGTTGCTGTCACTCCAGGACTGACGTCAGGTTGTCGGGGGTATAAAAACATGCAGCCGATGCCATTACATCAGTCTTTCTTGCCGAGGAGCCCGAAGCAGAAGCAGTTCGCATGAGTGATGGTCAACCGCTAACGAGTTTTCGTTTCCAAATTGAATCATCCTGAAGTCTTCTAAAGCTAAGTACCCTGTTGGGGGTCCATTTTTCTTGCTGTAAGCAGTCAGAAAAAGTTAACAATTGTCTCTCCTGTGAAAGCAAATACCACACTGAGATTTCCATTCTTACTGCATCACCTGTTTAGGCCCAGACCACGACATTCCTCGCTGTTTGTTCAGCGCCTGAACTATTTGTCATCGGGCCCTTATTGTCGCTAAATACTTTCGCTCTCTATCTCCGTATTCTGAAATGGCTTTGGTAAGCCATCCAAATAACGATCTTCCAAAAAAATGTAAGGATAAAGACGGAGACAGACTGCACAGGTCCAAAACTGCTGCCGACACTTCCGTTAAGCTAATCGAAAGTTCGCTGGTACTCAGTGAGGCGTTTTCACAGCCCCTGATGCCTACTTTGATGGATTTGCAGGCTGCTACCTAGACGAGTTCGGTATGCCGCCAGACTCTTCTTTGACTAAGGAACCTGTGGATGTCTCTACCTTGGATGGGTCCGGAGCTGCTGTGCAGGCACCGGCTTGTGAAGTTCTTTACATTGCCGATATTCGACATAAACCGGCTACTTCCTTCGCTTCTTCAGTTCTGTCTAAAACTACCAAGTTTCTAAGGGCAAGAGTACGAGCTACGCCTAAAAAACAAATCTCAAGCACCTGCTTCTTTGCCACAATCTCAAATGCTTAAAATGGCAGAAGAATTGATCATGCTGATTTAGGCAAAGCCAGTCTTCCCCTGCTAAGAGAGAGACCTGTCCCCAGCAGTTTTAACTGACCAAGAATCAGACAACTCTGAGGTTTCTGAATATGAAGACTTGCCTTTTTCTGCTTATGAGGATTCAGATGCAGAGGAATCCATTCCTCTGCTTCCCCTCCCGGAGGATTTTTCTTTTGGTGAAACCCTGCATACGTTGAGAGCATTTCCACTAGGAATGCCAGGATTATCCTCAGTCCAAAAAGAGACTCAGAATTTTTAGATTTGCCACAACATAGACCTTTAGCTATCCCTCCAGTTCTGGATGTTGTGGATGATGTCTTTATGGAATCCAGTCTAACTTCTGATACTTTACCTCCTACTACAACAAAACCAGACCGGTACTTCAGAGTCCCTGACTCTCTCAAATTTCTTTTCAAAAATCCTACAGCTGACCCAGATGTCATTTACCAAAGGGCTAAAGGTATAAAAGCAACTACAGCCAAGAATCCCACCCCTTCGGACAGGGATTCCCGAGTTTTAGACAGATTGGGTAAAAATGTATACACCTCTGCAACTCTCGCCATTAGGGCATTGAATTGCCAGTTCCACATGCTGAAATACCAGCAACATATTAAGGAACTTGAGCAGAAATTGTCTACCTTTATAGACTGTGCAGAAAATTAAGAATTACAGGAGCTTATGCATTCTGCAAGCCAAGTTTGTAAGCATACCTTGCAATGTGGGTTTGACGCCCTAGAAGCATCTTGCAGGGCAGCAGTTACTGGTTCTGTACTGAGGGCATGTTTGGCTTAAGGAACAGAGCTTGCCAGACCATGTCAAATCAAAATTACTAGATACTCCTTTGAATAAGGACAGTTTGTTTGGCACCAAAGCAGAAGAGGTTCTGAAAAAGATGGAAGAAAAAGCTAAGTCTATGCAGACAGTCAAAGATTACTTTGCAGGTGCAGCCTCCAAGATTCAGTAGGCATTGCCCCTCTATACATTGATCCTTTCCAGCCCCCTCAAGGCCATCTCAAACTAGATCCAGGGGAAACAGACCCACCCCCCCAGATTACAGTCTCCGTGTACGCAGTGATCTAAGCAATGGAGTACCTCCACTTCTAAAACATGAAGTGCTAAGCCACCCCCTTATGGAAAGAATTCAGTGACTTCTCAGCCCCACTGCTCGCCTCTGCCAAATTGCTCATGCCCCTAGGAGGAAAACCTGCACACCACGCAAAAAAACTGTACCTCCCATCACCAAAGACCGATGGGTCCTCAACATTGTATCCCAGGGATCCAAATTTTTACTTCCACATACTGCCAACCCCAAAAGTGTTCTCGGACTCTCCTCCAAACCAGTGGGCGAAGGCACAAAACCCATGTTCAACCCCTGCTCTCCATAAGAGCAATTCAACCTGTTCTTGCAGAACAGATAGATAGGTCAGGGGTTTTATTCCAGACTTTTCCTGGTACCCAGAAAAGAGGGCACTTGGCACTCAATCCTAGATCTTTCCATTCTAAACACCTTCCTGGTGGTACCAAATTTCAAAATGCTCACCCTTCAGCAGCTTCTTCCTATGCTCACCAAAGATGCCTATCTGCACATCCCAGTCAGGGAATCATGCATGAAGTATCTACGTTTCAGGGCAGGATCTATGCATTACCATTTTTCTTCACTACCCTTTGGCTTATTCACTGCTCCCAGAGTCTTCACAAAATGCCTAGCTCCAGCCATTGCCTATTGCCGACAGAGAAACATTCAAATATACCCTTACTTGGACGATTGCCTGATTCAGGCAGACAGTCAGTCAGTCAGTCAGGAAAAACTATTGCAGCACCTGACATTTGTAAAGAGACTTTGAATCTCACTGGGGTTACACCATCGAAAAGAAATCAAAACTAGTCCCCAGTCAAAAGATTGTATTCCTGGGAGCAAGCTTGGACACAGCATCCCAGATGGCATTCCTTACTTCAGAAAAACAAGCCTATTCTTCGCTCAAATCGTCACCAGAACCCAGCTGTCCGCAAGGAAAATCCTGCAGGCTCTAGGGTTCATGGCCTCTTGCGTTCTACTAATTCCATATGCAAGACTGCATATGAGGAAACTTCAATGGTACTTATTCTCTGGTGTCAATATTCTCAGGACCTGGAAACGGTGATTCCTATCATACCTTGTCCAAGGGCAGAGTTCCTTTGGTGGGCAGAAGCATGCAACCACAACAAGGGACTTCCTTTCACTTAACCCCTCGCCGCCCAAACCCTGACAACAGACTCATCAGACTTTGCATGGGGGGCTCACATGGCAGGCAAATGGAGCCCAGAACAAATTCCCCTGCATATCATTCAGAAAGAGATTCTAGCTGTACAGAATACTCCGACAGTCTTCAAATACCTTATCCTTCCAGGACAGCTCCTGATAAAGACAAACAACACCAAAGTTATGTGGTACATAAACAAGCAGGTTGGGACTCATTCTTACCCACTCTGCAGGTTAGTCATGGCTCTGTGGAACACAGCCTTGAGCATCCAAGTGCACCTGCAAGCTCAGTTCCTGCCAGGCAAGCAAAAGTCACTGGCAGACGAATTATGCAGAAATCTGCTGGAGCCTCAAGAGTGGAAACTGGAACCCATCTCATTCAAACTTCTAACCCAGAGGTGGGGAACTCCAGAGGTGGACCTTTTTTGCCTCCCTCCAAAACCACCAATTGAACAAATTTTGCACAAGGAGCCCTTACAGCAGAGCCTGGAAGGTGGACGCCCTATCTTTTACATGGGAAAACCTCTCAATTTATGCCTTTCCTCCTCTGCCCCTCTTCTCAAAAGTACTACTCACGATCAAACAGGATAGGCCAAGAGCAATCCTTATTGCACCAGACTGGCCACGCCAGCACTGGTACCCACTCCTACGCAGTCTGACAGCAGTGCCACCCTGGCACCTACTATATGGACTTCATCTAAATGTCTATACACACACACACGCGCGCGCACACACACACACACACACACACACACACACACACACACACACACACACACACACACACACACGCACACACGCACACGCACACACACACGTATGTAGCTCATACATATTCCATCATAGGAAGTACCTTTTGCAAGTTTTTGACAAAGGATTTAGCTATTCTTGTATTATTAATATGCATTTATCTTCTACACTAAATTTCTTTTGGGCTCCAGTTCTGTGTCACTGACCTCTTTGAGGGTATGATGAGCCATTTTGAAGGATGCCTTTCTTTTAATACCACCTGCAAAGGATCCCGTCCCACTATGGAATTTGATTTTTGCAGAAAAAAAATTCATACCTTACCATTTGAGCTAGCTACTTCTGCAGAATTGAAGTTTTTATCTTGCAGTCCATTTTCTTGTGGCTACTACTTCAGCCAGAAAAAATGTCATCATTAGAAGTCCTTTCATTTCATACCTCCTTTTTCATAAGAATAGGATGACCACGCATACAGTCCTTTCTTTATGCCTTAAATATCTGCTGAAAATCTCCTCTAGTGTATACATTTATTGATCTTTTTTGTAGCCAACTTTTAATGAAGAGAGTACCTTTTGTATTGTATGGATGTGCATAGGCAGCTCCTTTGTAGACATAAATCCATTTGGAAGATTGTCATCTGTTCATATCCTTTTGTAAAGATGATCATGGCTAATTGAATGCATTAAATTTTGTTGTGAGAAATGCAATAAGCCTTGTCCTCTGAACCTAGGGCTTATTTAACTACAGGCATTTATTTCACAGAACATGCGTTGCTTGGTAGAGCATAGCATAATAAACAATATTTTCTGTACAGTAAAGAATTAATTATCTGAATGTCAGTTATCAGAAACATCGATTATCAAAACCAGTCATCCAAAGTTTTCGGGTAGGAAACCTCATAAAGTCTGAATATGTAAACATTGTATGTATTTGCTTGACCATGTTTTTTTTGAGCTTGTAGCCAGCTCATGTGTGAAAAATATTCTTTATTGCCTACTGGAATCGCTGAATTGTTAAAGTATGTTCTTGCATGCAGAAAATAAAGATTTTAGAAGTTTTTTATCCGGTTCAATTATATGTTTGATTATCTGAACAATTTGATTATCCGAACTACCAAAGGTCCCAATTAGTGCAGATAATTGCCTCTCTACTCTCTGTATAAAAAAACTTCTTCTTTCAGCTGTTCCTGTTAGGGGTCACCACAGTGGATCATCTGTTTCCATTTCTTCCTGTCCTCTGCATCTTGCTGCGTCACACTAACCACCTGCATGTCCTCTCTCACCACATCCATAAACCTTATCTTGGGCCTTTCTCTTTTCCTCTTACCTGGCAGCTCCATCCTTTAACATCCTTTCTCCAATGTACATAGCATCCTTTCTCCAATGTACATAGCATCCTTTCTCCAATGTACATAACATCCTTTCTCCAATGTACATAACATCCTTCCTCAGCACATGTCCAAACCAATGCAGTCTCCTGTCCAACCTGAGCTGACTCTGTACTGTACTGATTCCTAATCCTGTCCATCCTCATCACACCCAATGCAAATCTTAACATCTTAAACTCTGCCACCTCCAGCTCTGACTCCTGCCTTTTTGTCAGTGCAACAGTCTCCCAACCCATGTAACATAGTTGGTCTCACTACCCTCTTGTAGACCTTCTCTTTCACTCTTACTGGTACCAGTCTGTCACCAGTCACTACTGATACTCTTCTCCACCCACTCCCCCCTGTCTGTACTCTCTTCTTCACCTGTCTTCCACACTCACCATTTCTCTGAACTGTTGATCCCAAGTATTTAAACTCATCCACCTTTGACAACCCTACTCTTTGCATCCTCATCATTCCTCTGTCCTCCCCTGATTCACACACATATTCTGTAATAGTCCTGCTGACCTTCATTCTTCTCTAGAACATGTCTTCAACTCTCCAGGATCTCCTCAACCTGTTCCCTACTCTCACTACAGATCACAATGTCATCTGCAAAAATCATAGTCCAGGGGGACTCCTGAATGATCCCGTCTGTCAACCTGTCCATCACCACCACTGCAAATAAGAAGGGGCTCAGAGCTGATCCTTGGATGTAATCCCACCTCCACCTCAAACGCATGCATCACTGCTACCGCAGACCTTGCCACTGTCGCACTACCCGTGTACATATCCTGTAGCACTCTTGCATACTGCTTTGCCACTCCTGACTTCCTTGTACAATTCCACAGCTCCTTTCTAGACACCCTGTCATATACTCTCTCAAGTCCACAAAGATGCAATGCAACTCCTCCTGACCTTCTCTATACTTCTCCATCAACACTTTCAGAGCAAACATTGCATCTATAGTGCTATTTCCTGGCATGAAGCCATACTGCTGCTCACTAATCATCATTTCCCTTCTTAACCTAGCTTCCACTACTCTTTCCCATAACTTCATGCTGTGGCTGATCAGGTTTATACATCTGTAGTTACTACATCTCTGCACATCACCCTTTTTCTTAAAAATCGGTACCAAAACAATTCTCCATTCCTCAGGAATCTTCTCACTTCCCAAGATTTCATTAAATAATCTAGTTAAAAACTTCACTGCCATCTGTCTTAAACAACTCCATGCTTCCACAGGTATGTCATCTGGGCCAGCAGCCTTTCCATTCTTCATCCTCTTCATAGCTGTCCTTACTCCTCCTTTCTAATCCATTGCACTTCCTGATTCACTATGCCCACATCTTCCTGATTCACTATCCCCACATCTTCCAACCTTCTTTCTCTCTCATTCTCTTCATTCATCAGCCCCTCAAAGTACTCGTTCCATCTGCTCACCACACTCTTCTCGCTTGTAAGTAAATTTTCCTCTCCTCACTTGTAAGTAAAGTTCCCTCATTATCCTTTATCACCCTTACCAGCTCCACATCTTTTCCAGCTCGGTCTCTCTGTCTAGTCAATTGGTACAGGTATTTTTCTCAATCCTTAGTGTGCAACCTCTCATACAACTCTCCAAACACCTTATCCTTGGTCTTTGCCACCTCTGTCTTCACCATATGCCTAATCTGCTTATACTCCTGTCTACTTTCTTCATCTCTGACAATCTCACTTCTTTTTTGCCAACCTGTTTCTCTGTATACTTTCCTGTACTTCCTCATTCCATCACCAGGTCTCCTTGTCCTTCTTACTCTGTCCAGATGTCACACTAAGCACCTTTCTGTCTGTCTCCCCTATCAGCTCTGCTGTAGTTACCCAGCTATTCAGTAACTCTTCACAGCCACCCAGTGCCTGTCTGAACTCTTCCCTAAACTTTGCCTCACAACAACCCTTTTTCAGCCTCCACCATTTGATCTTTGTCACTGCCCTCGCACTCCTCTCTTCTTTATCACCAACATCATCCTACAGACCACCATCCTATGCTGCCTAACTACACTTCCCCTGCCTCCATTTTACAGTCTCCAGTCTCCTTCAGACTGACCCTCCTACATGGGATATAATCCACCTGTGTATAAAGAAACGTTTTTTATTTTAAAATGTGATACCTCAAAACCTAGAGGGTTGACTAATTAGTATTTGTTTAAAAAATATTTTATGTTTTATGATTGGCTTGCTTTATGTGGTGTGATAGTTGCCTTTGTACAGTAACCAAATGCCATACTACTACAACTCTTTCAAATAAAATGCATCAGCCAGGATGCCACTTGTGAGGTGTGTTGTGAGATGAGCAGTTATTTTATTCTTTATTTTGTCATGTATTATGTAAGTTTGGTAGTTTGTAATATATTTGAAAATTGTGTGTGTGTGCTTTTATTGAACAGATTAGTCTGGGAAATATGTCACAGGTTCAAGTAGAGATGAGAGCCACCACTTCTGTACAAGACAAGCCTGAAAGACATCAGTGTAACTTGTGTGTTGCAAGATGGAAACATGCATTTCAAATAACTGCCATGTATCATATGGGAGACTAATAGCTTTTTATCAGAATGACAGTTTTGTTTCAAGTCACCTTAGAATTTAAATGACCTTACAGGTGTAGATGAAGTGCAAAGATCGTTGAATTACATTGAGAAGTGTTGGGTGCAAATAACAATGTTAAATTAGAAGCATTTGAATAGAAATAAGCCTGTGAATGTGACGGAGGAAAGATTTCAGGATAGACTTTCACTGGAGTTTTGGTGTAAAGGAAAATGGAAGCCATAATACTGGAAGTGGTACAGAAGAATTATGCTGTTAATGTATCTTATTCCACCTAAAACTAGTATACAGGATTATAACAGCATTTTAGGAGAAATGAGCTTTAAGCAGGGAATATCATTTATAGGCAGGGACTGGGACACCGTTTGTAACAGTGAAGGTGCATCAGGAAACCTAAAAGGGAAAATATAACAAAAGGGTGTAGATTTCTTAAAAAAAAGTATGTAAAACGTTTTGGTGTGAAAGATGTGAATGCAGTAAAAGAATTTATGTATTATTCCCCAATATACAGTAACCTACCTATAGTGGATAAAAGTGGATATTTTTCAAGATCATGCAGGTGTTTTTAATTAAAATCTTTAAGACCCATCCAGTAAATGAATCTGGCCATACACCAACAAAATCTAAGGTAAAGATGCAGGATAATGACATGCAACAATATGTTGGCATTTTTCTACTTGTCTACTAGGAGAGGAATTTAAGGAATAGGAATGGATAAATTATATCTTCTCTGATAACAGAAATTATGAATTCAGAAAGGACATCTAATGAGTGAATTAAAATTCAGAGTTTAAAAACATGCTGGAAATGAGAGCTATTGGGGAAAAAAAGTAATACAAATTATTTAGAGGAGTTAACAAAGGTTAAGGTATTGCAGAAGAATAGGAATTTCGCAGAACAAGAGTAATTGCAAGTCCTAAAGAGAAATAGAATCTATCAACATGGAAGTCTTCAGGAACAAGTGGTTTCCCTGTGGAAATGTGGAAATTATGAAGGAAGGGAGAGAGAGAGAATTAGGAAAGGAGAGAGAGAGAGAGAGAATTGGCAAGGAAGAAAGAGATAATCTGGAAGTTTTTGTGTAAACAGTATTTGAAAAGGGGTTGCCAGCATCTTAAAAGAAAGCTAAGGTAGCTTTATTACCCAAAGTGAGTAAAGATCTCTTCAGATCTGACTTCATATAGACCTTCTTTAAAAACATGATTGTAAAATATTCTGTCTATACTAGCTACTAGAATGGCAACTGTGCTACCAAAGCTGACACGGATCGGTATGGTTTTATGTAGGAAATGTACACATTTGACAAAATGTAATGGAAAACTTAGTTTTGTGTTTAACAATACAGAGGAAAGCAGAAGTGTAAGACAACACTGCAACTTTTGGTGTGTCTTGATGCAGAGGAAGCATTTTAATAGAATTAGCTGGGGTTTTATGAGTAGGGCAATAGTATTTGCATTCCCTGATTAAAATAGGGTTAGCAAGAAATGTATTGAAGGGTCAGGTGCAGCAGTTAAGGTGGACAGGTTCCCCTCTGATCTACTAGGCAGTGATGCCCTCTTTCCCCATAGTTTCTTTGCCAATGGTTTTAAATATAAAACAAAATAAGGGAATCCTAAGCTGAAGGTTATAACTGGTGTGGTACTAAAGAAAATTTCACTTTGTTTGCAGATATTTTATACTTGATAGTCAAAAAAACAGATGCATTGATTCATGATTAGTGAAAGTTGTCACCTAATTTTTTATGGATCTTGCCACCATTTTAGTCTGTAATGTTAACGCCAGTTATAAAGTACCAGCACTATTTTTTTCCAAATCCCAAAATACACTTTCTCAACTACTTTGCATTTGTGATGCTGTACCAGCACATTTACATTAGGGATTTTTTTAACCTTTTCATAATTCCTCCTTTCCTTTTCTCTGTTTTGCACACTTTATTCAGCTTGCAGTGCCTTTAATGAGTTACTAGTTTTCAGAGTACTACTTATGCAGTTTTCCTATTAAGATTGTGTTATTTTCCTGTTCATTGAGGGGTGTAGAAAGTGTCTTTTTGTACTTCCATCTTCTGTATATTTGCTCTTTTTTTCCCCCATAGTACCATCTGTATTAGTCTGTGATTATTTTTAACCTCGCTTAATTGCTGTAGTTTCACTTTTTCCTTCTTGTTTTGATATCGTTTCGTCAGATTTTTTTTCCAAAGTTTGTTCTGAAATGTCATCCAAATGGAACTTCATAGTCTCAGTGTGTGCTCACAGACTGATAAAGCATGCCCAGATTCCAACAATGTTTGTATTGATTACTTGCGGAGTACTGTTCCTTGCAGTTCTTACTAGGTCTGAACTGAGAGCAGTACACATACTTCACCTTGCTGTTTACAAAGCCCGCATGTCTACCTACTCCACATTAAAAGGAAGGCTTTTATCCAGCTAGGTAAATGCACTGACGTGGCGATGCCAATAAAACCTGATGGCAGATGTCTGCATTTTCTTTTTTTCCTTTATTTGGTATTTTTGTATGTTTAAATATCCAGTTGAAACCAGGCAACCACTTCAACATAACTCAAAAGAAATTTAATTTAACTCCTGACTTGATAAGACATTAAATGCATTACAGTATCATTGATGCACTAAAACTTGGCCTCAGCTGGTACTGTATCTAAAGAAACCCTAATAGTACATGTGCTAACAGTGTATTCTATTTAGAAAGCATGCTGCATTTATTATAAATCAGTCAAACTAATAAAACTGAAATATTGTGTGCTCAGATTAATAGTAGTCTTAATTCATTTGCTTTACTATTACAAAAACAGTGAATCTAATTTCAGCTAGAATTTTAAACTCCCTATATCTTTTGCATTCATCTGAATAATATTGATTTCATTGTCGTACTATTGCCGTTAATTTGCTAAACATTGCGAAAGGGGATTGTGACATCCTGTCTTTGGGCCAGTAATCAAGAAGCCTGAATCCTTATCACTGACACTGGAGAGGGAGGTTCACTTGGAACAAAAATAGATGCACACAGTATTTCCAAATGCAGCTCTCTACATCAAGCACAATTTCCCTTAAGAGCGCACAGGGGGAACGCACACAGTCCGGGGTCTAGATTTCTCTGTCTCCCTCCAGGTCCCCAGTAAGACTCCCCACTGGCACAGCTATGGAGTGGAGTCCTCAGCAGAGTGTCTAAGCCAAGTCATTCAGCACCCTCTCTGTGAAACCAGTGCTTTATGTGCCTGCTCCAAGCTGCTGGCATACACACTCAGAGATTTGATTTTCTCACACACACACACACGTGTACCTGGGAAAGGCTGGCACAGATTTACTAGCTATGCCGCCTTCTGCTCAAACTACAAGGTAGTTACTGCCACCAGACACTCCAAAGCCAGCAACTCTAAGACTCTTACAAGGGTACACAATTATACTGAGTGAAATTAATATTAGTACAAATGGTAGTGTTTTGTCTAATGCATTAAGGCTTTTAGGAGTGACCAGAGTCACCAAATAGATATAACTACTCTCAAAGGTTAAAATATCCTCTAAAGGACCAGCCACAATGAAAAGTTCAAATATATTTAATAATAAATAATAAAATCACATGAAAATAGTAAATATCTAGATCTGAAGTAGTTAACTTCATTTGATCAGCAACCTGTGGGTATCTGATCCGAGCCGGCAGCTTTCCAAGCTAAAAGATCTGCGCTCTCAGCTCCTCCCCTTTACCCATAATACCCTGCTACCTCCCTCCAGTCTTCAGATCTTGTTTGCCGTGGCTTCTGACAGCTTAAACTGACGAGCTCTTGGCGTTGGTGAGAGTATTTAAAACCTTTAAAAACTCTTTTCTTATAGTTGTTTCATGTGTGTGAAGTCTAGTAGGCCCTTAGTTTTCTATATCTGTAATTTTTTGTGGTAAATTGTAAAGTTTTAGTTTTTTCCCTCCCCTTTCTTGTGTGAGTGGGCGCGTTTCAACGTGCGATGGCTGAAGGGCCTAAGGCCATTTTTTTCTAAATGCACTGAGTGTGGTTGTAAGCTGTCCCCAGCGGATGGCCACACTCAGTGTGTTCTCTGCCTGGGGGTGACCCACTTGTCTTTGGGCTGCCAAGTGTGCTCAGCCTTAACCCTCGGGCTGTGAGGGATTGGAGGAATAAGTTAATCCTGGCGGGACTCTTGTCTGCAGATTCTTCTTCCTCCTCTCCCTCAGCAGCACCAGCCGCGGCTGTGGCTGTCCAGCCTTCAGTTCCCCCTCTCCTGGCAGGGACTCAACCTCCCTCTGTGCCCTAGGGAGAGGGGGACTCTTCTAACAAAGAGAAAAGGCATAGGGAGAAGGACTGGCATAAGAGCCATAAGCGGCGGGCAGTCTCTCACCCCTCTGCTCCGCCTGCTGTTAGCTCTCCCAGGAGGGTCTCCGGTTCTTCCCCCTCTCGGCTCTTTTCTCCGGAGCCGGAGGAGGAGTCCCAGTCTTCCTCAGGAGGAGTCCCAGTCTTCCTCAGTCGTCTAGGCGGCCTTCCCGGCCCGCCTCGGCCTCTTCAAGGTCTACTCGAAGTATGTCTGATGCTGATATGGACCGGATGATGCGTCTATTTCCTGCAGGCCCAAATGCAGATGGGGGTGCTCGTGCCCCCCCCCTCCGGGGGGAGCTCGGCCCCTTTCTTTACCCCAATTGCTCCTCCTCCGATTCACTATCTGGTTTCGGTGTCTTTGGATCCGAGCCGTCTCGGACCAGGGGAGACTGCGCTGACAGTAGTGGCTACTTCGACTGTACCCTCGAGCGTGTCTGTTCCGAGCTTCAGATCCGCAGGGGTCCGTGTGTCTTTGGCTCCGTTTTGGTCTGAGCACACTACCTTTTCGGATCCGATCGCGTCTGCACGTCTGAGCCGAGGGGGCTACTCTCGGAGCCAGGGGAGAGTGGCTCTCCCTCTGCTTTTGACGTGGTGGAGAGGGTCCTGTCAAGGAGTTCCAGGTCCCCGGTCCGGGCTGCGGCCACCCTTCACTCCCTCGCATTTGGGCCTGTCCATTGTCTGGCCCCAGGGACAGCCTACGCCGACGCTCCAGTTAGTCTCCATAGGGGAACAGCACCCCGTTGGTGAGGCCTCCTCTGACAGTCCCGCCAAGGAGGTCCCTCACAAAGGTAAGTGCAAGAGGAGGCACTTGGACTCCCTCGAGTCTCTCACGGAGGACACGGACTTAGAGGAAGGGGAAGGTTCCCCAAGGTCACCCCCTGAAGAAGTCTCCTTTGGGGACATTATGGAAATGCGTATTAGAGGGGGGTGGTCACCCCAAAAACCTTCCTCTGATGTCTGTTTCTGGAGGCGTTCGCAGGCCCGTCTACCTCTTCGGTGTCCCCCCCGGCTGATCTCCTGGTAGACCTTGATTACTACCAGATCTTGGAAGGAGCCGGACACCGTGGAGCCAATCCCTAGAAGACCGGACAAGATTCTTAGTCCTCCCCCTGACAAACAGGCATGGAATAAAGGGTCCCCAGTAGATGACATGGTGGTAGCAGCTGCCACTAAGAAGAAACTAGCACAAGAAAGTTCTTTGGTCCATCCTCCTGATAAGGAGTCTCGGATCATGGACCATATTGGAAAGCGGATGTTTGATTTAGCCACCTCTTTTATAAGGGCGCTGAATTATCTGGCACACGTCATTAGACTCCAGCGGGATCTGATAAAAGAATATGCTGGAGCTCCCCCAGAGTCCATGGCGGCCGAGGATAAACAGACTTTCTCAGCTCGCATGGCCACTCTAAAGTCATTTTCTAACACTTCCATGCGGTTTCTCTCCCATACCACGGAAGAGCTGCTAGAGCCAACGGGGCAGGGGTCGCCTTGCGGTGCCACGCCTGGCTTCGCCCTTCAAGGCGTCCATTGCGAACGCTCCCTTTGGTTCTACGCTATTTGGCAAAACCGTCCGCGACACGCTGCTCCGGATCCTTCATCCTTAAGAGGCAGAGGAGGACAAGGTGGACGCCGGCCCACAGGCAGAGGGGGGGGGGCGAAGAATTTCGGGTCCAAAACCCTTCTCAGACCAACCCGCGCAGCAGCCCTGAGGGCTTGCCTGGCTCTCTGGAGGCAGTCTGTGGCGGTTTTCGGAGCACCTACAAAGATGGGAGTCCATTACGACAGACCGTTGGTGCTCCGAATAATATCCAGAGGTTACACTATCCCCTTTCTGAATCTTCCCCCATGAACAAAGCGCCTTCCCGATGTCCCACACAATCAGAGGAAGTCTGCGGCTTCAGAAATAAAGAAGTTGCTAGAAAAAAGGGCCATCCAGCACGTCCCCCCCAGAGCAATCCGGGTTAGGCAATTACTCCAGGTTCTTTTTGGTGCCAGAAAAGACAGGGGACTAATTCTCGACCTGTCAGCTCTAAACCTGTTCATTGCCAAAGAGAAATTCTGGATGGTCACTCTGCAATCTATTCTCCCCCTTCTACAGGAGAACGACTGGATGTGCTCCATAGACCTCAAGGATGCGTACTACCACATTCTCATGGACAGACGCTCCAGAAGGTTTCTCTGCTTTCAGCTAGGACACTTGTCATTTTCAGTTCAGGGTTCTCCCGTTCGGCCTCACCACAGCCCCCAGGGTGCTCACCAAGGTCATGGCAGTTGTAGCAGCCCACCTGAGATACCAAGGAATTCAGGTCTTTCCGTACCTAGACGACTGGCTCCTCACCGCCCCCACCAGGCATCTGCTCTGCTCCGCCAGGGATTATTCCTTATCCTTGGCCCAGCATCTAGGCATTACCATAAATTTTCAGAAGTCGTCTCTTCATCCTGTGCAAGTTCTGGATTTCATAGGGGCCAGAATAAATACGCTCCAATCCAAAGCCTTCCTGACAGCGGACATGTTGCGCAACTTGTCACTCCATGTAATAGCACTCCTACAGTCCCCAGCCCCGCCTGCAGAATTGGTCCCGAGAGCCCTAGGATCCATGGTGGCAGCCATCAACCTTTCACTTCTGGCACGATTACACAGAGTACTTCAATGGACTCTTCAGGTTCAATGGTCTCGCCTCCTTCACCTATTGGATTCTCCGGTTCCCCTAAGCAGGGTTTGCAGGAAACTCCCTTCTTTGGTGGCTCCATTCCCGAGAGCTGTGGGAAGGGAGATCATTTGTGATGCCGCATACCCAAGCCACGCTGACCACGGACGCTTCTCGCCTCTGGTGGGGGGACATTCCATGGGCAGAACTGTCCAAGGCACGTGGACCCCGTTATAGACAGTTCTGCATATCAGTGTCCTGGAGATGAGGGCGGTGCTTCTAGTGTTGCAAGCCCTTCAAGACCTTCCTCTGGGTACTATTGCAATTCAGACAGACAACATGGCAGTAGTCTGGTACATCAACAAACATGGAGGAACCAGATCGTACCCTCTTTCTCGGGAGGCTGAGAGTTTGTGAATGGGCGATTTCCACCAACCGCTTTCTGACAGCAATGCACCTTCTGGGTCGGTCCAACATTCTAGCGGACAAGCTGAGTCACTCGATCCTCACACCTTACGAGTGGTCTCTGAACCAGTCAGTAGCGAGTCAAATCTTCCTCAGATGGGCTCAACCTTGCTGCTATCTTTTCGCTTCTCCTTCAAATGCAAAATGCAGAAGTTTTTCGCTCTTGATTCCCCCAACAGGGGAGAGCCCCAGAGACGCTCTGGTTCATGCTTGGCCCGTCTTCTTTATGCTTATCCTCCTCTTCCGATAATGGCAAAATTCCTACAGAAAGCTCATTGGTTGGGGAGCAAAATAATCCTAGCCTCATTCTGGCCTCGCCATATCTGGTTCCCTTACCTGCGGTCTCGCAGCGTAGCTCCTCCTTGGCTCTTGGATCCCATTCCGGATCTGATCTCTCATCCTGCGGGATTACGACCTCTGAACCTGGACAACCTCAAGCTCACGGCTTGGTTGATCCAGTTCCACTGATAGCTAAGACTCCCAGTATCTCGTCTCCCGTAAAATCTATGCTGGTGGCAGCACATAAACCTTCTACCAGGAAGATCTACAGAAGTAAATGGAAGCGTTTTTCCAAACAAAAAAACAAAATGGCACGCTTGTGAGGTTTTTGGGTTTTAGACAGTGTCATTACACATTGTAGATATATTTTTAACTGTTTTTTAGATATTTATTCATTGTAATTGCTTTTTATAATACAAGAATATATCTACATTTTCTTAAACCATCTAACAAATTCTTAGTTTAACATTCTTAAACAATTTCAATGTTCTTTAATGTAATCTTATTTTTATTGTAGTGATATTCTTTTATTCAACCCTGTTTTTGGTTGTGGCACTGTTTTATTCAATTCAAGTTTTTAACATACTACTTTCCAGCGACACCCTTGGCTTGGAGATGTTTTTTAATTGCATTCTCCTTTAATTGTATCATTCAGTTGTTATATTGAATTGCAATGCTTAACTAATTAAGCAATTTAGTGATTTAGAAATGACTAATGTGGCCATTTTGGCTTTTTTAAAATCAACTTGAGGAAGCTCAGCATTAAGCTGAGAGAAAACGCTTGTTACATCGTTTTGTCCATTTGATGTGAATAAAGATCTCAACTTGGATTATCTTCGCTCTACTTTCATTTTTTGGCTACGAGGTCACTGCACTTGGACTAGTTGGGTTTGCTACTCTGCCTGGATTTTTGTGTTTTTCCATCTGGGCCAAACATAGGGATTTAGACCCCTTTACTGCTCCCATTCCAACGGTTCTTGAATTCCTGTCCCATATTTTCTACCAAGGAGCCAGTGCTTCTACAGTCAAAGTCCAAATGGCAGCCATTCCCACATAGGGGATAACCTTGGTCCCTTAGCGTCTGCTAAGATATGCAAAACCTTTTTGAAAGGCACCTTTCTGTTGAGACCTCCGATCAAGAATGCAGTTCCCCCGTGGGACTTAACCTTTGTTCTTCAGGCACTGATGGGGCCCCCCCTTTGAACCTGCAGCTTCGGTAGAGTTAAAATTTCTATCTTGGAAAACGGCCTTCCTGATTGCAATTACTTCAGCCAGCAGGGTACCTGAACTTTCAAGCCCTTTGTATGAAACCCCGTATCTGGTCTTCCATAAGGACAGTGCGTCTCTCAGGACTAACCCTTCATTCTTGCCTAAGGTGGCCTCCGAATCCAATATCAACCAAACCATTAACTTACCTGTTTTCTTTCCCAACTTTCAGAACAAAGGGGAATACAGGTTGCACTTATTGGATGTGCACAGACAATTGCGTTTCTACTTGCACAGGACAGAGGCTACTCTGAAATCGGATCAACTCTTCGTGTCTTTCGCTAAGCCATCTTTGGGGAAGCCTATTACGAAAGTTACCTTAGCGAGATGAATATCCCAATGCATCATTCATGCTTATTTAGCTTCCGGTCGGCCTGAACCCTTAGGGGTTCATGCCCGCTCTACCCATTCTATGGCCACGTCTGCAGCATTCTGGTCAAAAGTTCCTCTAGATGACATCTGCTCAGCGGCTACTTGGTCCTCTTTTCATACCTTCATTTCTCATAAGCTGGATCTGATATCCAGAGGTAGGGCAGCATTTGGCTCCGCAGTGCTCTGGAATATCCTTCCTTGAGGACCTCCCAAGGTTTTTGGTAGATGGGGACTCTGTCCCACAGGTTGCTGATCAAATGAAGTTAACTACTTCAGATTAAGAAGTTATGTGCTCACCATAACGTTCCATCTGAGTAGGTAACTTCATTTGTCAGCAACCGACCCTCCCTCCTTCCCCCTAGCCTGTTTCATGGGTTTAGCCATGACGGAAGTTTTCCTCGTCCTACATCAGGTTAGTGTTCTTCTGGCGAGTGTCTTAGATGGTTGTTTTTTTGTTGGGTGCATATTTGGCAAACTCGATCTGAGGACTGGAGGGTAGTAGGGTATTATGGGTAAAGGGGAGAAGCTGAGAGCTCTGATCTTTTAGCTTGGAAAGCTGCCGGCTCGGATCCGATACAAATGAAGTTACCTACTCAGATGGAACGTTATGGTGAGTACATAACTTCTTAAACACCAGAGTTTCAATCACAGGAAATATTTAAAAAAAAAAAAACTATTTTAAACAGATACAGAAAAAACAGTGCTTGACTAATCATTATATTTTCCTGACTGACCTAAAGAATTACTATTCTCTGTTCACTTACCAGAACAAGGCAAAATGAAGTATGTGAGGGATCCTTCTGTGTCAGTTTTCAAAAATAGTGCCCTAAGACTTCAGTCTCGTCTAGTATTAAAACATCATTACAGAGCTGGCTTACAGAATGACATCACGCACATCTGGTCATATGACTTCTGGTTCCCGTTCCCGTACTACCCCCTTGTCTAGAAGTTGCCAGGCAGTAGCACATATACATATACACATACACACACACACACACACACACACCTACTTTTGCTAATATTTGTGGCAGCTTATGGAAGTTATAAAACGTTACACTTCTACTCTTCCTACAGGGGCTAATGAACCATTCTCTGGCACAGACCTTTTGCCTCTTTCTTATAGTTAGAACTGTAAGATGCAATCTTTATGGTCTAAATTAAGTAATTTAATTTCTTACTGTTTTTCAAAGTTAGCTGGACTGAGATTAACTTATTCTTTTTTCAGTATCCTATTTACAACAGTACAGTCTGATACAAATTTATATTTCTTTTCTGTCCAGCAGGACGCATTGTTGATACATCTTCAACACAAGCATCTTTACAAATCAGTTTGATATACAAATGACATATATAATTCTTTACAAAATTCCAGTTAGCTATGCTGGCATATAGGTTCGTGGGTGTACTGGGCTGATGGCCCTGGGGCCTTTACAAGCCTAGCGCATAGGCTTACCCTGGTATCGTGCCACCCGACCTTAGTTCCCAGTGCTGCTGTCGAGTAAAGCCACTGGAGTGATCCCTGGGGTGAATTTTCTATTTCCCATCCACTCATCAAGATTTCTGTTAAAGGGGCCAGTGAGGTGCTCTGCTTGACATAACATGGGCAGTCTCCGGCTTATGAACATGTCCCTCCAGCATGTTCTGTTTGTGGTAATGAGGTTGAGGTCTCTGGAGCATGTGGTGCAGAGGGATTGGGATTTCTTTAGATGTAGCATTTCTAACAGAGTTGGGTCAGACATGGCTTTGTAAGTCAAGCAGAGACTGCCTGTAAGGAGGCGATATGAGACCGAGAATAGTTAGAATTTTTTTTAGTCTGTCCATATAGGACAAATGTTTAAGACCTGTATTTCCAGATCTCTTGTAACTCCTGTGTTCAGTGGACTACTATTGATGTGGTAATTCATGGGAACCGGATTTTCACCAAAGGGGATGACTTCACATTTTTTTGGCATTGAGCTTAAGGCTATGGTTCTGACAGCAGTCATTGGTCTCAGTGAGACCTTTCTGTAGGATGTCAACATCACTCTGGGAGTTAATAATAGCTCCCAACCTGCAGTCGTCTGCTAACTTTCGTCAGCCAGAGCCCCTTCCTGTTGGCCTGGACTTCAGATAAGTAGATACCAAACCAGAGAGGACCCAGGACCGAACCCTGTGGGACTCTACTCCATGATTGGTCGGCAGTCTGCGTTGGAGTCTGCTACTTTCACACTGTGGGTTCTACCTGTGTGCCAGTTTGCAACCCACCTAGTGATATAGGGGTTTATGCCTAGCTTAGTGAGTTTTTTCTATGATTCCTGAATGGGAAATGGTATCAAAGGCCTTGGCCAGATCAAGGTAGGCTGTATGAACCACCTTGGCTTCATCCACAGCTCTAGTGACTGACTCGAAGTTGAGCAGGCATGATCTACCCTTCACAAAACCAAACTGTGTGGGATCCAGAATTTGGAGATTCCCAATATCCTTGTTTATTAGATTTATGATGATGCATTTCATAGCCTTGCATATCAGACTTGCCAGGCTAATGGGGCAATAGTTCCCAGGGTCTGTAGTCACTCCACCTTTGTGGAGTGGGATAACTGCAGCAGAACACCATTCGGTAGGGACAAAACTGAGGTGAGGCTGTGATTAAACAGGGCACACAGGTGAAGTGCCAATCCACTCTGTATTTCATGTAGAACACAGCCGGTGATGTTGTCAGGTCCCATAGAAGCTGTATTCTTGGCCTTGGACAGTGCTGTTTTAACCTGTGCAGCAGTAATACTGGGTGCCTCGCAATCTACTGGTATTGTGACTGGTCCCTTGGGGGAGGGGTGAACTTGGCACTGATTCTGTCGCCCAGTATATTGGCAATATCTATTGGGGTTGGGAGGGTGGCCTAATGCTTAAGGTGTTTGCCTTACAAACACAAGGTGCAGGGTTTGAGTCTCACAAGGGATAATTGGCTAGGCTTAAAATGGCTCGCAAGGGCAGTCAGCTTAGTAGTAATCTATGAACCTACCATTGTGCAGTAGCTCAGAGCAAATCTGGGTATTGCTGTGGAGGTAACTATAGAAGGCCTTGTGGTATGTTACACATCAACTGCCCTACTTTTCCTGGCAAAGCTGTAATACCTCACATCTTCATGGGTGAATTGATCTTTTCCCACTTCTAGTTATTTTTCTAGCAGTTAATGATAAACGGAGAAGATATACAGTGGATATAAAAAGTTTACACTCCCCTGTTAAAATGCCAGGTATTTTTGATATAAAAAAATGACCACAATAAATCAATTCAAAACTTTTCCCACCTTTAATGTGACCTATAACCTGTACAATTCAATTGAAAAACAAATCTGTTGGGGGGGGGGGTGGTATGCAACCAGTTTTTTGTAAGTTTTTTGTAAGTGTGCACACCCTTATACTAATACTTTGAACCATCTTTTGATTTAATTACCGCATTCAGTCTTCGTGGGTACACACCTGTCATCAAATAAAGACTCTGATTAACCCCAAATAACATTCAGCTGTCCCAATAGGATTTTCCTGACATTTACTCCTTTGCCTGCTACAGCAAAAGCCATGGTTCACAGACAGCTTAAAAAGCATCAAAGGGATCTTATTGTTGAAAGGTATCAGTCAGCAGAAGGATATAAAAAAATTTTCACAGCATTGGATATACCACAGAACATAATGAAGAAATCATCAAAAAGTGGAGAAAATATAGGACAACAGTGATGTTGCAGACATCCCTCCAAAATTGATGAAAACTGGTCAGGAAGGCTGCCAAGAGACCTACAGCACCAGGAATTTCTAGCATGTACTGGTTGTGTACTATATGTGACAATCTCCCGTATTCTCCATATGTTTGGGCTGTGGGGTAGGGTTGCAAGACGGAAGCCTTTTCTTACACCGAAATACATCTAGGCCCAGCTAACATTTGCTAAACAGTACATAAAGTCTCCCAAAAGCATGTGGGAAAATGTGTTATGGTCTGATGAGACCAAGGTTGAACTTTTTGGCCACAATTCCAAAAGCGTAAAAAGAGCACTTTGCATCACCAAAAGAACACCATCCCCACAATGAAGCATGGTGGTGACAGTATCATGCTTCGGAAGTGCTTTTCTTCAGCTGGAACTGGGGCTTTAGTCAAGGTAGAGGGAATTATGAACAGTTCAAAATACCAGTCACTTTTGGCCCAACCCTTCAGGTGTCTACTAGAAAGCTGAAGATGAAAAGGAATTTCACCTTTCAACACTACAATGACCCCAAGCATACATCCAAATCAACAAAAGAATGGCTTCACCATAAGAAAATTAGTTTTGGAATGGCCCAGCCACAGCCCAGACCCAAATCCTATAGAAAATGTGTGGGATGACCTGACGAGGGCTGTGCACAAGAGATGCTCTCGCAATCTGACAGATTTGGAGCACTTTTGCAAGGAAGAATGGGAAAATATTGCCAAGTCAAGATGTGTCATGCTGATAGACTCCTACCCAAGAAGACTGAATGCTGTAATTAAAAGGTGTTTCAGCAAAAGTATTAGTTTAAGGGTTTGCACACTTGTGCAACCAGTTTATTGTACTTTTTTTTTTTTTTTTCTTTCCCTTAACAGATTTGTTTGTTTTTCAATTGAATTGTACAGGCTGTAGGTCACATTAAAGGTGGGAAAAGTTTCGAAATGATTTATTGTGGTCTCATTTTTTATATCACAAAAACCTGGCATTTTAACAGGGGTGTGTACACTTTTTTTTTATATCCCCTGTACCTGGCCTTTAACAACTTGTAAAGGAATGGGAGCATTAAATCATCATGATTGTGAAATGTATCTGGCCATAATGACGTAGCAAAGGTCTAAATGGAAGTCTATTGGTGTTCCTTCTTCCCAAGTGGCGGACTCATCGTACATATGCATATTGCAGCAATCCTTTGAGCCATATAGTCATGATAATTTCACCCTCTACATTTTTAAATCAAATGTGCATGCCTTTTCTGCAGAGGTTGTCATACTGGCAGTGAAAGAAAAGATGAAAGTTTAAACACTTCAAATACACATAGTTTCCAAAGTAATGCCAACACCTTTTGCATTCTAAATATCTTCACTAGACACCGAAACAAATGCATAGATGTTGCTTGGATTAAACTTGAATCAATTCAATTACAGTTTTTGTCAATATGTGCCAGTTGTATGGAGCCTCCTTAATCTCCTTAATAAACCCATATTGTACAGTTGTCATGCTGCTATCCATATATTAAGGCCTTTGTCCTGTAGCCTTTTCCCACCCCCGCAGTTAATATGAGGTTTCTGTGATTCTTGGTGTACCTGTCTTAAGTCTCATGCTTAATCCTGAGCTATGTTTGGACATTTTGTGACTGTCCATCCTCGGACATATTCAATAGCAAAGCCTGTTTTGACCATTCCTTTCCCGGTGGACTTGTATAGCATAATCTTGAGCCAAATTCATGGGTATTTTCTTTAGTACAGAATATTACCAGCATCAGTAATTGTACTGCCTTTGATTGGCATTGCCATATTTGCTTCCTAATGTCTAAACACAAGCATTTCACCTTTCATCTGACCTTTGGCTTCATCATTGTAACAAACAAATGTCTCACAAATTTTCTCTTCCTTCACTACTTTCTTTGGAAAATGTCACTCCACACAGTGTAGCTGAACATGACCTAGTTGGTACAGCAGCTTCTTGTCCATATATAAATGCCAACTTGAAATTTCCCTGAAAAACTGGCCATAGGCCTTGTGGGATCTGAGACACAAAAATGAGGAAAAGTCCGCAAGGGCAAGATCCAAGTGTCATACGAAGTTTCACTGTTGGAACCTGTCAGACATATCTTTACAGAAATTCTGAAATGAGTAATTGAAAGTGTTTGTTACATTTGACACGTGCACCACATTATGTGCCACCTACTTTCCTGCCATGTTAACCCCCCGGTAAAGATATTTTTTATTAAATCCTTAATAAATTTGAATTGAAGCAAGCACGTTAGGTTATGTCCTTGTTTCTAGTCTTAAACTCCTCTTCATGCTGATGATGTAAAGGCAGGAAGAGCACATAGGCATGCTGAGTTTTGGTCTGCAGGGTGGTTTACACCATTTATTTGCATAGTTTTTTTTTATTTTTCTAAGTAAATGCATCCTGCAACAATTTCTTAACAGCATTTGTTGAAATAAAAATTGGTGATTTTAACAATAGAAAGTTTTTTTTTTTTGGGGGGGGGGGGGGGGGGGACATAACGCTTCATAGGACAGCAATTTTTACAGAATATGCTAACAAAAAAAAATAGTTTTATTCTAAAACAGGTTGTGATAGTACCAACATAGGCTGCAGAAACTTCAGCAGTAGTTGGCTTTCAGAAGTTAGTTGTTAAGCATTTACATACATTTCTGAGTATGTAGGAGTGTGCTCACAATGTCTTTGAGATCTGAACTGATGTAAGAAAAAAATTGTCTTCTTTTTTACACAGGTTCCTGACTGAAACATCCCCTTTTATGTGGGCAGCACTTGGAATCGGGTTGGCCATTTCACTGTCTGTTGTAGGAGCTGCTTGGTAAGTAATAAAGATGTACTAAAATTAATTGTTGAGAAAAGTGATCTTTTTTTTTGTAAGTAGCAACCACGTATTTTGAGTTGCTCTGCATGCAAGTATATGAAAATGTTTCTGACAGATGTTTGTTCTCTTGCGGAATCAGTTGCAGTCTACCTTATATTTCTGGGTACTCGAGAACCCAATCTTCAGGAAACTAGTTGGTTATTTAAGCCCTACTGCTTCCACCCAAGCTTGGTTACATTAACTTACTCTGTGCTACAGCTTTGAGCTTACTACTGGATTCTGTTCAGTTGATGCTTGTTGTAATTTTTCATTCTATGTCTAAGAGAGTTATTTTTGTTAATTTTAAAATCATTTAATTTGTTGTTTTTAACTGTTTGTTGTTGGTTTGTGTAAGAAAAAACATCTGCGGCGGTGGTGCTGCGGTAGCGTTGTCGCCTCACAGTAAGACGCTGTCCAGTTCGATTCTCTGTTAGTCTTCTGCGTGGAGACATGCGTGAATGGGCGTACCTTCCTTGAAGGTTGTGCATCAGGGCTGGTAACTCGGCACGTAAAAATCAACTACCAATCATTAGCTGACTGGAGTTCCGCTGTGGCGACCCCTAACCCCTAAAAGCCAAAAGACATAAGTTGGTTTGTGGAAGAACTGTCAAATGCAAATTTCTTGCACGTTTTTACTTTATTTTGGTGCATTTAGATTATATCACATAGGTTGTTTATTGTTTTTACAAAATACTTGGGAATTTGCACACTGTTACAGATGTGAACTTGAGTGTGTGTTTTATTACATTTCAGCTGCATCCCAAAGTGAGATTATTTAACTGAGCACTATAGGTTGATACAGAAAAATGTATATATTTTTTCTTACTATGAAATTTTACACAATTCAAACTTACTAGTACTGCAATAACTGCTTATTAATATTAGTTTTTTCATAGCCGTTAATGCCCTTGTGGGGTGGACATGCTGACATGATTATTTTATTGCCTTGGAAAGCTGTTTCTTATTCATAATGCATTGTGAAGGCACAGGTGATTGGATTACATGCCCTACTGTGTGTTTAGATCACAGTCCCACAGTACCATTCACTTAGAATGGAAGTACTAAATAATACTGTCAAGTCAACTTAGTCTTTTTGAAAAGTGATATTTTGTGAGTTTTGTGTCCTGTCTTCCTTCCTTGGATTAGGCAGTCTGTTATACTTGGCTTGCAACACTCTGTTAATTAGTGAATTCAATTTCTCTGGTTAATAGGGTAATTCAGCTTCAGACTATTATGAAGATTCTAGGAAAGCAATCCGTGGGACCACAAGATGGTTAGCTGTGTATACCTTTAAGTAGATTAACTTAAAAGCTCTTGTCATCCTTGTCAAGCTTTTAATATGCTTTCCTCCCAAATCAAATAGGGCCTTACATGATAACCCTGGTTTAAGTTTGTGTCTACCCATCCAGTCATAAAGACTAGCTTTAAAGGTAGCCAAAGAAGTGCTTTGACTTGTAGTGGCAACTTATTCCATAGGCATGGAATATGCTGTGTTAGGAGCCCACCCCTCTAGTGAGTCTTGTTAATGCTTTGGTGTAGACTTGGGTCTCCAGGGTGGGTGTATGTAAAGGCATTGGTTTTGGCAAGAAATAAGAGGTCAAATAGGATTTTGTTTTTCATTGCTGAAAGTTATACACAGGTCACTTAAGAGCAGCCAGTTTGCTACTGAGAATAAGAAGTGTCAGGGTACTGTTTGAAGGATGTAAGATCTTTAATTTTCTTTGTTCAAAATCGGAGACTTTTCATTTGAGCAATATGCTTGGGGACTTGTAAATAAAAGAGGGGTACCATGTCTGATCTAATCTAATGCAGTAGTGGATGACTTTTTTTTTTTTTTTTTTTTTGGCTTTTGAAAATATTCCTTAATTGGGCTGGATCGAAGGATTTCCTGACTGGTGGAAACATTGATCCAATGAGAGACTGTGTTCTATGTAATTACTCAAGTTTATTATGGTAGTCTGTGTCTAAAGGGGAGGACCATTTGTAACATATGAGGTGGTAGCAGCTTTTGCGCCAAATAGTAATATGCTGCAGTTTTTGTATTTAATTTGAGACCATTTTAGGTGCACCAGATGTGTGCATATTCCAAGCCTTGTTTTGAGCTGTTTAGTATCGGTGAATGAGCAGCTAACTGTTCCCATTTTGCAGTCATCTGCAAGTTTGGACAACAGCACTTCTGTGTCATCTCACTTATTACAATTTTACAATTAGGGAGTGCACCAGTAACTTTCATGGTCTGGGATCTGTTTGATAGACTGCAATTCAGCATACAACATAGGGGTTTACAGTTTAATTTTTCAATAATTACAACACTGGGAATATTGTCAGAAGCTTTTGCTAGGTCAAGATAAGCTGTATACTTGAGTGGCTCCTGTCCACAGCCCCTGTATCCTTTCCAAAGACAGGATCTGTCCTTCTCAAAACTAAACTGAGTAAGGTCTAGTTCATTTACGTTGCCTCTGTCTGCATGAATGAGTTTTGCTTTGATATGTTTTATGACCTTGCGCTGGTGAGAGTGATGGGACTATAATTACCGGGTTCTGAAGAAGGGCCACCCATGTATAGGGAGTTAGTGACTGTTCTCCAAGCATAAGGCACAAACCCAGTAGACAGGCTGAAGTTGAACAGTTTAAGTAGAGGCTTGGACTGTGCATACTTGGACTGATGCGAATGCAACCTGGTATGTTTGGTCCCATGAAATTGTTATTTTTAGTCTTTAACAGGGGTGCTAAGACTTGTTCCAAGGTGACTTCAAGGAAAAAGTAAAATTTCTGGTGAGGTAGCAATGTGGGTGGGTGGGGTAAATTTAACAATAAATATATCCTTGGAATCAGAATATGTGATACTATGGATAAGTTCAGTGCATTGAAATATTACCCGGTGGTGTATCACATAACAGAAGAATCTCGGAAAGAAAGAAAAAAAATCACTAACATTTTTACTGAGGATTTGCAAACTTGACAGTGTTTCCCATTTTCTGATATAGCTGAAAAATATAGCTGAAAAAAAAGATGAGTAATTTCCTTTGGTATCTTTGGCAGCTCTGACAAAACATTTCCTAATGTGGAAGCTTATTCTGCTTTGCATTTTCTAATGGTGCTCTTATATTCCTTGTTGGGATGTTTCAAAGTGGTCTTTAGGCATGGGGAACAGGATTTCTTGCAACGTTTCATTATTTTCCTTTTTGTTATGCAGTTTATTTATACGGGAGTTCCACCACAGAAGTTTATTTCTGAATGTATCCCTATATGTAAGGTGGATGGGTACTGACTTTTGTCTGTAGCTGTTTAGGTGCTGCTAAATGTCAGAGATGAATGTGACCGCCTTCTCAGTTGGGTCCATTTGTAAGGGATTGTTGGGAATTATGCATAGGTCTTCAACAGGGAGAAGTAGGTTAGCCCTGCAGAAGTCCCAGAGATGGTCTTATTTGTTGATGTGGTGGTTGTAGTAGTACATGACCTTCTATTGTCATGTTGCATTATTCTCACATGTAGGGATCCTCCGCCTCAGGTGACCCGAAATTCCATTCCTATGCAAAAGCTTAAGCCTGGTTGCTGGAAGGTGCGTGGGACATCACATGTAGGGCCGTAAACCATGGGCCATAAATATCATGTCTGCATGCACAGACACCAGAGCTTCTGTGCCACAGTCTAATGTCAGCTTGCTCGCTTTGCTCCATGCTAAAGATGATGTGTTCAGATAAGTACCCTGTTGGGAAAGTTTTCTTATTTTTACTTTGGCTTCATAGGTTCATAGGTTCATAGATTAGTACTAAGCTAACTGCCCTTGCGAGCCATTTCTTAAGCCTAGCAGCGCTATCCTAGTGTGAGACTCAAAACCCCTTGTTTTTGTTTGTAAGGTAAACCTGTACCCCTAAGGCCACCCTGGTTTGTTGCTCCTTATCTAGCCAATGTCATCTAGAAAGGGGAAATGCAAGTGTGGCTGCCAGATTCTGCACAAGGATTCCCATGAACTTTGTTTGTTCTGCTTAGGCCAATCCCACAACCATGCGACTTTGTAGGATTTGTCAGTCATTTATCCCGGAAACCCTATGCAGTCGTTTGGCAGCCATGAAACTATTTGTGAAAAACCAATGACTCGAGCGTTTAGCCCTAAGTAGTTTTAAGGCCTACTGCTACTGCCCTTCCATCGGATGTCCTGCAAGCTACTGGTCTAGGGGCTAAGGGACATTCGGATGAACTGGTGACTTTGGCAGGTATCTTGATGGAAGCTACCCATGAATCTGCAGCAGGCACACCAAAGAGGTTACTGCGACATTGGCTCTGGCGGATGTTGAGGGAGAACCTGGCTTCCCCAGATGGCCACCTGCGATGACAGAACTAGGCTCAACTCCCACAGGCCTGACGCCCGATACTAGGCCTTCTTCTTCATAAACAAGTCGCTAAGACTGCCCCTTTAAAAAAGAAACTCAAAACTAAATATCTGTCCTCCACTATTGAAGAACAGCCAGACTAGTAAAACTTTTTCCAGTCCTTGGCTCAGGCCTTTATGGCCCACATTTTTACTTGCTCCGGTCTTTCCTACACTCAGCCCTAGGCCAGCTTCAGTTACCTCCATTCAATTTGCCCAAATCCAGGAGGAAGATTCCTCCTTCTCCTCCTCTGATGAATCTCTTACATACACCTCCCAAATAGCTTCTCCCCTAGAGTACTGTTCCCCAGATGAGGACTTCTTGGAAGGAGACTCCCCACCTATCTCCAAAATGAGGGAGGACTTTAAGTGGGATGCCACTCGGATAACTGAGGTGCAGAAGAGATATTTTGAGCTCCTACAGATGGAGTCCTCCTCTCCCTTTGCTATCCCACCTATTCCATCCTTCCTGGATGCATTTGCTTCAACATCCAAGATCCCTTAATCACAGCCTCCAGCTTCTAAAAGCCAGGTTTTACAAAGTCCATGATGACCAAAAGTACCTCATTAAACCACCGTTGGTAGACCCAGCTGTTGTTGCAGTGGCTGTGGACAGACAATCCAGGCAAATCCCTTCCTCATACCTTCTGCCATCTGACAAGGAAAAAAGATTTATACTTCTTCCGCTCTGGCCTTTAGAGCCATGAATTATCAGACTCACATGGTTAAATATGCCTTAGACTTGGTCTCCTAGGAAACTTCCTTACTTTCTTTCTTGCCTGATTTGCCTACTAAACCCCAAGTGGTTTCTAAGCTCTCCTTAGCAGTACAAGTTGCCAGACATTCTGTAAAATTCAGATGTGATGCTGATGAGGCTTCAGCCAGATATGCTGCCTCAGCTTCTGTACTGCGCAGCTACTCCTGGCTCAGATTACAGCCACTCCCTGATGATTTTAAAACAAAATCTTGGATGCACCCTTAGACAGCAAATTCCTGTTTGGGAAAGAGTCCGCAGAACTATTTTTAAAAACCTACAGGAAAAAAGCAAGGAACTCCATTACCTCATACATTTGTTGGTCTCGCCAGTTCCAGAGTGCTATAAAAACTACCCTGCTAAACCCTCATTTGTCTGGAGGGGCCACTGCCCCTTCTTCCTCCTCCTCAAAACACAGAAAAGGGTCTAGAAGAACAGCAGTCCCCATGTCTGCCTCTGCACAGCCCCATCCGCAGGCAGTCCTTTCCAGATGGGCCCAAAAATGCGTGACTGCCTAAGCCACCTTCCCCTCTCCACCCACCTCTCTCTCAATGTCTACCCATCTGGCAAGAAATCACTTCAGACCGCTGGGTATTATCCATAGTGGAAAAAGGGTACTTTGACCTGGCAGGAAACCCCATACCGCAAGGCATAACCTTTCCTCTCAAAAACTAGCTACACAGAATACCCCAGATCATCCTAGATCTGCTGTCACAATGAACCATAGAAAGGGTCCCCACAGACCAAGAAGAATGGGGGTTCTACTCCAGGCTTTTTCTGGTCCCCAAAAAGGATGGCCATTAGAGGCCCATCCTGGACCTGTCCCTGTTTTAAACCCTTTCCTGCAAGTTCTATCCTTCCGCATGCTATCCCCTTCAAACCCTTCTTCCATTACTGCCACCCATTGCGTTCATGGCCACTTTGGACCTTAGAGGCATATCTCCATATCCCCATCCACCCAGACAGACAGGAGGTTTTTGTGCCATCACCACACTTTTACTGCCTTGCCCTTTTTGAAGACTCTTGGTGCAGTAGATAAACCAAAGTGTCTTGCCCCAGCAGTAACCTACTGCAGAACAAAAGGCATTCACACCTACCCTGACCTCCTCATTCTAGCAGAAGAGGCAAATACTCTTGGGGTTCAGTATGTCCCTTTTCCAGAGTCTAGGGTTTACTCTCAATCAGTCAAAATCCGCTCTCATTCCAGCCCAAGACCAAACCTTTTTGGGTTGCAGAATGCGTACAGACCTGAAGGCTTTCCTTCAAGACAAGTCTCCTCAATCAGCAGTTTCTTTCAGGAGTTGCTTCTTATAGGTTCATAGGTAGGTTCTAGGCTATTGGCCCTAGTGCCTATATAACCCTAGCCAAAAGGTACCCTGGCTTTCACCACCCAAGAAAATTATTTTCCTGTGCCACTATCGAGCAGAGCCACAGAAGTCCCCGGGGTGAATTTCCTATCTCCCATCCAATCATCAAGATTTGTCTTGAGTGCTAATGAGGAGCTTTGTTTGATATAGATAGGTAGTTTGTTCCAGAGTATGAAGAGTATGGGAAGTCTCTGGGACAGGAATCTATCCCTCAAGCATGTTCTGTTTATTGTGGTGACGAGATTTAGGTGCCTAGAGCGTGTAGCTCAGAGGGATTGGGATTTTTTTAAGTGGGAGCATGGGTTTGACATAGCTTTGTGTGTTAAGCAGAGATCACCTCTGAGTAGGCGATATGCGACTGAGTAAAGCTGCAGTGTTTTGAGACTGTCTGCATAGGGCATCTTTTTGAGGCCGGTAATCCTCTTTGTGAGGTATTTTTGCGGCTTTTCTAGTTGTAGATGTCTTGTGAGGTACATACCAAAAGGGGCGTTGTACTCTATAATGGGTCTGAGTGGCGAGTAGAGGGGAACAATGACCTTTTTTTTTTTTTTTCCTGGAAGAGAAACCTTTTGTGATGAGGTGTGCCATGTAGAAGGATTTCCTGACTACTGTGGCGATGTGATTACCAAAGGAGAGACTGAACCTTATCAACCACATCTCAGCCTGGCAATTCCTGTGGCTTCTAGGCCTCGTGGCAGCTACTTTTCCTGTGCTGCCGCTGGCCAGGCTACACATCAAGTTCCAGTGATACTTGAAAAATGTCTGGTCCCAACACATTCACCCCTTGGAATTCCAGGTGCCCTTACTACCCTGCCTAAAGACAGAGTTGAGGGTGGTGGATTCATCAAATCAACCAGAATCCAGGCCTCCCTCTCCAACCAACCAGTTCATGCTCATAAATGCCTTGGATCTAGGGTGGGGGGGGGCACTATGAACAGTCTCAAGGTTCAGGCTCAATGGGAGCACTCCCTCCAGAAAAAGTACATCAGTGTGAAGGAAATGTCTGCTCTCCTTCTAGCCCTGAAGACCTTCCTGCCACTGATGCAGGCAGGCCCTCTCCACATTTTCACAGACAACACAACTGTGATGTAGTACATCAACCAGCAGGGGAGGACTATATCCTACTTTGTGTACAGGCTTGCAACACAGGCATGGGAGCTGGCCACCCAGTACAGTGTCACTCTGCAGGCGGTTTGCATTCCATTTCAAGACTGCCATCGGGCATATGCCCTCAGCAGATCTTTCACAACATCATGAGTGAATGTTACATAGAGACGTGTTCTTAGATATTGTCCACCGATGGGGCACCCCACAGATAGATCTGTTTCCCTCCCTCAGAGCAGACAGCTTCAACTTTTTTGCTGCAGAATCCTTTCCCCACTAGCTTGGAGAGTGGATGCCTTTTTGATTTCTTGGAAAGAGATGTTCCTTTATGCCCCCTTTCCCCCAAATTCAGAAGGTCCTGCTAAAAATCCAGAAGAACAAGCCAAAAGTCTTGCTGGTGACTCCCTGTTGACCAAGGCAGCATTGGTTCTCCCTTCTATCTCTTGATAAGGGCAGTCACCCCAAGTTGCCTCACAAGGTGGACCTACTCACACAACAGAAGGGATCCCTTCTTCACCCACACGTGAAAACCCTCAGGCTTTACCCTGTGGGTGATGAACTCCTCATCCCTTTCAGATACCTTTATTCGGAGGACGTACTTTCTTTCCTGCAGGAGACCAGGAAGCCCACTACCAGGAGATCCTATGTTTCAAAATGGGGAAGGTTCTCCAGTTGGTGTCTTCAAAGGCAACTAGATCCCTTCAAAGCAGATGCCCCTCTAATCCTAGCCTGTGTCTGAGCTTCTTAAATTGGAACTTTCTGAAAGTCCACTTGTCTGCCATTTCAGCCTGCTTACCTGTGGACCCACCACTACTTTCCAGGTTGGGTCAAACTTTTCCTGAAGGGGGGGTCCTCCATACCAGACCACCTAGAAAACCAATCCCCCCCTCCTTGGGACTTGAACTGTGTACTGGAAGAATTTACCACTGCCCTCCTTTGAACCAGCAGCATCTGCTTCTTTACAGATGTGTACCTGGAAAACTTGGCTTGTTAGTAGCCCTTACTTCAGCTAGGAGAGTCTCTGAATTGCAAGCACTCATGGCCTCTCCACCCTACTGTCTTCCATAAAGACTGGGTAACTCCTTCGTACCAACCCCTCCTTCATGCCCAAAGTGGTCAATGAACTCTCCCTCAACCAGTCTGTTCAATTACCCACCTTTTTCCCTTCTCCACAAAATGAAAGAGAGGGAGTGCTTCACTCCCTTAATGTCCATAGGCAACTAAGATTTTATCTGAACAATACTAAAAAGATTAGAAGGTCCAATCATCTCTTTGCATCTTTCCACCCCAGGGCCCTGGGAAAAGCTGTATCCAAACAGACTATATCCTCCTGGGTATGCAAGACTATTACCTTCTGTCACTCTTTCCATGGCAAAGACTTACCCCACTCTGTAAAAGCCCATTCTAATAGAGTAGTGGCCTCCTCTGGGGCTTTCCTCAAGGGTCTGGATATGGCTACCATTCTAAAGGCAGCCACATGGTCCTCTGTACATACCTTTACCAAGCGTTGCAAGTTGGACAGCATCTCCAGAACCAGAGCAGGATTTGCAAAGGCCATCCTCCAAGGTTTCTTGGAGACTGCTACCTCTTCCTCCACCCTTTCCTCTGCTTGAGCTTTGCTATTCTCCCACAAGTGAAAATGCTGCAACATGAGAATAGACAACCTAGATTAGTTGTGTAAAATCTTACCATGACCATAGATGTCCTTCTCTTCCATGTTGCAGTATTCCTGCTGTTCCCTCCTGTCCCCCTTCATGACATTTTTCTTCCTCTGGATGGCATCATCCCTGTTCTCCTTAAACTGTTGTCCAACTGGGCAGTCATTTCTGAGGTCTGTGTGTGCAGACATCACATTTATGGCCCTGCGTGTGACATCCCACATACCTTACAGCATTCAGGCTTGAGCTTTTGCATAGGAGCCGGACATTCGGGTCGCCTGAGGTGGAGGATCCCTATAAGTGAGAATACTGCAACATGGAAGAGAATGACATCTATGCTTATGGTAAGATTTTACACAACTAATCTTTCTGGGCCTGTAGTGAAGATGCCAACATGTGGTCAGATTTAGTCAAGGATGAGGACATGAAGGTTGGAGTACTAGCAGAGGCTAGGTTGGGAAGGACCAGGTTGAGGGTGTTGGAGCCTGTACTGGGTAGTGTTAAAATTTTGTTCAGTGCACTGTTACTAAGCGTCTCAGAAACGGTGAGTCTGCATTTGGAGCGTTTCTCCCAAGGCCTTCTCTGAAAGTGGGCACTGTGTGACTTTCCTGGTAAACAAATGTTAAGTAAATAAAATAACTATTTATTTTTAAAGGTGCAAGTGTGCCAGTCGATGGTTGGGTAATTGAAGTCCCATAGCAAGAGGGTATTTGGTTAGATGTTTAATGCTTCAGTCATATTATGGTAATTTCCATGATGATTGGTAGACATTGATGGGAACCTGTAGCTAATTACGAAGTAGATGGAGCTCCTGGAAATTCAAATCGCCTTTAGCAGTCCAAGTTAGTGTCATGGGTAATTTGATTTGAGATTTTAGTGTTCTTAACAAGTACATATACTCCCCCGCAGTTACCCAGGGCTCTGAAAGCATAATATGTGCTATCTCCTGATATAGAGGAAGTGTTATCATTGTACTGAAACAATTTCTCAGTAACTACATAAATATGAATGAGATACAGTTGCAAGAAGGTGTCATCTTCTGGCATCTTTCTATTTCCACTCCTTGCATATAGTGTCCCCATGTTGTTTTCTGACTTGATTTGAGTCTGTTGCATAACGATGTCCTGTAGGTAGACTCTCCCAGAAAAAGGCATTATGGGGGTAGCCAATGCTTTAGGCAGTATGCGGGAGCCTTAGAGTGACAGGTGTAAGCTGTCCCTGGCAAAACAGGAGATTGTGTCCACCGTTCCAGCCCAGACTGGCACATAAGTGGTGGTATTGGGATTCTTATGTTTTCTTGTCTTGTTATCTAGGCATCATTACTGATGAAAACAAGATACTACAAGTGTGTCTTTCCTGCCTGTAACATGTGTACAAAGTTCCATCATGTCTCTGTATGTCC